>NW_012115389.1:4450415-4560350 GCF_000951035.1 Colobus angolensis palliatus
AATGATCTCTTCTTTTAAAATAGGTTTTCTTGGGAAATGTGCCTGATATAGTTTGGATGTGTGTCCCTGCCCAAATCTCAGATTGACATGTAATCCCCATTGTTGGAGGAGGGGCCTGATGGGAGGTGATTGGATCATGGGACAGATACCTCAAGAATGATTTGGCACCGTTCTCTTCGTGCTGTCCTTGCCCTAGTGAGTGAATTTTCTGGGGATCTCATTTAAAAGTGTGTGGCACCCCCCTCTCACTGTTGCTCCTGCTTGCACCATGTGACATGCCTGCTTCCCTTTTACATTCTGCCATGATTGGAAGCTTCCTGAGGCCTCCCCAGAAGCAGATGCCGCTTTGCTTCCTGTACAGCCTGCAGAACTGTGAGCCAGTTAAACCTCTTTTCTTTATAAATTACCCAACCTTGTATATTTCTTTATAGCAATGAATGGTCTGAGGCAGTGCCTTGCTTTATTCTCTCCATCCCTGTGGATTTTTAACTTTGCTGACGTGCCACTGTTCTGAGCACCGTTCAAGCAGACAGACTTCTTTTCCCTCAAAGTGCCTTCCACTTTTTATGAACTATGGAAATTTATATAAAGCTTCAGTAGATTAACGCATACATTTTTTAACAAGTAAAGTTCATATACTGGATAAACCCATTTTTGTTCTGCACCAGAAACACTGTAGGGGCATAGGCCTGCCTTTTGCAGACTAATGTGCTAACATGGTCCCCTGTCCTTGCAGCCCTGAGCCAGGGCATTGCTCCCTCATCAAACAGGCAGACAACTGAAGACATTCACCATTCAGCCTCATCTCTTTTCATGTTAATCAGCTCAAAATATACTAACACTATTAATACTAATAACAGTATTAATAACACTATTAGTATTAACATTATTAACAACACTATTATTATTAATAGTATCATTATTAATAATATTAATGTTAGTGTTAATATTTAATATTACATTAAATGTTAATAATATTTAATTTTTAGTTAAATAATACAATACTTATATTTTACATTAACTTTATAATATTAATTATATAATTATATATTAATTATATAATATTATGAATATTATAAGTATAATATAAACATAATAATTATAATATAATTAATAGTATATTAGTAATGGCATTAATAACAGGATTAGTATTAGTTAATAGTATTAATAACACTGTTAATAGTATTAATAACACTATTCGTATTAATAGTATTGTAACACTAATTAATAGTACTCATAACATTATTAGTGTTAATAGTGTTAGTATATTTTGAGCTGATTAACATTAAAAGAGACAAAGATGAATGGGGAACGTCCCAGTCTTCTCCATTAACAAAATTTCTATTTATTTTTCTTAGTCTTTCTTTAAACCAGCTACTCTCTGTATGTGTGTGTGTGTGTGTGTGTGTGTGTGTGTGTGTGTGTGTGAGAGAGAGAGAGAGAGAGAGATAAAAAGAAAGAGAGAAGGAGAGATTAGGCAGCAGACAGGATAAACATAGAAATGGACTTGTAGAATTGTGTACAGGTCCAAGGAGTACCAGGGAGGAAGTTGTCAATTCTCCTGGGAGGGAAAGATGTGTCATCTGGAGGCTGTTGAGGATGGACTCTAGTGTATTTTAGAAAATGAGTGGCTGTATTTCCCGTCAGAAGGAATAACATGGGTAAAGTCCTAGAGGTTGAAACAAAGTGGCCTTCACCAAAATGGGATTATATGATACATAATATCACTTTTTTCACTGAACAATATGTCATGTAGTCTTTCCGCCAAGAGTTCAAATAGACCTGTCTCTTTCTTTTTAATAGTTGCACATTATCACATTGTGTGGATATGCCATAAGTTGAGTGCCTAATTCTCTATGGCTAGACTTTAGGTTGCTTTCAATTGTTATAAACAATTGATCATTTAAGAAACATCCCTGGAAGAGAAATTGCTGAGACACAAGGTACCCACATGCTGAATGTATTTTGATATATATTGCTGATGGGCCTTCACAAAAGATACACAAATTTACACCTCCCTCAGTAGTACATGAAAGTGTTTCTTTGAATGCCTACAACACTCTGAATGCTATCTTTATCTTTGTCAATCATTTCAATAACAATCTTTATTTTGCTTTTCTTTAAATGTGTTTTTCTAGATTACTGTTGAGATTGAGCATCTTTTCATATGTTTATTGAATGGTGGTGTACTTCTTTTAGGGAACTGGCCATTTTGGACTTTTGTCCATTTTTAAATTAGAATGTCATCTTTTGATTGTTTAATAGAAACATTTTGTCTACCATATATGCTTATCATATATGGTAGACAAAATTTCATATGTTTTTTCAGTTTGATCTTTTTCTTTTGACTTTGCTTATAGAATCTTTTGCTGTGCCTAAACTTAAAATGTTTATGAAATCAATTCTGTAAGCATTAAATAAAAAAAAAAAATAACTTCTCACCGTGGGAAATTGCAAAAATGGCTACAGGTTTTCACTCTCTGTATCCATGTCCTGTAATACAACTTTGCTGCTTTGTCTATCAAAAGATGCCACCTATCTCCCTGTATGTGGCCTGCATTGACCAGTGGCCTGTAGTAGAACTGACAGTGTGCACCATTTGCTCTTTCCAATAAGCCAGCCTGGATTTTCATGAGGCACCGCCACTTTGACCACATTCCATTGGCCAATGCAGACTGACTTATTGGAAAAGTAAAAGGCATGTGACCCAGTCATTCTCATGCCAGTATCCAGCCAACCAGAAGACACAGTAGGTTAGGTCATCCTAGAACCCTGCTGACCACAGCCACCTGCTGACCACAGCCTTGTGAACAAGCCCACCTGGTGTCAGCCCCATCTGACCCAGAACAGCAGAACTGCCCAGAGGACCTGTAGACTTGTGAGCAATGATAACTATAATTGTAAAGCACTATGTTTTAGGGGAAGTTTGCTATGAGGCAGTAAATAACTGATTCATCTATATTTTCTTCTAACATGAGGTTTTATTTTGGGATTTTTGGTTCTTAACTCTTTAACCCACATGAAGCTTATTTTTGTGCATGATGTGTGTATTAGTCCGTTTTCACACTGCTGATAAAGACATACCTGAGACTGGGTCATTGAAAGTAAAAGGAAAAAGAATTTAAAGGACTTACAGTTCCAAGTGGCTGGCAAGCCCTCACAATCATGGCGGAAGGCAAAGAGAAGCAAGTCACGTCTTACATGGATGGCAGGAGGCAAAGAGAGAGAGCTTGTGCAGGGAAACTCCACTTTTTAAAACCATCAGATCTCATGAGACTTACTATCACAAGAACAGCATGGCAAAGACCTGACCCCATGATTCAATTACCTCCAACTTGGTCCCTCCCACAACACATGGGAATTCAAGATGAGATTTGGGTGGGGACACAGCCAAACCATATCAGTGTTTTAAGGGGTCTTTATTTGTTTTGCTAAATGTATACCCAATTTTGTCTTAATGTCTTTTAATTTTGTTTTAGGTTCAGGGGTACACATGCAGGTTTGTAAATACGAGCAAACTTGTTTCCCAGGGTTTTGGTGTACAGACCATTTCATCATCCAAGGCAAATTTTCTCAACACTGTTGATTGAAGTTTCTTCTGCCACCAATTTGAAATGTCTTGGTTTTCATGAGCTAAATTCCCATATACACAAGGGTTTCCTTCTAGACTCTGTAATATGTTCCACTGATTTATTTTCTTATTTTTGTGCCAATAACACAATGCTTAATTACTTAATTTTAGAATATGACTTGATATCTAGAGTCCTCCTAGGGAATAATGTAAGAAGCCAATTGTCATAATTCAAGGGAAGGGATATCATCTTAAATAGTTTTGTATTCCCCCCAGAATCCAGCTAACTTGTGTGAACGTGGTGGTGATTGCCAAATATTTTTTGAAAAAGGAAACATTTGGTCTCCAATATCCTAGAAATAAATCCAGGAGGCTTGTGGTTTACAAGGATGACATTTATAGTTCTTATCTCTTGTTATCTTCACAACAACTCTGTAAGTATAAAGTAAGCAGCCTGAGAAAGGGTACGTCATCATGACCATGGAGGAGGAAGAGCAGGAGGAGGTGAAAGCTAACCTAACTGAGTGTTTACTCCGTGTTGGGTTCTAAATACTGTACATGCCTTACCTTATTTAACTCTCGTTACAGATATATGAGGCTAGTACCATCTTTATATCCATTTTTCAGAAAAGAAAGTGAGATTCAAAAGAAGTAGCTAGACCAAAGATACACAGTAAATGAGAGAGTCAATATTTTTTTTTTTTTTTTTTTTTTTTTTTTTAGAGATGGAGTCTCGCTCTGTCGCCCAGGCTGGAGTGTAGTGGCTTGATCTCAGCTCGCCGCAACCTCCACCTCCCGGGTTCATGCCCTTCTTCTGCCTCAGCCTCCCGAGTAGCTGGGACTACAGGCACCTGCCACCACACCCGGCTAATTGTTGCATTTTTAGTAGAGATGGGGTTTTGCCCTGTTGGCCAGGCTGCTTTCAAACTTCTGACCTCAGGTAATCCACCTGCCTCAGCCTCCCAAAGTGCTGGGATTACAGGTGTGAGCCACCGTGCCCAGCTGAGAGAGTCAATATTCTAAATTCTTGTGAACACAGAAGCAAACACACAAAAATAACAGTGAAGGAGAATACTCCTACAGGTCAGCAGTGGCTTTCTGTGGACAGTGGAATGATGGCAATCTATGTTTTCTTCTGGATATTTTTTCTGTTGTCCAAATTCGCCCCAGAGCTTTCTTTCTCACACTTAGCCTGGCTTGGTTGGGGTCACTGAGCTAGGAGAAGTGAGCAAGAGTCCATGTGAGTAATCTCCATCCTGCTGTATTATTACCCAGCCTGCATCTTCTTGTCCTCCTATGTGCACTTTGCACAGAAACGTTGCACCCCTGTGTGGAATCCTACCTTGGGGTGACTCTAGTCCTTGCCTTTATAGGGACAAAACCAGATCAACAAAGGAGTTTCATCCAAAGAGGCATTAGATCCTAAGCAGCTGGCAAAGATGTTTGGAAGGCATAGAAATAATTCATTTTTACCCCCTTTTCCTTTTCTGCTCCTCAGCCCCTCTCTACTGCATATGTGTGAACAAGTGTTAGGCATCCATGTTTTCTGGCTACATTAGTTTTATTGTAATAGTAGGAAATAAGGGTTGGATTGTGACTGTAACCTCTAGTCAAATGGTAAAGCAGAATAGAACTTTTGAAAATAGGAAGAAATGGGAAAGAGATAATAACTTAAGTGATTCAGGGGAAAGAAAGAAAGAAAAGGGAGAAAGGAGAGACTAAAAAAGTGAATAAATAAAAGTCATAAATCAATGGAAGGAATAATATCCAGCTTATTGGTAGTTCCATTAAATGTAAACGAGCTGAATTATTCTACTGAAGGATAGACCACAACAGCATTTTTTGTTTATAAAAACCACACGTGAAGTTTAGGGAAAAGACATATATATGTCATATATCTGACATGTATGAAATAAAAGAATATATCCATATTTTATTTCATATATATTTCATATATCTATATATGGCAAGTAATAAAATTGCCACTCGTATTCAGTGCCGATGAGGATCAGGAAGAAATCACTATCATACATAGCAGGTGAAAGTATAAATTGTTACATTTCTTTTGAAAAGCAATCAGGTAAGATAAGCAAATAGAATTAAAATAATTGGACCAGCACACAATTCTTTATTTATGAATTTACTCTATAGAATATAAACATAAGGCCCCCAGGATATACGTGAAAATATGTTGAAGCATTAGCTATAGTTGCAAAAGAGTACAAAAGGTTGAAGTACCATCAATAGGAAAAAGATTGAATAAACAGGGACATATCCATGCCATAGAAGCTATTGAAAATGCTGACAGTTTCACAATATTTATTGTGATGGTGTTCATACTGGTGAACTCTTTGAAAATCATCTGAAACTTTAATCATATGGTTTGTAGTAATTAATTATGTACAGCCAACAGATAAAACCCTCTGTAGCCATAACAATCTGCTGAACATAGTCCCAGCAACTTAGGAGGCTGAGGTAGGAGGACTGCTGGAGCCACTCTGGGCAACATAGCAAGACCCTGTCTCGAGAGAAAAAAAAAAGGCATATAAGTATAACTATTTTCATAGAGTGTTTAGAATGTCTGTTGTTAAAGTGAAAATCAGTTGGCAAAATAGCAGTTATTTTTATTTAAATCTCAAAGTCTTATAGGACTATCAAATGCTGTATAAATATAGTGAAGACTATTAAAAATCAATCACAATTTAATCCTAAATAGTATATTCTTAAAATCATTTCAATTAAAATTGGGCAATAAACAGAAATGCTCCTTTTTATCAAAAAGATTCAACACTGTCTTAAGTTTCTTAGGAATGTTTAGTAAGATAAGAAAATGAAATTACATTGTAAACATTGAAAACTAGCGCTGATTATAATACCATGTAGCTATAAACATCTGAGACTAAGAACTGAATTAATAAAAATCATGTTAGGTTTTTAGATATAACCTAAATATTCAAAATCAATATTCCCCCCCACCTCCAATTTAATCAAAAAGCACCAAAAAGAAATGAGTAAAATATCCCACTTATCATGCAGACAGAAACCCTAACACATACAGGAGTAACAAAATACACCAGATTTAAAAGAAGCAAACAATAAAATCTTATCAAAGGACATGAAAGAGTTTCCAAACTATTAGAAAAATGTTACATATTCTTGGGTGGGAAGGCTTATTACAATAAAAATACTGATACCCCCTAAATTAGCATTTGGACATAATGCAATTCCAGTTAGAATTCCATCGAATATTTCAACTAGATTAAAGGATCTTAAAATTTGTAGAGAAGAATAACTATCTGATATTGGTCAAGATGCTTTTGAAAAATAATTGCCTTACCAAATATGGGAAAACTCTAAAGCATTGTAATCAAATCAATAGGGTATTCATATAGGAATAAATAAGAGTGAGACAGAAAGAAGAATCCAAAAATAAAGGCAAATAAACAGAGTATAGGTAATAATTTAGGTGAGATTTAAATTTAGTGGGAAAATAATGGATTATTTAATATAAGCGCTGCCACTATCTGGAAAATAAAATTGGACGCCTACGTACTTTATATAAAAAATAAATTCCAGATGTCTTACAGATCAAATGCCAAAATAAGTAAATAAATAAAACAAGCAATGATTTCTACAGAAAAATCTAGGAAAATCTGTCTAATATTGGGAGAGGAAGATGTTGTTAACAAAGACTAGGAACTCAGAAGGTAGAAAATTAAAGAGACATATTTGACCCATGCAAACTGTACACGTTTAAAAACAGATAAAACAGCAGATCTGGAAAAATACTTGTAAGGCAGAGAACAGTATCTGACAATATTTGCAATATACTAAAGCTTCTCAGGAACTGATGAAAAGGGAAAGGCAATCTAACAGAAAAGTGAGTAAAGAAGATGAATAGGCACTTCACAAGAATAAATCCACACAGCTAAGATGAATATGGAAAATGATCAAACCACTATTTATCAGGGGAAGTCAAATTATAATAACAAGTCACATTTCATCCATACAGGCATGTTTATGTGTGTGGGTGTGTGAAATTAGATAAACTTAGAAAAATATGGAAAGATAGTTAAGAGGTTATCCGAGTAGTTCATATGAGATGATAGGGTAAAATGTGGGATAAAGAATCAAAGGAAAAAAGTGAAGAAAAAAAGATTAAATTTGAAAACACTGCATTTAAGTAAATTACATCCATTTCTTGAATAAAAAATGTTTAAAGATTAAATCAATAAGCGTCTCTAAGAAGTGCAGTGTTAAGGCCTCAGGCCCCGGCACCAGGCCCCTTATTGACCTTGACCCCTCGTGGTCTATGTGACCTTGGGCAATTCATTCATGCAATAGAAAATGGGGATAATAATGGCACATATTCATTTGATTGTTTTTAGGATAGGATGAAATTATAAACTTAATTGACTTGTCACAGTTCCAAGTACTGTGTGTAATAAATGCATTGCAAATGTTAGCTGTCATTATTACCAAACAAGTGTAATCTTGAACAAAGACTTACTGTATTTCTTAGAGAAACTTACTTGATAAAATTTAGCATATATTTACAAGTTCTTTTCTCTTCCATCAAAGAAATGGAGACTGAGGACTAGAAATATATAAAAACTAAATGCTAAGACCTGCCACCAATTGTAGAATTCACATAAATGATGACAAAACTCCTCCAAAATTATAATGGAAGTCAATGAGAAGATAAGAGAATAAAAACTTAATTTTCTGCAACTTTCCAAAATGATAACTATTTTTTAAAGTAAGGAACATCTGCTTAATACTGAAAATTATAGTTTCTTTTAACAACAGAAATTAGTACAGTATTCTATCATCATTAATGCTCCTGTAAGCTCCTTCCCTGTCACCTGGACTGCCTGACTTGATGGCACCTGCTATTTATGCCCTAGCCACTTAACTGCTTAGCAGTTTCCCTTACTGTAGAAGCACAAGAACCCAGTTACCACAGCCCAAACCTTCTTCATTGTGTGCAACAATCTCATGGCATCTCTTACAAGTTTCCTAGTTATCCCAAATTAGCCATTTATCCATAGACAGTGTCAGTTCTCAAGCTTTAATAAGAATCATCTGGTAAGTGTGTTAAATACAGATTCCTGGGCAATCACTGTAAACACTGGATTTTGTAAGTCTGTGGTGGAGCTCAGGAATCTGTGTTTTTCAACAGATCACCTACGAGATTCTCATACAAGTGATCCAACGACCACACTTTGAAATGACTGCACTGCTTTAAGAATAGTGTAAACCTTGGAGCTTGTTAGACATGCAGAATCTGGGGCCTTACCTAGGACTTGCTGAATTAGACCCTACATTTTGACAAGATCTCCAGCTGACTCATGTGCCTGTTAAGTTTTGAGAAGCACGTTAATTTTGCAAGAACACTCTCATTGTCTGAAATAACCTGGAAGAGTAAGTACAGCCTTTCAGTTCCAAAGGTGTTCAGTTCAGTTCAGTTCTAAAGAATCACACAGAAGAATCACACAGAAGAAATACATGGACTACATATTTTAGGAAGAGTTGCATCATTGCTTTGAGGCTTTAATTCAGTTTTACAGTTCTTATTGAGAAATACCATATACCAAACCTCATTCTCCAATTTGGTTGCCTTCTTGAGAACATAAGCATTTCTTGATGAGCTCTTTTTATCCTCTGTTTTACACAGTCATTTTGAGAGGTTGCTGGTTCACCAGGGAAATAATGTGCTATTTTCTATATAATATAATTTTCCTAACTCTACATTTTACATATCAGGTTCATGCCCTCACTAAATTCAAACATTTTATTTGTTTGCTTAAGCAAGACATTGGGGTCATCCTCCAAACAAGTATCTCATCTGATGAAATCAGGAAGGTGCTTCTGTTGTCAAAGGGAAGTGTCTCATCTCCAGGGAGAGACTCCAACTTTTTGGCCACGGGGAGCAAGAACATCTGTTTTGGTCGTGATCCTTCCTGTTGGCTGAGCTGTTGGCGGAGGTATTTGGGATGCAGCCCTGGACCTTCATCGGAAGACACTGCTGTGGTCATCAAAGGATATTTGCCATGGAATCCAGGACACACCCATAGGGAATAAATACACAGTTATGAAAAAATGATTACCAATAAAATACTGACCTAGAAAGGCCCACAGGCTGGCTCAGGCCCTGGCTTTTTCTCCCCTCTTCTATTTTTACTCATTGGAAATAGACTAGAACATTTCAGAAAGAACATCCTCACTGTCCGAAATAATCTGGAAGAGTAAGTACAGCGGTTCAGTTCCAAAGGCGTTGTGGATACTCCATGTGTATTTTCATCAGCTGGTAACAATTTCTTAAAAACAGGACTTGATATGTGGCATTCTGCTCCTCAAGTCCATTTTAAATTCTCCGGCCTCTCACCTAACAGGTTATAGGGAATACCCAGGAGGCTGTAGATATGAGGAGAGACAGAGGCCACAGTAACTCAGAGATCAGCCATTTGGGGTTGTGAGGTGCTGTATTAGTCCGTTTTCACACTTCTGATAGAGACATACCTAAGACTGGGAAATTTACAAAATAAAGTGGTTTATTGGACTTACAGTTCTACGTGGTTGGGGAGGCCTCACAATCATGGCAGAAGGCAAGGAGGAGCAAGTCACATCTTACATGGATGGCAGCAGGCAAAAAGAGAGTTTGTACAGGGGATCTGTCGTTTTTAAAACCATCAGATATCGTGAGACCCATTCACTGTCAGGAGAACAGCAGGGGAAAGACCCGCCCCTATGATTCAATCATTTTCCATTGGGTCCCTCTCACAACACATGGGAATTATGGGAGCTACAAGATGAGATTCGGGTGGGGACACAGAACCAAACCATATTAGGCAACTTCTCTTGTAGCTTACTTGAGGAAATTCCCTTTCCACCTCACCCCTCCACACACCTTCTCCAACCTGATCCCAAATGAAGCCTTTCCATAACACCATCTGTTGCAACTAGCCTGAGACCTTATGAATCAGTGTACCTAACATGCCCAGCTCACGGTCAGGGACTCCTCTTTGCTGGGACCTTTCTCATTCCCATTGAAATTTATGTATCCAATATGAATCTATTTTCTAAACAATATAGCCATTGACCTTTTCTCTTAGGAAAATAACAATTAAAAACACAAAAATCTGCTCAGGCCAAGTAAGCTGATTGTTCTTATTAGATGGGAGGTCACAGGACCAATTTACTATGTCAGAGACCAGTGTGCCCAGTGGCTGCAACACCCACCCCCTACAATAACTAGCCCCTACCCCTGGTTGTGCTTGCCGAAGCCACAGGTTCAGGTTTCTTTCTTTTCCATCTCCCCTTATGATTCCAGATCTCTTATGGGATAGCCTTGCGCTAAACCTGAACTTATTTCATCAGGTCCCTTGAAGTGTTAATCAGAGTAACCTAGAAGGCTTATGAAACACAGAATGCTGGGCTCCACCCCCAAGATTCTGATGTAGTAGGGCTGGGGTGAGGGCCTAGAGTCTGCATTCCTAACAAGTCCCCAGGGGGGGCTGGCTGCTGTGGATTTGTAGACAACACTTGGAGGCCTGGGTGACTATTCATTCAACAAATATTTATTGAGTTTCTACTCTGTGCCACATACTATACTAGGTGCTGGAGATAAAACATGACAAGAGAAATGGAATTGCCAGTGTCACTGGATAGGTGGATGTTAAAGAAATAGTTGCATACATAATTATTTTATTACAATCATGATGAGGAAAATGACTATTATGCCAGCAAATAACAGAGGACTTAAGTATGTCAGGAAATACCTCTCTGAGAAATGACATTTTAACTGAGTTCTGAAGGAAATATTTGTATTTTTAATTCATTCACTCACAATCCCCAGGCAAGTAAATAAAATTTCCACATTGAATATAGCCCTCAGGAAATACCCTTGAGCTTTAACCAGTGCACATACAGTCACTTGGTGCTTGCTGTAAAGGAATTTATAATGGGAAGGCAATGTTCCCCAGGAAACTGTTTTACTTTCAGACACGTTATTAGACAAAGGGAATAGAGGAGAGTCAGGGAAGTGAGCCAAGAAACCTGTGGGGCCGAGGGCTGCATGACTGAATCATTCTGTGGCCCTGGTGTGCCAGTCCAGCAAGAGTGGTGCGATTCCCTCACATCTGTGCCTGTCCCGAGCCAGAGATCCGACCTCCGGCAGACATCCTCAGAAGGGGGCCTGTGTAGGCTTCTCATTTCAGAGGAGGAAGGTGAATTTCGAGTCTTAGGGGACTTGCAGGGATCACCCTCGCAGCTAATGATGGTGCTGGAACCCTGTGCCACCAGAGGCACAGAATGTGGGAAGCCATGCAACCACAAGGAGGGAGGATGGAAGGACCTGAGAGGTCAGTAAGAAGGTGGGCCAGTGAGAAGGCAGGGCCAATGAAAAGGCAGGTCAGTGAGAAGGTGGGGCCAGAAAGAGAGTGGGGCCAGTGCGAGGGCAAGTCCAATGAAAAGGTGGATCAATGATAAGGTGGGGCCAGGAAGAGGGTAGGGCCATTGGGAGGGCAGGGCCAATGAAAAGACAGGTCAGTGAGAAGGTGGGGCCAGAGAGAGAGAGGGTGGGGCAAGAGAGGGGTAGGGCCCGTGGAGGATGGGACTAGTGAAGGGGCGAGACGAGTGACGGGGCGGGCCAAAGGCTTTATCTCTTATGTAGAAAAACCATCGAATTTTGAACAGGGATGTAAGGTTACTAGCTGTGAAATTTGAAGCACATCACCTAATGTCTCCAGTATTACCTGGAGCAGGCAACATCTTTTCCATCTAGTAAACTTGGAACTTCTCAAGGGAAATTATGAGTCTTGGGATGTCATAAATGTTCCCATACGAGGTGATTATGGCAGTCAGCCCTTGCATCAGCAGAAGGGAGTCCCATCACGAACCAGCAAGTCATCCTCCTGGTGCCATTTCTTCACTTACATACAATAAGGGTTGGATTAAATGAGTTATGAGAACTTTTCCAATTCTAAAAAAAAAATTCTGATCCTGAGGTAACTTTTCAAAATTTATTTTTAATTATTATACATTAAAAAAAAAAACAACCATGAAACATTTTGCTCTTCAATGGAGAGGAATCAGGCCAGACAGCTGCACAGGAAAAACAGATGTTTAAAAATACATTTTATGGATAAAGTGTATTTTTTTTCCTTTTCCTGGTTCCTTTTGACCTGTGGTTTTTTGGTTTGACCCTTGTTGTGAAAACAGAGCTGGATACACATGTATTTCTTAGGCTTCCTAAACTCCTGAAATAGAGCAGTGCAGGAACACCTGCTGAGAAGGTAGGGAGGGGGCAAGGGGGCTGCAACCTTCCACACCCAGGAAGAAACCAGGCTGAGGTTTCTGTTCTGGAGCCGTTAGTGACCTCAGTTAACATGTGAAGTACTTTTTCAAACATCACTTATGTCCCCTGTCCAAATGTGACTTGGGGTCTTCAAAGGTTCAGGAGAAACCCAGGTTAGAGCTCAAGTATCCACATTTGCCCAGGGTTAGCACAGGGTCCATATTATTTCTATTAAGGAGATAGTTTAAGATCACTTGGCAAACTTGGTTAATGACTAACTGGGTTAAGTGACTCAGATAAAATCCCCACATCCTGACTTGTGATTAGACATTTGACTACCTTTATCTCAAATAGTTTGAATCATTTTGTTTCTTGTTGAGGGTTTTGTAAAATAAGGTGCAGATATTGTACTATTTTACCCATCTTGGGGATAGTGAAAGAGTCGTGGAGCTAGTGTAAGGGGTACATTGACTGAACTGAATTCAGCACGATGTCAGCCAAACCCTCTGGGCCCCAGTGTACTCAGTCTGGACCAGTTGCTCTGCCTGCCTCTGGACTGAAACCTGGCCACACCACCTGGGGAGGGGAAGGGAGGAAGGAACTCTGAGCTGCCATATAGTCTCGATGGAGCCTCAGCTGACCCCAGAGAGTTTTGAAGCTGGGATGACCCTTCAGAGATGTCCCCAGTTGGCAAAGGGCCCAGGCCTTTATTCTCTCACATTTGTTGGCCAGTGGCTGCTGGCCTCCCCAGGAAGGCAGCATGGTTCTGTGCGGGCAGCAGTCCCAGCAGCAGGGCACCAACCCTTCATCCTGCTTTAGGACATCCCAGTGTCCACACAGGGAATGGGAGAAAAAGGGCACAATCCTTAGCTGGTACAGGTGTGACCTGCCATTGAAACCTTCCGACAGATGTGCAAGTGCAAACTGGTCTTCAGTGAGGAGCGTTTGCGGTTTCCCTAAAGATCCCTCCAAGGACCTCTGACTGCAGTTCCTTGCACGGACAGTGCTTCTCTGGCCAGCTGCCGTGGCACCACACAGGCCCGGAATTTTTATGTACACTCCTCTGTGGGATCCCTTCCCCTCCCAGGTGCTCCTTTAGCATAGGAGCTCCTTAAAGATGACTCATGGCTAGACAATGTCCCCACAGTCCAAGTCCTGTTCCTTGGAAAAAGGTACCTTTGTCTCACTCTCGGTGACCAACTATGCTGGTTTTTCCAGGACTGTCCTGGTTTTAGCACAGAAAGTCTCACCTCCTAGGAAACCTTTCAGTCCTGGGCAAACCAGGGTCGTGGGTCACCCTAGAACATATGGACCTGAAACAGCTACATCTCTGCACTTCAGCTGCTGTGTCACACCGCTAGGCTTTTTGGGTGTGAATTAAATACTATTTCTTATGCTCATCAAACTCCAGGGACTTATGGCAAGCCTTCCATATGGCCAGTGCAGCCCTTCCTCGAGGCTTGCATGGTAGAGGAAGTGCACAGGCTGTGGCCCTTGAAGTGGGAAGAACAGAACATGAGGGCTGACGCTCCAAAGCAAGCCTGCCTTCTCCCAGAATCCTCAGTGTCTCCCAACACCTTATTTAGCCTGGTAGTGGGTTATGGGCTACAGTTTACAAAATCTGTCTCAAAACCTGCTGGCCCATCTGCTGGGGGTGGAGTGAGGTGAACTCTCTGGGTATAAAGTCCCAGGGGAACATGTGCTCAGTGGGAAACGGTTCCTAGAGGTGCTATTAACAATCTTCAGGAGGGAGGCTGGGCAGGAATCTGCTTCTTAGCATCAGCATTCATGGCACCCTTTTTTCCTTCACATTCTTTGGCTTTAGGTCAGAAACTTTGGAGAGTTATATATATAAAAATCATCCAAGGATTCTATTAAAATTGTAGCTTATCTGTTCTTAAACATGAAAAGATCCTCAACCTCATTTATAATAAAAGAAGCACAAATGAAAACTATAGCAAGACAATATTTCTAATCTGTCAAATCAGCAAAACACCTGGTACTTTCTGTTGGTAATGCTATGGTGGAAATAAACACTCTTAGGCATGGCTGGCTTTGTCCCTGAGGAGAGGCATCTGGCAATACCAAACACAGTTATAGGTGCGTTTCCAGAAGCCCATGTCTGATCATCTATACTAAAGATACACCTGTACATAGAATAAATGACACATGCAGACATTGTCTCATTGTTTGTAACAGCAAAGGGATAGGAAATAACCCAAGTGTAAAGCAATAAGATATACGTAATTAAACCATCGTAGATCCACACAAAGGAATTTTATGTAGTATAAAAAATGCAATGAATATTTACCTATATACTACTAATATGAAGAGATCTTTAGGATATAACGTTAAATGAAAAAAATTAAATCGCAGGTTGTATATATATGTATACATATATACTTAACTTTTGCAACAAAGGAGGAAAAATATATATTAATATTTATGTGAATTTGCATAAAAAACAAAAATAACAAACAATATAGGGGATAAGAGAGAAGGAAGGTGACTGGGGACAGGACCTTAAGGATGCCGTCTAAATGCTTTGCTGTATGTATACTTTACACGTGGATTTTCAGACCATGTAAACTATGAGCTACTCAATAAAACAGTATAGAGCTATGTAGATGTCCAAATCCCCTTTCTTGAATTCTAATTTACTGATTCCAGGGCAAGGCTCAGAATTCTATACTTTTATAGAGCTTTGGAAGAAAACAAACCAAGGAATATACCCTGAAAAAGTCTCTCGAGGTGCTCCTTCTCCTACATTATTTTATTGGCATTTTCACCTGAGCATTCCATTTGACTGAATTAATAAATATTTTATGACACATTGGGCTCTAGGAAAAGTGACTGGAGAGGGGACCAAATGGAGGTGATTGGGAGGACCCTAATGGCATCAGCGGATGCATGCAGCAATGCAGAGTCAAGTCAGAGGCCTTTCTAGAAAGTGGTCGTGTGGCAAGGATGATCATCCCAGTGGTAGACTGTCCACAGGGATGTGTGCTACCATCTCTCCTTAGAGTCTGAGAAAGTTTCCTGGGAGTGTCTGCATTCTCAATGTTATGGAAGCAGCAGATCTGAGGCAAATTAGCAAAAAAACAAGTGTTGACAGCTGGGATGGTGTTGGGGATTGAATTGTGTTTCCTGAAAAGATATCTTCAAGTCCTTACCCTTGGTACCTGTGTATGCGACCTTATTTGGAAATAGGGTCTTTGCTGATGCAATCAAATTGGAATGAGATCACACTGGATTAGGGTAGGCCCTAAATCCAATGACCGGTGTCTGAGAAGTGGGAAATTTGAGCAGTACAGAGCCACACAGACACACAAGACAGAAGGCCAAGGGATGACAGAGCAGAGATTGGAGCGACGCACTTGCCAACCAAGGAATGCCAAGGACAGCTAGCAGCCCCCAGAAGCTAGGAAGAGGCAGGGAAGACCCCTCCTTAGGGCCTTCAGAGGGGACATGGCCCTGCTGACACCTTGATTTCAGACTTCTAGATTCCAGATCTGTGATAGAATAAATTTCTCTTGTTTTAAGCCATCTAGTATGTGGTAACTTGTTATGGCAACCCTGGGAAACTAATACAGGTAGTGAGAGAAAGAAGTAAAGACACAAGTAACTCCAGGCCTAAGAAGCTAGAGAATGGTATGGTTGAGACACCAAAGGTGGGATGGGGTGTTTGTAGGGGTCAGGGAGGATGGGAAGCTCTGTTTTAACTCTTCAACTTTTAGGCACAAGTGGGTGTGTCAGGGAAGATGTGTCAGAACTGGTGGAATCTCTGAGTTGATACTCATGACGTTACGAAGGGCATCAGTGTATATTTGATGCGTCAGTATCTATCACGCCTGTAATCCCAGCACTTTGGGAGGCCAAGGCAGGAGGATTGCTTGAGTCTAGGAGTTGGAAACCAGTTTGAGAAATGTAGTGAGACCCCTGCCTCTACAAAAAATAAAGAATTAGCCGGGCATGGTGACCTGCGCCTGTAATCCCAGTTACTCAAGAGGCTGAGGTAGGAGGATCAATTGAGCTTGGAATCTGAGGCTGCAATGAGTTATGATCACACCATGGCACTCTAATCTGAGTGACAGAGCAAAACTTAGTCTCAAAAAACAAAACAAAACAAAATCTATTAACCAAGTGCTCCTTAAAGCCTTCTAGTTTCATAGCACTGAGTCTCTTAAGATGCTAAGCAGTAAAGGAATAAAATTCCACCACCGCCCAGAGAAATTTATGTAATATAATTGAGAGCTGGGGCCGGCATATGTGAATAATAATCTTGAAAGGAAACAATACATTGCAAATGGATGTAAGTTTAAAATTTTAGAAGAAGAGATTGTACCAGTAAATGTTTAACCACTGGCTTTCTAAAAAGAAAGCCCTGATTTGTATTGTTTGATGATTTCTGAAGTGTAAATATCCCCGACAGCCAATTCCAAGCCCCCAGCCTGATGCCACTGAACACGGAGTAGGAAGATATGCCACCAGCTGGCTCCTGCGAGTCAGTCTCAGTCAGTACAGGCTGGCTCCAGCATCCCACCAAGGGTGAGGGCTGGGGAAATTAGGGGTTCAGGAAGAAACTGAATCTCAGCAGGTTCTAAAAAGGGGGCAGGTTGGGAGGAAGGAGAAGAGCCTTCCATAGCAAAACAGCCTGAGTGAGAAGCAGAAGAAGAAACAGAGAAAGGTCATGGAACCAGATGAAGCGGAGTTGGCATTGCAGCTCAGGCACTTGTGAGCTGGGTGAGCTGAGCCTCAGTTTGCTCCTCTGTAAAGTGAGCACGTGTCGTGCAGGATTACATGACAGAGGCATGCTACTCAGTACATATTACTCAGAAATGCTAAGTCGCCCTCAGCAGTGAGGTGTAATTTTGTTGCAGTGTTGCTGTAGGGTTTTGTGGTAGGTAAAGCTCTAAACGCATACACACACCTGTTTATATGTGTACATATACATGAACATACACACATGTACTAACATATGTATATGTACACACACACACATACGTAGAATCCTCTACTTAAGACAAAGCTACATGGTCAGGCGTAGGGAAGTATGTTATTCTCCCTGAACACAGGTGAGAAGGCTTCTGGAGCATGACGTCATCTCTGTTGAGTTATTCAAGGACATCTGAGGGATGAGAGGTCCAGATACTTGGGAGAGAAACATCCTGTGAGAGCCTTTGAGGCTACAATCAACTGCAGTGGGACCGGAAAAAGCGCTCACATGGACTGGTTCCTTCCAGACTTATTGACAAAAGGGATTTTAGGTCAGTGTTTTTCCTTCAGGAAACAAGGAAACAGGACTCCTTCTGCTTTCTGTCAAGGAGGTGAGCAAACATTTCAGAAACTGGAGCAAATTCCTGACGTTGAACAAAAGAGTGTCCCTGGGGATATGACTCAGTGAGGCAGGAGCATCTTGAATGTGTCTTTTTATTAAGGTTGAGTCCCTGGGTAGAAGGAGCTACTCTGTGTTATGGTTGTTTCTCCTTTAGCAACTCAATTCCAAATTAAATTATTTGGCTACAAACTCAACTGTGCACCTTGGCTCAGTCAGAATGGCTCTGGACCTGTCACTGCTTGAAATCACCCCTAGATACACAATGATAATAGTCTTACGTTTGTAATCACATATATGTATATTCACCTTGTGAGTTCAAGGAATTTAAAGAAGTTTCTCACCTTTGCATGGCTAGTTATGTTGAAATTTGTAGTGACTGGTTGTCCCTGAGATGGTGCCAGCATTGCTACCAGCCAAGAATGAACTATGACAAGAACAAATGGGAAAATCAGTGCACAACCAAGCCATTGAGGCTGTTCCCAGTACAAATGAGGCAAAATAGTGCCTAAGACATGGAAGGTTGATCAGGAAAAGCAGGCAAGTGCAACAGGATTTTGAGGGACACATAGAAATTTGGGGAGAAGAGTAGACCAGGCAAGTGGCATGATCTGAATAGGTAGAGAGCAAAGGGCTCAACCTCGTCAGCCTGTGGAGTTTAAATTCTGTCTGACCAGCAACCTTCCTGTCTAAAAAGGCAGTTACTGGTCAGACAGGAAGCCAGACAGGCTGCCACTATGGCTTCCAAGCTTAGCACTGTAAGCTCCTGGGTGGGCTTGACACAAAGGCCACACCAACACAGGTGCTGGCCATGGGATACTATCCAGCCATAAAAAGGAATGAAATCCTGTCACTTGCAGCAACACGGATGGAACTGGAGGACATTATGGTAAGTGAAATAAGCCAGGAACAGAAAGTCACATATTGCATCTTCTCAGTCATATGTGGAAGCTACAAACAAGTTGACCTCATAGAAGTAAAAAGTAGAAAAGAAGACACTACAGTCTGGGAAGGGAATCAGGTGGGGGATATGAAGAGATTTATTAAAGCAGGGGTCCCCAGTTGCTGGGTCCTGGACCTCGTCTGTGGCTTGTTAGGAACTGGGCCACACGGCAGGAGGTGAGTGCCTGTGAGCTCACATTACTGCCTGAGCTCTGCCTCCTGTCAGATCAGTACATGCAAGCGATCTAGGTTGCGTGCTCCTTATGAGAATCTAATGCCTGATGATCTGTCACTGTCTCCATCACCCCCAGATGGGACTGTCTGGTTACGGGAAAACAAACTCAGGACTCCTGCTGAGTCTACATTATGGTGAGTTGTATAATTATTCCGTTATATATTTCAATGTAATAATAATAGAAATAAAGTACACAATAAATGTAATGTGTGTGAATCATCCCCAAACCCTCCCCCATATCCTGGTTCCTGGAAAAATAGTCTTCCATGAAACCAGTCCCTGGTGCCAAAAAGGTTGGGGACCACTGTGTTAAAGGATACAGAATCACAGCTAGGTAGGAGGAATAAGATCTAGTGTTCTGTAGCACTGTGGGATCACTATAGTTAACTGTAACATATAGTTTCAGATTGCTAGAAGGAGGATATCAAATGTTCCCAACACAAAGAAATAATAAATGTTTGAGATAATGGATTTGCTAATTAATTACCCTGATCTGATCACTACACATTATATGTATCAAAACGTCACTATGTACCTCATGAATATATACAATTATGATTTGTCCACTACAAAATAAAATTAAAACAAGCAAGCAAAAAAATAGGCATTAAGGCCATGTGTAGACCTCATGTCTCTGGCTTTCCACCTGGGATATGGAGGGAGGCAGGACTAAGACTTGTTCATGAGGTGGAACTAACTAGAGCAGAAAATTTACGTGGGGAAAAATGAAGAGAGTTTGGTGGGATGGGGCCAAAGGCAGGACTGGGGCTCAGAAACAAAGCAAGGGAGGCCAGGGGAGAGATTACAAAGCTGACAGGTTATGGAGATTTCTGTATCTTTGGTAGTGTTATGCTGAAACTGTGTACTTAAAAAGAATTATCTTTTCCAATAGAAATGTATTCAGATCAGCAGGGCAGGATAAACGAACCGGACTTTGGTGCTCATATATGTATGTCTGTGAGCAATGAGGGCCTGATTTTGTTATTAATTATGGCAGGAAATGCCTGGGGTGGTGGCTTCTTCTGAATGCCTCTGACTTATTAATCTCAAGTGTTGTATAGCAAAGAAAGACCTCAAAACAAATGAACAGCTGGGCATGGTGGCTGGAGCCTATAACCCCAGCAAATCGAGAGGCCAACATGGGAGGACTGCTTGAAGACAGGAGTTGGAGATTAGCCTGGCCAACACAGCAAGACCCCCTTCTCTACAAAAATAAAATAAAATACTAAAAAATTAGCTGGGCATGGTGGTGTGTGCCTGTAGTCCCAGTTGCTAAGGAGGCTGAAGTGCAAAGATTGCTTGAGCTCAGACGTTTGAGGCTGCAGTGAGCTATGATCACACCACTGCACTCCAGCCTGGGTGACAGAGCAAGATCCTGTCTCAGAAAAGAAAAAAAAAAAAGAAAGAAAAGAAAAAGCAAGAAAAACAACAAAGAAACAACAAAAAAGTTACCATGGACCATGGACATCCCTGGTGCCTATTTTAGTGGCTCAATTTTGACACAAGATCATTAGAATGCAAAAGAGTTGAAGCCCTTTCTTTGGGAGAAACAATTTAGAAGGGGAAGGGGAAGGAAATTGTATTTATTATATTTGTCAAGTGCTACTTTTATTTACTATATATTTTAAATTATTTCATCTAATAGTCACTGTATTTTTTAAAAAATTATGGATAAGGAAACAAAGACTCAGTGTATTTTAGAAATTTGCCAGTGTCACACAGTCTCTGGCAGACCAGGTCATAGAACTGAAGTGGTCAGAGCAGAACTTTCTGAGTCATCACAGAAGCACATGGTTTTGTTTGGAGCTTTTGGTTTTTGTCAGGACTTGATGCTGTAGTCCCACAGGTGGATTTCTTCTTCATCAAGGACACCTCAGTTTTGCTCTGAAGGCCTTCCACTGATTGGATGAGGCCCACACACATTATCAAGGGTAATCACCTTTACTCAAAGTTAACTGATTGTACATGTTAACCACATCTACAAAGCAACTCCTAGATTAGCGATTGATTGAATAAGCGGGTGATGTAACCTAGCTCAGTTGACATAAAACTAACATCATCCTCCCCCAAACCCACATAATTCTCTTTTATAATACAATAATACAAAGATAACCCTGACTGAGAAATCAAAGAGAGTATACTGAAAGTAGCGCTTTTTGTTTGATGGAGTTTTGCTCTGTCACCAGGCTGGAGTGTAGTGGCTCGATCTCGGCTCATTGTAACCTCCACCTCCCAGGTTCAAGAGATTCTCCTGCCTCAGCCTCCCAAATAGCTGGGACTACAGGCGCCCGCCACCACACCCGGCTAATTTTTGTGTTTTCAGTAGAGACAGGGTTTCACCATGTTAGCCAGGATGGTCTCGATCTCTTGACCTCGTGATCTGCCTGCCTTGGCCTCCCAAAGTCCTGGGACTACGGGCATGAGTCACCGTGCCTGGCTGAAAGTAGTGCTCTTTTCTGATCTCAAGGATTCCCTTTGGGGTCAGGAATGATAATTGGCTTCTTGCCACTTGATGTGAAGGATGGACCCTCATTGTGGCTTAGCTGTGACTTTGTGGTCCATGGCCCAGCCAGGACCAAGGCTCCTTACGCTGGATTTTTAAAGAGACGGTTTGCAAGTCTCCTGGTATTTTACTCCCTCGACGATTTTAGGGGATTGATTTGGCTCATAAATGAGTCCATAACCCTTGGTTTTCTACCACTGGCCCAAATGGGAGCTTCACCAATCAGAGTCAGGAATTGTCAGTTGGCTCTAAAGATCCTGTGATTCTTCCTAGTTGCTTCCCTCTTGTAAACACTCATTAATAAACATGATTTTGTGTGGGTCAGTGATTTAAAACACTAAATGTGTGGCCCTGAGAACACTCGTCATGTCAGCAGGCTAGCTTGTCTATCTCATAACATCGTGTATTCTGCTTACTTATAAACTTTCAAACTATTTTCTAATGGTGGTTATGTCCAACAAACATCTGTGAGCGGTACTACGTTAACACATAATTTTCCCTGATAAATTGCTGCCATTCTAAATGTGAGTGTACTTAGACATATAGTCATCAGGCCAAAACTAGTGTGTTTTTTGTTTGTTTTTGGTTTTTGTTTGTTTGTTTGTTTGTTTTTTGAGACAGAACCTCTCTCTGTCACCCAGGCTGGAGCGCAGGGGCGTGATCTCAGCTCAAGGCAAACTCCACCTCTCAGGTTCAAACGATTCTCCTACCCCAGCCTGAGTAGCTGGGAATACAGGCACATGTCAACACACCCGGCTAATTAGTGTGTATATATGTGTATATATGTGTGTGTGTATATATATATATATATATATGTTTTATATATATATATGTTATATATATATATATATATATATATATGCATGCTTTAGTAGAGATGGGGTTTCGCCATGTTAGCTAGGCTGATCTCGACCTCCTGACCTCAAGTGATCTGCCCACCTCAGATGTAGTGTTTTTATTTTGTGTGTGTGTGTGTGTTTTTTTCTTGAGATAGAGTCTCACTTTGTCATCCAGGCTGGAGTGCAATGGCACAATCTCGGCTCACTGCAACCTCTGCCTCCTGGATTCAAGTGATTCTCCTGCCTCAGCCTCCCAAGTAGCTGGGATTACAGGTACACACCACCACACCTGGCTAATTTTTGCATTTTTAGTAGAGACAGGGTTTCACTATGTTGGTCAGGCTGGTCTTGAACTCCTGACTTCATGATCCGCCCACCTTGGCCTCCCAAAGTGCTGGGATTACAGGCGTGAGCCACCGCACCTGGCCTATTTTGTGTTTTTAATGCTGTCTTTTTTCTTTTCTGACTTACTCCCTCTCTCTTTATCCCTACATTGTTTATTGTTTTCCCAGTCCTGGTTTTGCTCTTAAATGATTAAACTCTCCAGTTATCACAGGTGTGATAATATTCTTCTGATCCAGACTTTCTGATAAAACTTTTTCCTGTGGTCACTGCTTTCAATGCTGCCATAGGCAATGATATGTCATCTTTCATCAAAGTGTCATCTACTTCTTTGAACTGATGATAACAACTGATGGGTTGGGATGAAGGATGGTGGGACAGGGTGTTGTTTATTTTATTGATCTCCTACCATCAGGTGTGGAGCAAGGCATGGTATTTAGCACCAAACCAGATAGATCTGACCCCTGCCCACCACACCAGTTGGTCCAGCCAGTCTTCCTTTTATTCCCACTCCTGGTCACGTTATTGTTGTTTAGAATCTTACATTAAAATTTTTTGTTGTAACATAATAATTATGTGCATTTATGGAGTATATGTGATATCTTGATATATGCATACAATGTGTGATGATCAAATCCAATGTGTGATGATCAAATCAAGATATTTAGGATAGCCATCATCTCCAACATGTATCATTTCTTTGTGTTGGGAAGATTTCAAATCTCTTCTAGCTATTTTGAAATATACAATATATTGTCGTTAACTGTAGTCACCCCACTATATTATTGTACACTAGAACTGATTCTTTCCATCTAACTCTATGTTTATACCCATTCACTGGCTTCTTTTCATAACACTCCTCACCCTTTCCAGCTTCAGGTAACCACCATTCTACTCTCTACCTCCTTGAGATCAACTCACATGTGAGTTGAGTCCTGACTCACATGTGAGTGAGAACATGTGATATTTGTCGAATAAAGAATGAAATCCCATCATTTGCAGGAAGATGGATTGAGCTGGAGGTCATTATGTTAAGTGAAATAGCCATGCATAGATTCTTACATTTTAAGAAGGATGCCACAGAAAATTTAGAGAAAATGTAAAAGAATGGTATATTGCACTGATAAAAAGGTAAAGTCTTTGAAATAATATTGAAAGCTAATATAATTTAGGTATAGTCATGTGTTGCTTAACAATGGGGATACATTCTGCATCGTCAGGCTATTTAATCAAGGTGCAAACATCAGAGTGTGCTTACACAAACCTAGCTGGCATGGCTTACCACACACCTAGGCTGTAGGGTATAGACATTGCACCCAGGCTACAGACCTGAACAACATGTTAATGTACTGAATACTGTAAGCAGTAGTCCTCTCTGTCCTTCCATGGCAAATTTGAAGGACCCGAGTTCCAGATAGCAGTCCTATAAGACTGTCAGACCTGCCTCAGACTGAAAGGTGAGTAAGCAATGCAAATTTCTTGTGTTAAGTCACTGCAGTTCCACAATTTATTTGGTACTGCAGTATAGCCTATTTTGTCCTGACTAAATTCATACCCTTGTCTAATTCCTTTGAGTAGATTACTCACTGAAGTCTAGGATATATATACATTTTTGTATATCTTGCAGCAACAAGGATAATGTCAGGCTTATAGCAGTCTTCCCCTTAAAAATATTTTAGCATTGATGTGGTTTATGAAAGTCACAAATATTCCAGGTTGAAAGAGAAACAGATGGAAAATTTCACCACTCTGGGTAGTTGAAGCAACTCCAAGAGAACCAGTTAAGTAGTTTTAGCTTCAATTTCCCACTCCCACTTTATGGCCCTCATTCTTTTTCTCAACTTACTGGAGTTATTTTTCTAAGCCCTCAGAAAACCAGAGTTTTAACTTTAGCAAACAAAATGCAAAACAAAACATGTAAGAAAAGGTTAATGATTATTTGTAAATAAAATATCGTTGCCAAATGAGTCCAATATTCACAGTTGAGCTCATGGAGTGTAGATTAGCTACATTCCTGAATAAGCAGAGTCAGTGTGGAGGCCCTCTGTGGAGTAAGCCTGCCAAGCTATAGAGGCTCAGATGAACACATGGCTTCAGACACGAAAACAGGAAATGGAAGCAGGAGGTTTACTAGGGCAAGTGGAAGAAATGAAGACAAACAAAGCCAGCTTCCCCAAAGCTGGAATCCTCCAATTTATTATTTTGAAAAATGTCATCTGAACACTGTGTTTTCTCTTTGCTATGTGTGCATGTAGCAGAGATATCAGTGGTCCCCAATGTATATTTTCTCCTTTTGCTTCAGTAACAGAATCATCAATACTTAGCTGGGCATATGGCCATTCTAAAAATAAACTGTATTTCCCGGTCTCATTTGCAGCTGTTTGTAGTCACAGAACTAGGTTCTGGCCTATGCAGTATGGGAGAAAGTGATGTGCACAAGTTCCAGGACAGGTCTCTAAAGGGGGATGGGGAGAATGGAGGCCCCTTTTCCTCCCCTTTATCCATTTGTTATTGTAACGTAGATATGATGGAGCACCATAAGAATGAGGACCAGACTCGGGTTGGTTAACAGAAAGCTGGATTCACCTGGGCTCAGATAATCATGGAGCTGCCGTGAAAGCTCTTGACTGCTCTACACCCAGACTTTTGCATGACAGAGAGTGCACTCTGTGCTCTTCCATGTGTTTAAGCCACTATGATTTAAGATTTTAAAGTTAGTGGTGAGTTGGGTCTAACTCATATGGTGTGCAATTTTCTAGCTTGTTTAAATGTGTTGTTTATTGTCTAAAATGCACACACTTGGTCCATAATGCAGACACAGGCAAATGATGTATGTATGTCAATCTGGTTCACATTTAAAAAACATGGTGGGAGGGTGTTGTTAAGTGCTGAGAACTTTGTATTGGGAATCCTTCCACTGAATATTTGTACCTAAAAAGGTGTAAACACATGTCAAACTCACAATCCTTCATGGAAATAAATAGTTTATACTGTAATCAAAATTTTAAAAGAATTGGAGCTTGTGTAAAACTAAAAATTGGGTCCTAAATTTGTGATCTTTCTTTTTGATGTAGGCTGTAAACTTCCCTCTTAACACTGCTTTTGCTATATCCAGAGGTTTTGGTATGTTATGTCTCTGTTTTCATTTGTTTCAAAAATTTTTTTAATTTCCATCTTAATTTCATCATTGACCCAAAGATCATTCAGGAGCAGGTTGTTTAATTTCCTAGTCTTTGCATAGTTTTGAGCATTCCTCCTGGTATTGATTTCTAGTTTTATTCCACTGTGGTCTGAGAAAATACTTGATATGATTTTGATTTGTTAAAATTTATTGAAACTTGTTTTGTGGTCTAACATGGTCTATTTGGAAAATGTTCCACATGCTGATGAGAAAACGTATATTCTGTGATTGTTAGGTAGAAGGTTCTGTATGCCACACCTCAACAAACTGAAAAAACAAGAACAAACCATGGCCAAAGCTAGCAGAAGAAAAGAAATAACAAAGACTAGAGTAGAACTAAATAAAATTGAGACAAAAAAATATAAAAAATCAATGAAATAAAAAGTTGGTTATTTGAAAAGATAAAATTGATAGACTGCTCACTAGATTAACCAGGAAAAAAAGAGAGAAGACTCAAATAAACACAGTCAGAAATGAAAAAGAGGACATTACAACTGAATGTGTCTGATGCCACAGAAATACAAAAGACCATCAGAGACTACTATGAACATCTCTTGCTCACAAACTAGAAAACCCAGAGGAATTGGATAGATTCCTGGAAACCTGCAACCTCCCAAGATTGTACCAGGAAGAAACAGAAATCCTAAACAGACCAGTAATGAATAGTGAGATTGAATCAGTAGTGAATAAAATCTCCCCCCACCAAAAAAAAAAAAGTGCCCAGAGCCAGACAGATTCACAGCCGAATTCTACCAGACATACAAAAAAGAGCTGGTATCAATCCTACCGAAGCTGTTTCAAAAATTGAGGGGGGAGTCTTCCTTAACTCATTCTACAAAGCCAGCATCACCATGATACCATAGCTAGGCCAGCACACAACAAAAAAAGAAAACTACAGGCCAATATATCTGATGAAAATGTATGAAAAACCCTCAACAAAATACTACAAACTGAACTCAACAGCACATCAAAAAGATAATACACCATGATAAAGTGGGTTTTATTCAAGGGATGCAAGGATGGTTCAACATATGCAAAATCAGTCATTGTGATTCACCACAGAAACTGAATTAAAAACAAAAACCATGTATTCATCTAATAGATGCATAAAAAACATTTGATAAAATTCAGCATCCCTTCATGATAAAAACCCTCAATAAGCTAGGCATGGAAGGAACACACCTCAAAATAATAAAAGCCATATATAGCAAACCCATAGCCAACATCATACTGAATGGGGAAAAGCTGAAAGCATTCCCCTTAAGAACTGGAGCAAGACAAGGATGCCCATTTTCACCACTCCTATTCAACATAGTGGTAGAAGTCCCAGCTAGAGCAATCAAGCAAGAGAAAGAAATTAAAGGCATCTAAATTGGAAAAAAGGAAATTAAGTTATCTTTGTTTGCTGATGATATGATATTATTTATGCCTAGAAAATCCTAAAGACTCCTCCAAAAGACTCCTAAGTTTGATAAATGACTTTAGTAAAGTTCCAGAATACAAAATCAATGTACAAAAATCAGTAACATTTCTACACATCAATAACAATCAAGCTGAGAACCAAATCAAGAACTCAATCCCATTTACAATAGCTTTTTAAAAAACCTTAGGAATATATTTAACCAAGGAGGTGAAAGATCTCCACAAGAACTACAAAACAATGTTGAAAAAAATTGTAGATGACACAAACAAATAGAAAAACATCCCATGCTCAAGAATTGGAAAAATCAATATTGTTAAAATGATCATATTGCTCAAAGCAATCTACAGATTCAGTGCAACATCACTTTTCACAGAATTAGAAAAAAAAAATTCTAAAATTTATATGGAATAATAAAGAGCCTGAATAGCCAAATCAATACTAAGCAAAAAGAACAAAGCTGGAGGTATCACATTACCCGACTTCAAATTATACTACAAGGCTACAGTAACCAAAATAGCATGGTACTGGCACAAAAACAGACACACAATCAATGGAACAGAATAGAGAATACAGAGATAAAGCTCCATACCTACAACCAACTGATCTTCAACAAAGTTAACAAAAATATACACTGAGGAAAGAACACCTTATTCAATAAATGGTGCTGGGAAAATTGGATAACCATGTGCAGAAGATGAAATGGGACCCATATACCTCATGATATACAAAAGTCAACTCAAGAAGAACATTGGCCTAGGCAAAGAGCTTATGACTAAGACCTCAAAAACAAATGCAACAAAACAAAAAGTAGACAAATGGGACTTAAACTAAAAAGCTTTTACACAGCAAAAGAAATCACCAACAGAGTGAACAGACAACATGCAGAATGGAATAAAATGTTTATAAACTATGCATCTGACAAAAGACTAATATCTAAACTCCATAAGGAACTCAAAACAACTCAACAAGAAAAAACAAAACAAATAACCCCATTAAAAAGTGGGCAAAGGACATGAACAGACATTTTTAGAGGACATACAAGCAGCCAACATACATATGAAAAAATGTCTAACATCACTGATCATCAGATAAATGAAAATTAAAACCACAGTGAGGTATCATTTGACACCAGTCAGAATGGTGATTAGGCAAAAAACAACAGATGTTGGCGAGGATGTGGAGAAAAGGGGCCACTTATACGGTAATGCAAGTGAGTACAACCTTATGGAAAACAGCAAGGAGACTCTTCAAAGAACTAGAAATAGAACTACAATTTGATACAGCAATCTCACTACTAGGTATCTACACAAGGGAAAAGAAATCATTATGTAAAAAAGACACCTGCACTCATGTGTTTATCTTAGCACCATTCACAACAGCAAAGTAATGAAATCAACCTAAATGTCCATCAACAGATGATTGGATAAAGAAAATGTGGTACATGTATACCGTAGAATACTACTCAGTCTTAAAAAAGAATGAAATTATGTCTTTTGCAGCAACATGGATGGAACTGGAGGCCATTATCTTAAGTGACAATGCAGAATAGAAAGCCAAATACTGCATGTTCTCACTTATAAGTGGGAGGTAAACAGTGTATACACACGGACATACAGAGTGGAATAATAGACTCCAAAAGATAAGAGGGTGGGAGGGGGTGAAGGATAAGAAATTACCTATAGGGTACAATGTACATTATTCTGGTGATGGCTAAACTAAAAGCCCAGATCTCACTACTACACAGTATATCCATGTAATGAAAGTACACTTGTACGCCCTCAATCTGTTTACAAAATAAAAACCAGGTTGTAATTTTGAGACTATGGAAGCAAAAGCATCTTTGCCCTCAGCACTATCTGGTTGCTTTAATTGTTATTAACAAAAGATGAATGAATCAAAGAGTGAGAGTTTCCAAACACAAACTCACATCTACACACATACACACACACATATGCACACTTAAACAGTTTGTAAACGTATTAGTGTCATTTGTATTCCTGGTTAAATATTTCCAATTCAGATAAAAGGAAGATGGAAAGATTGAGGTTTGAGACAGTTTTACTTTACAAATTCAGAATGACAAATGATACCAGCACGAAAGTGTTGTTTGAGCCCAATGTTTGATGACAGCAAAAACATGTTTTTTGGGAGAATAAATGTGTGCATATCAGCCTGGGTTCGTTTCCCTTTCTTTACACCAGAATAAAATTCAATTAAATAAAAAAATTAATTCAGTAATCATTCGTTGAATACCTACCCGTGTTAGGCTCCATGGAAACCTCTGGTGACATGAAGATAAATGAGATGTGGCCTGAACATTAAGAAATGCACAATTCAGTTAGGGAGCCAATGAAATGGATAGCCAGGGTATGATACACAGAACTCTTTCAGTTCTAAGCTCACATGATGAACAAAATGCTCTAGAAACACAGAAAGAAGCAGTTAATCCTACCTGGGATGAGAAGAGATGCCTAAGGAAGTCTTGCAGGATGAATAGAATTTCTATTCAGGCATCAGAAGTAGAGGAGATATTCCAGCGAAAGAATACCAAGTGCAAAGAGTTGGAAACATGAAAATCCTGGTGGTTGGGACCAAGCTGTGAGACTTCAGCAGCCAACACTTCTGGCAGCCACGAGAATGCGTCTTTCAGTCCTGAAGTTAGGATCTGGGCAGCCCATTTCGGCACACAGTAGCCCCTTCACTCTTAAAATGTTAGAAAGCGCTGTTTTCTGTTTGAAGCTAGTGAGAGGATAGAACACATTGCTTCCAGACCTGTAAGTTCTCCTCATTGTGTTCAGGATCAAGTGTAATCCCTTAGTGAGCCCTTCAGTTCCATTAGCAACTTGCAACTAACCTACATTTCCAGTCTCATCTTCTCACACACTCCCTCTCTTCACGCTCCAATTGCAGCTGCAATGCCAGATGTGTTTTATTTACAAGAGCAGATTCACACCACCTCAGGTCCATGGTATGTGGCCATTTATTTCCTGAACACTTTCTTTTCTACCCCTGTTAGACAGAAGGCACAGAAACAGTTCTTGTTTATATGGGACAGACAAGAGTATATATTCACAATGTTGCCCCAGAGCTGTGTTAACTCTCTGGATATATTATGCACCACCTGGATATCCTGTAGAATATCACACTAATCTATTACACCAATTACATTATCATATGATGATACTATGTTAATCTTATGTTAATTATATAGCAAGAAGTGGCCAGTACATTGGAGGCCTCGGTATGCTCCATAAAAGTAGGAGGTAAACTCCATGAAGACTCAGGGGCCTATCACATCAGTGAAGTGTTTAGGGATATGCCAGAACATCCCATCAAATTAAAGGACAAACTATTACATCTGTTGCTTCTTAGCATTAAGAAGGTAGCACAATTCTCAGTGGGCCTCTTCTTGCTCTAGAACTTGCATACTTCACACGTGAGAATGCTATTTACACGTGAGAATGACTCATTTACTAAGTGTTCTGGAAGGCTTCAAGATCTGAATCAGGCCCAGAGCAGGAAAGGGTTCTGTATAAGTCAGACAGAAGTACAAGCCTCCTTGCCACTTAGGCCATTTGATGCAACAGACACTGTAGTACCAGAGATGTCTGTGGTGGGAAAGTCACTATGTGGAGTTTGTGGCAAGCCACAGTAGAAGAATCTCAATGTAGACCCTGGAGTTCTGGACCAAAACCATGTCTTCTATAGGAGAGAATTCTATATCATTCAAAGACCATCTTTTGTTGTGCTACTTGCCTCTGATAAAGACAGAGCATTTAACCATAAGACATTAAGTGGTCACGTGTTTAGAGCTGTCCATCATGAGCAAGGACTTGTCAGACCTACCAAGTTAAAAGTTGGGTGGGCCCAATCGCAATCCATTGTATGACAGGGTAGTGCATTCAGGACTGGGAATGAGCAGGACCAAACAGTGTAAGTAGGCTGCACAAGCAGGTAGCCCAGACCACCATGTCCTCCTCTGCTATTGCATACGTTTCACCCTCTGTGCATGCTTGTGGCTGCATAGGTGTGTGTGTATGGGGAGCAGAGGGTTCTTGTCACCAGCTGATAGAGGAGAGAAACAGCCGAGTTTTATTAGAGGTGTGTTGGTTTGGCCTGTGGGTGGAAGCCCAAAATGCACTGCTGATGCACCTTTGCCCCACTCAGGGGTAGCGCTGAAGAGCAGGGGTGAGGGGAAATCCTCCCAACTGGCAGATCTTTGGGCAGTGTACCTGGTCTTCAACTTTGTGTGAAAGAGAAGCAGCCTGAGATAAGAAGATAAACGGCTCTTGGGCAGTGGCAAATGCATTTGCTGTTGATCTGAGGTCTAAAAAGAGAGAGTTTAGAAGACGGAAGAGTCCTGGAAGAGGTGTGTGGATGGCCCTATGGGAGTGAGCCCACCATGGAAAATGCCCTGAGCAGCCAGGAAGACCCAATGACTAAGCCAGCTGATTTCAGCCAGGCCCTGAGATGGCCCACTCTGGCATTTGGATGATGGGTCCATGGACACAGTAGCCATGATAGCCAAATGGAAAATACCCATCGGCACATTAGCACATGCCCACACTCACCAAGGCTGATCTAGCTAGTTTACTGCCTAACATCCAGCCTGCCAGCAAGAGACCTGTAATTAGTCTCTGATATATTACCCCTTGATTTGGTGAGAAATGGATTACACTGGAAGGAGCAGTAGTTCATCTGTGATTTATGCATAGTCCATGTGTGAGTTTGCCTTTCTACCCTGAGGGTTTCTACCAGTTCCACTAGCAGAGGACTTGCATACCACAGGATCTCACATACTATCCCTTGAAATCAAAGAACACACTTTACAGCAAAGAAAGTGGGAGAGTGGGTGCAAGACTCTAGAATCCACTGGTCCTATCACATAACACATCACCCAAAAGCTGCTTGTCTGATATAAGGATAGAACACTCTTGAAGGCATAGCTGTAGTGCCAACTTACACATGACACTCTGAAGGGATGAGGCGCCATCCTCCAGGATTTAGTGTACATCCTAAATCCACAACCGTTATATGCTGTTGTTTCCCTGAAATGCCGAATAAAACGTCTAGAAACCAACAGGTAGAAGTAGGAGTGGCTCACTTACTCAGGAACCAACTGGGAGTTTGTGCTTTCCATTAAGACAGCTTTAGGCCGTGTGGCTCTAGGGATCTTGGTTATTAGTAGGAGGACATTTCCATCAGGGGACCAGAAAGAATCCCTTTACATTTTACACCATGGCAGTCAGTCTACTGGTCTGAGAGATCAGACGACAAGAATAGGGGTCCCCACGTTCTCAGTGGTAATTGATTCTGATCACAGGAGCAGGTGGGGCTGTAGTTACAAAATGGGTACAAGAAAGAAACAGGTAACCATCAAGTGGTCCTCTGGGGTGTCTTCTGCTACTCCTCTTCCCACTTTGGGGGGTAAATGCTTAAAAACAGCATCCATGGCCTGAGAAAGACGTGGTGACTACATAGACCGTCAAGTACTTTTCAACAAAGGTGCCAACGTGGCAAAGGTGTCGATGGAAGAAATTAGAGTCTTTCCAAAAATAATGTTGAAACAACTGGAAATCTATCCTTTAAAAAAGTCAAAAGAATAACCCCACATTGATAGGGTATATCAAAGGGACACAGGAGCCAGCTGAAAGAGCTCCCAGTAGCCAAAGCTGGAGTAATTTGAGCAAGAACAAATAAAGTAATATTAAACTATAATCAAAAGTATAAAATAAACGTTCAAAAGTCTATGCTGATATAAATAAAAGACTAAACAAATTAACGAATGGGGAAGGGAAGAGATAACTTTCCTATGCAGAAGAATTCTGGGCCAGGTGCAGTGACTCATGCTTGTAATTCCAGCACTTTGGGAGGCCAAGGTGGCTGGATCACTTGAGCCCAGGAGTTTGAGACCAGCCTGGGCAACATGGTGAAATACTATCTCTACAAAAAATTAGCCAGGCACGGTGACGGTGGCTCATGCCTATAGTTCCAGCTACTCATGAGGCTGAGGTGGGATAATCACTTAAGTCTGGGGAGGTCAAGGCTGCAGTGAGCCAAGATCGTGCCACTGCACTCCAGCCTAGGTGACAGAGTGAGACCTTGTCTCAAAAAAAAAAAAAAAAAATTCATTAAGTAGATATCCACCTTAAAGAGAGAAGGAATAATGCTCTCCTCCTCAGATGTGTGCTGTGCACAGTGACTCCCTCCAAAGAGTATGGCATGGGAAGGGAGGGCAAAGAAGAGTGTCTTTATAGTGGAGAAGACTGGCTAACACTACCTCAGCAAGGCAACCAAGGTCACAACATCAACAATCATAAATCATACTGATAATATGATATAAAATGACACTTTACTCTGGGATCTTCCTCCCCAAACACATTAACTCCAGTCTTATCCTGAGAAAAACATCAGTCAGATTTCAACGTACAGGTATTCTACGAACTACCTGACCAGTACTCCTCAAAACTCTTCGAGGTCATCAAAAACAGGAAAGTCTGAGAAACTATCACCACCAGGAGGAGACTAAGGAGATATGACATGTAGAGTTAATGGGATGGATGGGATCCCGGAGCAGAAAAAAGACATTGGGTAAAAACTAAGGATATATATAAATAAACTATGAACTTCAGTCATAAGTCAATAGTGTGCCAATATTGACTTATTCATTATAACAAATGTACAAACTAAAGTAAGATGTTAGTAATAGGGTAAACTGGGTGTGGCATATATGGGGACTCTCCTTAGTATTTGTTCAATTTTTCTGCCAATCTAAAACCGTTCTTTAAAAAGTCTATTTAATAGGCCAGATGCAGTGGCTTACTCTTGTGATCCCAGCACTTTGGGAGGCCGAGGCAGGTGGATTACCTGAGGTCGGGAGTTTGAGACCAGCCTGGCCAATATAGTGAAACCTCATCTCAACTAAAAATACAAAAATTAGCCAAGTGATGGCACATGACTGTAATCCCAGCTATTCGGGAGGCTGAGGCAGGAGGATCACTTGAACCTGGGAGGTGGAGGTTGCAGTGAGCCAAGATCGTGCCATTGCACTCCAGCCTGGGCAACAGAGTGAGACTTTGTCTCAAAAAAAAAAAAAGTCTGTTAATAAATAATGATATAACAACAACAACAAAAAGAACTTTGACTCTTATCTCACACCGTATACCAAAGTTAACTCAAAATGGATCATAGAACTAAATGTAAAACTATAAAACTTCTAGAAGAAAGCAGAGGAGAAAATCTTAATGACCATGGGTTAGACAAAGATTTCCTAGGGCACCAAAAACATAAATCATAAAAAAAATTGATAAGTGGCACCGTCAAAATTTAAAACTTTTACTTATCAAAACAAAATTTACAACTTTTACTTTTCAAAAGAAGAAAATGAAAAGATAAATGACAGACTAAGAGAAAATGCTCTTAATACATATAACTATTAATAACATAGCATTTTCAACTAGAATACAAGTCAAGAATAAGAAAACAAACACTAATTCAGTGGAAGAAAAGAACATCTTTTCAATAAAAGGTTCTAGTTAGTTAGCTAGCCTTACAGAAAACAACAACACAAAAGGGACTTTGACCCTTATCTCACACTACACCAAAATCAGTTTCAGGTGGTCATAATCCTACATGTAAAAATAGGAAAATAAAGCCTTTAAAAGAAAACAAAGGACTCAAACCATACAATTTGAAAAAAATATAATAATTACAATTCTACTAATCAAACTAAAAAATGTCTGTTCTTCAAAAAACATGAAGAACAAAAACACAAATCACAAATTGAGAGAACATGCTCTCTCTCTACACCATCCAGAACACTTTTCATCCAGAATATATGAAGAACTCTTATTGAACTGATGTTTCACAAAAGATGTATAAATGAGTAATAAGCACGTGAAAAGATGCTCAACACCATCAGTCATCAGAGAAATGCACAGTAAAACTACAATGGGGTCCTATTACACATCAGCAGAATTGCTGGTGGGAATGTAAAATGAGATACCACAGTGGAAAACAGTTAGCAATTTCTTATAAATATATACTTTCCATACAATTCAGCGAACCCACTCTTAAAAGAAATGAAAATCTATATGCACATGAAAACTTCTACACAAATGTTTGTAGAAGCTTTGTTCATAATATCTAAAGACTGAATACAACCCAAATGTCCATCAGTAGGTGAGTGCATAAACAAATTGTGTTATCTCTGTACAACTCATCATAGAAAGAATGAGCTACTGACACATGCAGCAGCTTAAAAACATGATAGTGAGATAGTGAGTGAAAGAAGCCAGACACAAAAGCATACATACATATGATTTCGTTTATGTGCAATCCTAGAAAAGATAGATTTAATCTATAGTGACCGAAAACAGATAATGGAGAGCTGGGGTTCAAGGAATTGGGAGGATTAACTAGAATGGGGTACAAAGAACATTTTGGGGGTGATAGAAATGTTATATGTTTGTGGAGGTGATTTATGGGTGTATTAGTCAAACTCATTAAAATGCACAGTTAAAATGGGTATTTTACTGTAAGTGAGTCATACCTCAATAGAAAACATTATTTTTTAAAAAAATGATTGAAGCAGTTCATACGCCCACCAAGCACATTTTAATGTCCGTTTCCTGATAGTCTCCCTGTCACCAGTTATTACTGCATTTTTAACTTTTTGCCATTCTAGTGGGTGAAAAGCGTAATTTCCCACTTTGAGATAAATGTCTGTTGATTATGTGATAGGTATTTACGGAGGAGGCCAAACTACAGGGTTATATCCTAAAAGTTATTGCCAGTGAAGCTGTGGCTAATGAGAAAGTTGTTAGGATGATTACTTATGCTTCTTCATGTTTTCGTTTCTCAATCAGAACTGTGATGTTCCACTTTTCTTTGGGAATTTTGACATGTTAGGTGCATTCTAGTCTTGCAGTTAATGTTCAGCTTTCATTTTTTGTCGTTATGTTTATTCTTACCAAGTCCTAGGTTTATAAGCTTTAGAGCTGAATCATGGAAATAACACTGCAGGGGTGCGTTAGCCCCAGCACTTTCTGTCTGCACCCTGTCCTCGTTTTCAGACATGGACAATTGCTGTTTCATCAATCTTATAAAAAAGTATTATGTCAGTCAGCAGAATTACAGCTCATCTGAAGCATCCAGATGCAGGTACCCAAACTTGCAGTTATTTCACAGGCAAACTTTGAGAAATACTGAAAATCCATGATATCCTGAGTTTATCTAAATGGCTTTGTCTAAAGAAAACTATGTGCTTGTGATTTTTAGGATTTCACAATGAGACAATGCACGGAAGATTCCTCAATAACAGCTGTAAGGAGGGTAAACACATTTGTTTGTCTAGTACAATGATTATTTATTGGCTTAGAACAACCTTGGATTCTGACATCCTGGCATAATTTTTAATAGTGCTTTCTTTTACTCTGAAAAATATCTTAGTTTGAAAGATAAATTATATTACCACTGTAATTACAAGGGATTTCTAACTAATAAGCAGCATTGTCCCATCTGCTTTTTTTTTATTACTAGAAATAAATGGGGAGTGTTGGAGGGGAATGACTTATAATTAACTTCTAAATCATGCTAGATTAGGAAAAATAGCACAATTTTCTATTTTACTGTTTCAGGAAAAAAATCTCAGCTGACTTGGTTACTCAATTTGTTCAAGGATTACCTCAAAAACCCTACTTTAGAAAACAGCTAAGATTCCAAGTGCCCGTTCATCTGCTCTTCATAAGTAAATTATACTTCTATTCTGGAGGAAAATATTTTGGCAGAATGTGGAATTAAAGCTCATCAACCACATTTAACTATGTACACATTGAGGGGTTTGGAATCCTTCTACACATGAAATCCTGTACACACGTGTTGTGCGTGCATTTTTGCAATCTCTTCTTGTTATAACTTTTGGCCTAATATGGGCTAAGAGAAAGGCCGAGCTTATTGCATTCTAGATGTTGCATTGTGCCAGGCAACCAGGTCTGCTGAGAGACATTCCTTCTCAGTGTGCCACTTCAAGTCACAGAGCTCCTTAAGACAAGGAATGGTGACAGTCTTTACTCTGAAGCCCCCATTTGCCCACCTTGGTGCCTTCAACCAGGAGTTTCCCCTTAGACATTGCTCCAATGACAGACACATTTGTTCTGCACAGACATTTATGAGGGTAAGGCAGTGTGGGAATTTCCCAGGGCTTCCATAATTAGTACACGGACTGGGTGGTTTGAACAACAGAAATGTACTTACTCACTGTTCTGGAGGCTGGAAGACCAAGACCAAAGTGTAGGCAGGGTTGGTTTCATTCTGAGGCCTCTCTTCTTGGCTCGCAGATGGTTGTCTTCATGTATCTTCACATGGTCATTCCTCTGTGTGTTTCTGTTTCCTAATCTCCTCTTCTTATAAGATCCCAATCATATTGGATTAGGGTACACCTAATGACCTTATTTAAACTTAATTACCTCTTTAAAGACCCAATCTCCAAACACAGTTCCATTTTGAGGTACTGGGTGTTAGGACTTCAACATACGAATTGAGAGGTGTGAAAAACAAGTCCGTAACAATTATAGCTAGGATGTTTTCACCACCTAACACTGAGAAGCATTGCCCAGTGCTGACTCATACCCTTCTCCCTTGCCACACTGGGGTGTTTGTGCCAGACGAGAAAGATTAACCTATTGATTCCTCCATGGTACAGACGACAAGCTAGAAAGCATGATTAATTACGTGTACACCATGAGGACCACAGGACGTCCTGGAACTCCACCCTGAGAGAAGAAATGGTACTCACGGTCCGGTCACTTACTCAGTGCCTACTCATCCTCTAGGATGAGTTGCAAATGCTATCTGAAATGGTTTGGATCTGTGTCCCCAGCAAATCTCATGTCAGATTGTAATCCCCAATGTTGAAGGTGGGGCTGGGTGGCAGGTAATTGGATCATGAGGGCAGATTTCTCATGACTGGTTTAGCACCACCCCCTTCCCACTGTCCTCTAGACAGCGAGGGAGTTCTCATGAGATCTGGTACTTTGCAAATGTGCAGCACCTCCCTGTCACTCTCTCTTGCTGCGTCTGCCATGTAATAACCCTGATCTGCCTTTGCCTTCTGCTATCATTGGAAGTTTCCAGAGGCCTCTCCCAAAGCAGAAGATGCTATGCTTCCTGTTCAGCCTGTAGAATCGTGAGCCAAATAAACCTCTTTCTTTATAAAAATGATCCAGTCTCAGGTATTTCTTTATAGCGATGTGACAACTGACTAATACACCATGTCTTCCTGAAAGATGCCCTGATATCTCCCCTTCCCAACTTCTGCTGTGTTCTGCCAGAGGCAGGAGAGGTTCTCATAGCTTCACTCATATATAGCATGCTTGTCTGGTTTTATAGTTCTTCTTATATTGATGCAAATAATATACTTTATTTCTACTTGGTTCTCTTCTCAACCAGGCCATGGCCTTCCTTTTCCATGTCCATAGGGTCTGTCCCAGCATCTAACATATGTAGACAATGAATACATGATTGAATAAATGAATAGGTAACTTGCCTTTCCAGTATTCCTTCTCAACTTCAGACCATTCAGAGAAGACACACGTGTAGACAGAATGTGTTCACTAACAGGCCTACATCCAGCCACATGATCATGTGTGAAGTTGTTGGAAGAATTAGAGAACATTCAAATCTCGTTCCGCACCACTGCTCGACTCTGTTACACACAAGCACTCCTATACCATGCCAAATGGTGAGGTTGTTTGTTTGACTGTCATGGTTAAGCCAGGCATGAGAATGGGCCCTTAAAACTGCAGCTCTACATCCTCTCCAGCACCTGTTGTTTCCTGACTTTTTAATGATCACCATTCCAACTGGTATGAGATGGTATCTCATTGTGATTTTGATTTGCATTTCTCTGATGACCAGTGATGATGCGCATTTTTTCATGTGTTTGTTGGCTGCATAAATGTCTTCTTTTGAGAAGTGTCTGTTCATATCCTTTGCCCACTTTTTGATGTGGTTGTTTGATTTTTTCTTGTAAATTTGTTTAAGTTCTTTATAGATCCTGGATGTCAGCCCTTTGTCAGATGGGTAGATTGCAAAAATGTTATCCCATTCTGTAGGTTGCCTGTTCACGCTGATGGTAGTTTCTTTGGCTGTGTGGAAGCTCTTTAGTTTAATTAGATCCCATTTGTCTATTTTGGCTTTTGTTGCCATTGCTTTTGGTGTTTTAGTCATGAAGTCCTTGACCATGCCTATGTCCTGAATGGTATTGCCTAGGTTTTCTTCTATGGTTTTGGGTCTAACATTTAAGTCTTTCATCCATCTTGAATTAATTTTTGTATAAAGAATAAGGAAGAGATGCAGTTTCAGCTTTCTACATATAGCTAGTCAGTTTTCCCAGCACCATTTATTAAATAGGAAATCCTTTCCTCATTTTTTGTTTTTGTCAGGTTTGTCAAAGATCAGATGGTTGTAGATGTGTGGTGTTATTTCTGAGGCCTCTGTTCTGTTCTATTGGTCTATATCTCTGTTTTTACCAATACCATGCTGTTTTGGTTACTGTAGCCTTATAGTATAGTTTGAATGCCTCCAGCTTTGTTCTTTTTGCTTATGATTGTCTTGGCAATGCAGGCTCTTTTTTGGTTCCATATGAACTTTAGTTTTTTCCAATTCTGTGAAGAAAGTCATTGGTAGCTTGATGGGGGTGGCATTGAATCTATAAATTACCTAGGGCAGTATGGCCATTTTCATGATATTGATTCTTCCTATCCATGAGCATGGTATGTTCTTCCATTTGTTTGTGTCCTCTTTAATTTCGTTGAGCAGTGGTTTATAGTTCTCCTTGAAGAGGTCCTTCACATCCCTTGTAAGTTGGATTCCTAGGTATTTTAGTCTCTTTGAAGCAAGTGTGTGGTGGAAGTGTAAACTAGTTCAACCATTGTGGAAGACAGTGTGGCGATTCCTCAAGGATCTAGAACTAGAAATACCATTTGACCCAGCAATCCCATTACTCGGCATATACCCAAAGGATTATAAATCATGCTACTATAAAGGCACATGCACACGCATGTTTATTGCAGCACTATTCACAATAGCAAAGACTTGGAACCAACCCAAATGTCCATCACTGATAGACTGGATTAAGAAAATGTGGCATATATACACCATGGAATATTATGCAGCCATAAAAAAGGGTGAGTTCATGTCCTTTGTAGGGACATGGATGAAGCTGGAAACCATCATTCTGAGCAAACTATCGCAAGGACAGAAACCCAAACACTGCATGTTCTCATTCATAGGTGGGAATTGAACAATGAAAACACTTGGATGCAGGGCAGGGAACATCACACACAGGGGCCTGTCATGGGGTGGGGGGAGGTAGGAGGGATAGCATTAAGAGAAATACCTAATGTAAATGACGAGTTAATGGATGCAGCACACCAACATTGCACATGTATACATATGTAACAAACCTGTACGTTGTGCACATGTACCCTAGAACTTAAAGTATTTTAAAAAAAAAAAAAACACAAAAAAAACTGCAGCTCTAACTCTGGCCAGATTGCCTCAATTGGAGTCCCAGCTCTGTTACTTATGGGCAGGGTGGCATTGGGCAAGTTACCTAAGCTCCCTATGCCTTGGTTTCCTTGTTTGTAAAACATAAAAATAACAACAACAATAACATACAGACAGACTTCAAAGGGCTGCTATGAAGAGGAAAAGAATATGTATATGTATGCGTGTATTTATAGATAAAGAACTTAGGCTAGTGCCTGGAATGTAATGAGTGTCACATAAATGTTTGCTACTATTGCATTATTATCAGTACTATTATTAATGAAAAGGGAGGCATTTAGTTAGGCTTTATGCCGCCATTATAATTCCAGTCGACCCCGTGAGTGTGCTGCCTGTGAGGGGCTCCTCCTCTCCTTTTGCCCCCTTTCCTCCTGCACAGCCCCTGGCTGGCCTTCCCCTCTGGCGCTCCAGTCCTGCAGCCTTGGCGTCGGCTATGGTTTCCCTCACTGAGATTGCAGACAGCTGCTGTCCTGGCTACAGGTGCTATGGGCAACAGAGTCCATTCCTTCTGGCCCCTTGTGTGTCCTGTGGGGCTCGAGGCAAACACAATGATAACAGTCACCACCTCCCAATTAAAAAATAAAAAAGAGGAGGGAGAAGAGGGGGTATCTTGGGAAGGAAGACTTTGTGCTTTTTTTTTTTTTTTTTGAGACAGAGTCTTGCTCTGTCGCCCAGGCTGGAGTGTGGTGGCACGATCCTGGTTCACTGCAGTTCTGCTGCCCAAGTTCGAGCAATTCTCCTGCTTCAGCCTCCCAAGCAGCTGGGATTACAGGCACCTGCCACCACACCTGGCTAATTTTTGAATTTTTAGTAGAGAGGGAGTTTCACTATGTTGGCCAGGATGGTCTCGAACTCCCGACCTCAAGTGATCTGCCTATCTTGGCCTCCTAAAGTGCTGGGATTACAGGCATGCACCACCAAGCCTAGCCGACTTTCTGCTTCTTCACAATGAAGCCCAAGCAGAGGAGGGAACAGAATGGAAAGAGGAGGTAGAGGAAGGAATGGAGGGGATTGGAGGGGAGGGAGAGGGAAGGGACAGGAGGCAGCAGGTCCCACAAGAGCCAGAGAGTTACACTCCAGGCCGGGTTTGAGAGCTTTCCCAATGACTCCCCAACATAAAAACAATCCAGGCCAGGGCAGCCTCGCAGCCCCAGCTGTTTCCACTTCCTTCACATATGCTTGCTCACCTAAATTGTTTACTAACTTCACATCCAGAATGTTTTAAATAGAGGAAAACCTGCGGCTTGTCTACACCAACCAGAGAGCAGAAGATAAGGGGGGAAAATTCAACAACAACAAAACAAAAAAGATTGATACTAGAGGGCCTATGTTTGACCAGAACAACACATTTCCCCTCACTTTTATAGCTTCCTGAATCAGTGACAGAACTGGTCTCCCCCATGCTGTTGTGCCAGGTTACAGAAATATAATATACTGACTTTTAGATTGAGCTGGATAACCAAGATCAGGAAAAAAGTAGACTCCGTGGACAGCAACTTGTTCTGAGAGTAGGAAAAGTACTGTATTTGAGAGCCTCACTCACAGCAAGTGGACAGTACAGTTCATAACGTCTAGTGTAGATCTCCAGCCAGATCTACAGGTTTGAATCCCAGCTTATCCACCTGGGAGCTGTGTGACCTGGGATGAGTTACTTACCCTCTCCATGCCTCAGTTTTATTATCTGTAAATTAGAGAGAATGGTATTTACCTCAAGAGACATTGTAGGGTTAAATGAGTTCAGTTTAAAGCACCTAGGATAGTGTCTGGCATTAACACACAAAAGACTATGTGTTTGCTATTTTTATTATATATGCACGTAGGTTTTCACTATTTTTAAAAACCAGAATTTATTGTTACTCTGATACCCATGGCCTAGGAATTATCATGGGATTCTGGTTTATATGCTAGGCTTGACATTCCTGAGGTACCTTCTGCCAGTTTCCATGACAATACTATTGCTTTGTCCTCACACCCCCCAAGTAATAAAAGTATAAAAGCTTCTGAATTTCCTGAATATTAAGTATAAGAAAAGGCCACATGCCAAAGCAGATGGAATTTCTTTTTCTTTATGTAATTAATTTTTTTTTTTTTTTTTTAAAACATGAAGTCTCACTGTGTTGCCCAGGCTGGCCTTCAATTTCTGGCCTTAAGCAATTCTCCTACCTTGGCCTCCCAAAGTGCTGGGATTACAAGTGTGAGCCACCACACAGAGCCAAAGATGAAATTTTTGTAAACAACATCATCAATACGAATGAATTGAGAAGCTCCTTCATTCTTCTATCTTGTGGCTGTGGCCAGGATACGTGGAATGAATTGGAGCAAGCAAATAAAAAAATGTTTACTCTGTGTATGCACTAATTTTAAAATGAGAAGAAAAATCAATATTATGAAAATAATGTGCCATCAGGCAATTAGGCTAGAATTAATATGTGGGTGGTAAAGGTAAAGTGTGGGCAAATTTTACTGTAGAAGTAAAGATACAGTTGGAATAAGATTGACTAAACTAATCACCCCATTTTCCTTGGTGTATCTCCTATGGAATCCAGTGAGGTCAGGTCAATAAACTGCCAGTGAAGTCCTTAATGGAAAAGAAGTCCTTAGACCCCCATTTTTTATTGCTTAGGCAGCAGTGTCTTTGACAAATATTTAGTGTTTTGGCTACTTAAGGACTGAAGAAATACGACTAGAAATACATCTTCTGTTCAGTTTGGAAAAAGAAATATTCTTTTAGAGTTTTCAACCAAATGGCATAATATATTTCAACATTTAACTTCTGTTTGATTTTGAAACTCTTATATGTTTTCCTCACAGGCATTTTGGAAGAGTGTGTATCATGCTATAAGATTCAAGTGAGCCTCATACAATATTTCTGATGGTTTTTGTGAATTGGATATTTCTTTGAGCACAAATCTTTGCTGCAATTGTAACTGAGAATGGCTCAGGTCTGACTGCCTAGGGCATTAGAGAGGCAATTTCGTCCTGAAAGACACTACTCAGAAAAAAGTCAATCTATCAAGATAGGTACTCTTGGAGGGGAAACCAGGGTGCCAGGTGCTTTAGGGTCCCATTGTCTCCCAATGACAGAGAGAAAAGAGCTTCCAAGTCACTGGCTCCTGGTTTGAGAGGGGTTAGGGAGTTGTCAGGGGCAGTTCAGGCAGATTCCTGGATCTAATACCAGATTCACCCGTTCGTTCACTGTAACCAACATTCATTAACGAGCTGCTACGTACCACGTACTGTTCTCAGCGTTGAGGTCATAGAAATGAACACAATATAGACACCCTCTGCCCTCCTGGAGCCCAATCAGGGCTCAGATCAGGGAATCTCAATCAGGGAATCCGAAAATAAACAAGCAAATAGACAAATAGCAGTGATCAGTGCTTCAAAAGCAAAGCAGGAAGGGAGATGGAGAGCAAGAAGACAATAGTCCCATCAATGCTCTGCTCTTCATTTTACTCGGGGCCAAATACTTTATTCTACAAGGTCCTACCTAATCTGGCCACCCTCCCTGTAACCTCCCTGACCTCTTCTCCTACTTCCTCCTCTTACTTTCCCAACTATGCTGGCCAAAATGCTGCACCTGGAATCTGCTGGCGTAAACCCGGAAAGTCCCAGGCAAATGGGATGAGCAGGTCACCCAATTGCCAAGAGTGTTACTGCCAGGAGTGTTACTGCCTGAGGGGTTTTGCTGTAGCAGGTCCTGCTGCCTGAGCCACTCTTCCCAGGATATCTTCTTCACTAGTTGCTTTGCCTCATTCGTGTCTTCACTCAGATGTCACCTTCTGAATGAGGCTTATCCTGAACACCCTACTTGATACTGAACCTGCTCTCCTCTCCTAAATCCCCTGTCTCCAATCTCTCTTACTCTACTTTTTCTTTTTTTACAACTTATCATGTTCCTGCATGTCCCAAATATAATTATTATATATATACAGATATACTTTTGGTGCTTTCGCTTCCAAAGGCCCATACCGACAATTCTTCAAACACTGCCCTCGGGCTAATAGAGCCCTTTGTCTGCTCCCACAAAGCCGTAAATACCTGGGGGTGTGTATGCCCCTGGATGACCCTTGGCCAGTGGCTGGTAAATGCAGGCCAGTGAGAGTCCAGCCCCTGGCCTGCAGTCAGGACAAATCTGGAGTTCCGCAGAATCCAACAGAAGCCAGGCCCCAAGGGATTTTGTCTGAAATTTGCACCCTTGCTTGGTTTCTTCTCTCTCCTTGTGCTTTCTCCATGCCATTCCTGGTTTCTCCCGGGAGCATTTCCTTAAGAACTGCTTCACCCAAATCCTCATCTCAGGATCCACATCTGAGGAACCCAACTTAGAACTCGTGAGCTGGCCTTGGTGAGTTCATCTAGTGAAAAGGAAAGACAGCTGTGTGGTCAGATGGGTGAGTTCTAAGCACTGGAAGGTGAAAAGCGTGCCTTCTGGAGGTTTCTGTGATCTCAACCAAATGAAAAACAAGGCCTCCAGCTGGGAAGGCAGGGATGTTGAAGGACTGAGGAGAAGAAAGAGGGTAAGAGAGGGTTGTCTGGGGGAGTCAGGGAATGAATTTTCTAAGGAAATATGAAAAGACTGCTAGACAGTGTTGACCAATAGTGTGTGTTTGTCTCCAGCTGCATCAGCTGCCCGGGTGAGGCTAAGAGAAGGCAGGGAGTTGGATGTTACCAGGAGCGGAGGTATTTCCAGGTGAGTAAGCTGGAGAGAGATTAGCAGATGTTTGGGATGCAAGAAGGGATAATTACAGTAACGAGGTATGGGATTTTTGCTTGGGGCAGTAGGAAGTGAGGATGCTGAAGAGTGGGCTAGAAATGAGCGCAAAGATGCTGGATTGTGGGTTCTGGCAAAGCTCAAGGGTTGTTGATGTAATGGTCATGGACAGTGATGCTGGGAAGTGGTGAGTGATGGTGAGGAGCCTAGACCTCAGGTCTTGGAGCAACTGCCCTCGTGGTGGAGTCAGGTCACAGGTGTGAGCAGGGAGTGGGTGGCTGAGGCTGGGCAGAGCCAGGGTCACCGGCTGTCAGAGCTCTGCACAACTCAAGCTTGATAACTGATTCTTGAAATATTCCATGTCTATTTCCTGTTTTTTGTATGTGTGTGCCTGATCTCTTGTGTTTTGAGATCCTAGTGAGGAAATGAGATTAGAGCAAAACATAAAAGATCTCCCTGCCCCACTGAATCTGTGCCCTCTGTGCCCTGGTCACAGGTGGTGCCCTCCACCACGTACAGCACATGCTGATTACAGCAGCTTTCAGCACCACAAGAATTTCTCTCAGTTTTTCTGTTAATTCCTCAGATCTGTGATCTCTAATTTCCATAGATTTCGCCCAGCGTGGTCTTAGGCAAACAAGCCATGAGCCTGTGCCTTGTTCTCAACCCAAAGAGACTTTGATCAATTACTCTCCAGGCCCTCTTCGAACAATGGAGTATGTGTACACACTTCCCCTCATGCCCACAATAGTGCAATCTTCTAGAAGGAATTCGCCTCTCCTCCTACAAGCTGGCTGGCACTGCCACACCTCATTCAGGTTCCCTGATGATGCTCAGCCTCCCCCTCCCCACATTCTCACTAGTTCTTTCCAGCAGGGCAACACCAGGGAGGGATTAGAGCGCTTGCTCCTCAGCATCTCGAAGGCAAACTTGACTCCCTGATTTTATATATGTATAAAATATATAATTTTAAAAATGTTATTATTGTTATTATTTTCAGACAAAGTTTCACTCACCTCCAGGCTGGAGTGCAGTGGTGTGATCTTAGCTCACTGCAACCTCCACCTCCTGGGTTCAAGTGATTCTATTGCCTCAGCCTCCTGAGTAGCTGGGACTACAGGCATGCACCACCATGCCTGGCTAATTGTTTTGTGTTTTTAATAGAAACAGGGTTTCATCATGTTGGCCAGGCTGGTCTCGAACTCCTGACCTTAGGTGATCTACCCACCTTGGCCTCCCAAAGTGCTGGGATTACAGGCATGAACCACTACGCCTGGCCTTGGCTCCCTGATATTTGCATGCATGCCCAAGCATGTACACACACACACGCATGCATGCACCCACGTATAACACATGCAAACATACATGCACACACACACATGCACACACAGACATGGCATTGTGGGTATTTGGCACAATCAAGAGAATCCATTTCCGGTGCAAAGCATCGAGCAGGATGACTAAAACACAGGGCACAGATTTAGAAGTCAAAAGAGATAGACACTCACCCTGACTCTCTCTCTCTCCTGGTTTTCTAGGTGAGGTTTAAGTTATACCATGAATCCTCAACTGCTGTGAAGTAGGAACATTTAATTTTTAATTTTTCTTGGAGTCTTGTGCATACCAGGTTGGAGGCGGAGAGAAGGAGAGGCTGGCAGGAAGTCCTTCTCTGGATCAGGTTGTCTGTAGCCCCAAGACTTGAGTGCACAGGTTTCCATCGAGTTAGGCAGAAGGGCCACCAGGTTACTGCAGCAGCCAACCCCAAGGGGTCTCTGGCAGAACTTTGGACTTCTCTGTAGATGTTGAGGTTGGATTTATTCTTCCTGCCCTCCTACTGAGCATGTGTTGGGGATTAGCGGGAAACTGACTGTAAAGACCTTGCGCTCCCTTTGTGCATATAGCTATGTGATCTGACTTCAGGTGAAAATTTATGTCTAAGTGGTAAACGTTTTTGAAAACCCAGTGAGAATTGTGAATCCCTCTGCCAAGGCACCAGTTTCATGACGGAGGGAGTTAACACAGATCATAAAAGGGCTGACAGAGTTTCTGAGGTTACCTCTACCTTGTACCACCGTACGATACAAAGTAGCCAACACCTCCATGAGTTAAGTTTTTCTCCAGCGGCATCATTGGAGCTTGCAGCACAAGTTGGAAAAGATGGGGAAAATCCACTTTTCTCTTAAATGAAAATGACTTCTCCCAATCCTGTTTTGTCTCAGCACACAATATATGTGGTTGTTAATTTACTACCCACAGCATCATGGACTCATCCTCTTCCCTGAATCACTTGTAAATATTTTCTCAAACTGAAGGTATTTTCCAATGTTTATCCAGGTATCTGCATATCCAACTCTTCATTGTCCCTGGTGCAGGTTAGCCATGCTCTGCAGGGCACCTCTTTATCCCCTCAGCCTGCCCCAGGTCTCCTGCCAGTGTCCACAGTACCGTGCATTGGATGTGTAATTCCACCTCCCGCTGAGAGGTAGGTGGCCAGCCACCCCTAGAAGAAGCTAACACCAAGGGTGGGCATATGAGGAGAAGGAAGAGGTTGGTGCTGGTTACCTCCCACCTTGGACTATGTTCATTTCTCTCTTCCTTACTGCAGGTTGCTGACATGTGAACACATGCTCCTAACATGTTGCCCCCAGTCTTGCTGAAATTGCCTAGACTATATTATTTTCTTCCCCATACTTGACATACAGCATAAGCTGAGAGGTATATAATACATGTCATAATTTATGACAGTGCTCAGGTAAAGGCAGGCAAACTCATCTATCATTGCCAGGTTCACTTCCAGTGGTGTTCACTGAAGGTAAGTTGACTCATTTATACAAAACAATTCCCTCATTTCCCTTTGAGCAATTGTCAAGTGTGCTTGACGCAGGCCAAGTGACCTTCAAATGCAGAGTGGGGTTTGGCCTGGAATGTCAGTGTGCATTTGGCAGCATGAATTGCTCCAAAGAATCCTGATTTCTTATGCATGAACTGCTGACCCCAGCACTGGGGCCTGGAGAGCGGGACGGGAAGGAAGGTGAACTCCCGCTGATTCAGGGGCCCTCCTGGCAGGCTTTCCATGGTGTCAGCAGTATTCACATCACTTTCCTCTCCTCCCTCTTCCGCCCCACCATAAGTCCTGTCCCTGGAAGCACTTTTCAGTTGCCAGGAATCATGAACATTAGGATACAATCCAAAAAAATGGGGTGGCTACTTTACATTCTGTGACCCACACGGTAACACGTGGGCCTGGTTTTAACACCGGGTCATAGGTGTGGAAACAGCCTGGCCTAAAGGAAGGAGCACTGGACCAGCAAGACAGGCCTTCAGTGACTCCAGGACCAACCAAGTGTGTGGCCTGGAGGCTGGCCTTTCTAAGAGGCCTGTCTCGCTGGAAACCGAGGAATGTTCTACTGCTGGCTTTCCAGAGCACTCCTCCAGCTCCACTACTTGGAGCGATGCTTCCTGGTGTTGAAGCTGCAGATCTGAGGATGATATGTTTCTTCAAACACGAGGCCTCTAGGGCAAGGTCATTTCCGGGAGATGGAATACGAAGGAAAAGGCAGGTGACATGCCTGCCTGCTGAGGATCACAGGAAACAGCCTTACTACCAATACTGGGCCCTGAGCTGGAGAAACAGCTCCTTTTTTCATTTTAAAATATCACTAATGTTCCATGGTGTAGGACATATTTCAAATGCCTCAATTGGAAAAAACAGGCTCCAAAGGCATCACGGTGTGCCTGTGGCTCTTGTCTACGCTAGGCAGCAGCACAAGGGCCTGCTCATTAGCTCACTGATGACAGGTTTATCGGCAACTGTATGTCAAGCAATGAGAAGGTCAGTTGTGCAAGGAAACGTCCCTCATTCATATTGCACAAAGCCTTTGTAGAGGGATAGAGTGCTGAAAACTTTCTAACTCCTCTCTAGCTGAACATCTTTTCCTCTCCGGCTACCTCTGAACCTCTCATCCTTCCAATTCAGCTCAAGAATGCAGAAGCTGTTTGCTGACCCCTTCTGCTAGTGTCCTGTCCTTGGTAATTCAAAGATACCCCCAAGGATGGCCCACAAAGAGCCCTATGTGCATGTACACGGCCCGTCGCTGATAACGCCACTGGGTGGTGGGCAGTTCTTTTCATACTTCACATCCGGAGGCTTTCCCTGTGATTTGTGTGTGAAGCACCTGTTTGCATGGTCTGTCCACGCTTATCTGAGATTCTGCCTCTTAGGCACCAGAGCAGGTTGAAGCCTTTTCCACCCACTTACAAAGCAACAGCTCATTCCTGGGTAGTGTGTCAAGCTAGTATGTCCACTGTACTCCCCAGACTCACCAATAAGATCACTGACTTAAATGTGTTCTGCCCCTTACTTTTAGGAGAAAGAAGTTAGGCAATCTAAAGGAATCAAACTGATAACGTTGCTTTTGAAAAAAAGTAAACAAATAATAAAACATCTTCCAGAGTGTATTGGGTCCAATACACATTTAACCCAGTTTCTCACACTTTCCATATGACCATTTACTCAATAATCCTACGTGATGTTTAGGATGAATAATTACTGTGGGGCCCCTCATCAAACATCAGAAAGAGACCATTAGGTGCAATATTTTGCTTTAAAGCAGGAAATTGAACTAAGTATCAAGAAATAAATATCAACAGAGAGAATAACAAAGGAAGGAAGTGGGGATTGATTGTCAATGTTAGAGAAAAACTCATTTTCTGATGATGATGGTCAAGACCTTATCTTATAATCCTCATAACCATAGCCTCCTTTTCTTCACATTGGGTAACCAACATCCATTATGACTGTTCTCCCCAGAAGCCCAGAGATATTGGTGTTTTTGCTCTCGTTTCATTGATGAGGAGACTGGAGGTCACGTGATAATTCAGCTGCCCAGTCTTATGGCAAGCGAGAGAGACCTATTTTGAACTGAGGCATGCTGGACTTCAAAGTCTGTGTTCTCGCTTTTAGGGCAAGTCACTAAAACAAGATTTTCACCAATTCTTAACAATTTATTGAGTTCAGCAGTTATTGAGCATCTATCATGTCTTGACAGTGATAGGGAATACAGATACAAAAAAGTTACAGCCCTACCTTCACTTGAGCCAAAAATACTTTTCTTTAGGGAATCTTTAGAACAAACACTTTCAGAAAATTTTTCTAATTGAACTTGAGATGTTGACTCTCATTTTTGAAACTAACTGACTGGCTATCAAAATGGCAACACTTACAAGATAATGCTTTCTGTATTTGTTTATGCATTTAACTCCCTAACTAATGAAAAACTTTAAGATATTTTCTCCCAAAGGAGGGGATGGAAGTGTCTTTTCTTCTCACACTGTGAAGACAAGTAAACATAATTTAGTTTCAATACAGTTATATTAGCTTTAGATAATAATGAGCTATTGCCATATATCAGACCACAAAAAAGCAAAACTAAACATTAATACAAGGTATGTTTTTATTTCTATTATACTTTAAGTTCTGGGATATATGTGCAGAACTTGCAGGTTTGTTACATAGGTATACACAGGCCATGGTGGTTTGCTACACCCATCAACCCATCATCTACATTAGGTACTTCTCCTAATGCCATTCCTCCCCTAGCCCCCTACCCCTGACAGGCCCTGGTGTGTGATGTTCCCCTCCCTGTGTCCATGTGTTCTCATTGTTCAGTGTGTAACAGGGTTGATTGTGGCTTGTAAAAATCACAGTTTCATATGCGTAATGGCAATTGCTGGACAAGAATTCTGTAACTAGAGCTAGTTACATGAGCAAAAACTGCCTCATAGTTCAGGTTGCGAAGTGGGCAGCCATTATAGCCCAGAAGACACTCCCAGAAGAAATCAGTGAGCTAACTTTGTCTATTTATGAACATTTTTTGGTATTTTCAGTCTTTCCAAAGCACCTGGTGATGGCCGCTGTGGAAGACTAGGTGGAGCATGACAAGATCATTGTCTGTAAGCACTCACTGTGCTGTTTCTAGAAGATGCTTCTGTAGGTGAATAAAGGTGGTTATTGTTGAGTCTTTCTTCACCAAAAAATAATGAAACTAATTTAATAGGCTGATTTGGAAAAAAGCCTAGTAAAATCCACTGCAGAATAAGGATTTGCTTTGAAAAGTGTCTCTGTCCTTACAGGCACACTGATGGAGTATTTTTTGTTCTTCATGTGGTATTTGTCAAGCCACTTCAAGTCTGTTTTCAAACTAAATTGGGAATTTAAAAAGTCATATGGGCCGGGCACGGTGGCTCACGCCTGTAATCCCAGCACTTTGGGAGGCCAAGGTGGGCAGATCACGAGGTCAGGAGATCAAGACCACCCTGGCTAACACAGTGAAACCCCGTCTCTACTAAAAATACAAAATTTAGCTGGGCGTGGTGGCGGGCGCCTGTGGTCCCAGCTACTTGGGAGGCTGAGGCAGGAGAATGACGTGAACCAGGGAGGCAGAGCTTGCAGTGGGCCGAGATTGCGCCACTGCACTCCAGCCTGGGAGACAGAGCAAGACTCCATCTCAAAAAAAAAAAAAAGTCCTATGATAAGTAAATTAATAAAATGTAACTCAGTAGTGCCCATTCTCTAGCATCCAAAGTATTTGACCTATTACAAATTTATCAATAGTAAATATTTATTAAACTAATTTCTAACCTGTTACAAATTCACCCAAAGGAATAGTATTTTCATACTAATAGAATAAAAGAGCTTTCAATGGCCTATATGAAGCTGTGTTCAATGGAAATAAAGCATTGGGTATAGCGGTGGGTGTGTGAATGGATGGAGAACTAGATGAGCAGCCTATGAGTTGATTAGCCATAGAAAAATTGGGCCTTGATTGCTACAAACCCTCAGCCCTCAGCCTGGGCCCCGTTTAAGAGCAGCCTGAGGGTAGGAGGGGCTTGATGTGTCTGAATCAGTGTGTGGTAGGTTGACAATAGATTATACTTATGTTGTAAATGTTTACATAGACTCTATGCCAGTTACGCTCTGTAAGCTTTGCAGTTATTAATGCATTTTGTCCTCATAACTCTTTATTTATTTATTTATTTTGAGAACAGAGTCTCACTCTGTTGCCCAGGCTGAAGTGCAGTGACGTGATCTCGGCTCACTGCAACCCCTGCCTCCCAAGTTCAAGCAATTATCCTGCCTCAGCCCCCCAAGTAGCTGGGATTACAGGCTTTCGCCACCATGCCCTGCCAATTTTTATATTTTTAGTAGAGATGAGGTATTGTCATGTTGGCCAGGCTGGTCTCAAACTCCTGACCTCAGGTGATCCACCCACCTCAGCCTCCCAAAGTGCTGGGATTACAGGTGTGAGCCACCATTCCCGGCCTTTTATCTAGTTTAGAGGTAAGAAAACTGAGGCAGAGAGAAGATAAGTTGTCTAAGGTCACACACAGCGAGCACTGGAGTCAGGATTACAAATGCAGGCAGCTGGGTTCCAGAATTGTCACCTTTCAACACTGTGCCACGCAGCCTTCCAGGTAAGCCAACTGCATGTTTGTGAACACGTGCAAAACTGGCTCCATTTCTAGGCAGCTGACTCAATATATCTGACCTAAGGTACCTCACCTGCCCACCTAACTCTCACTTTCAAAAGGTTTCTGTCTAGCCAGGCACAGTGGCTCATACCTGTAATCACAGCTACTCAGAAGGCTGAGGCAGGAGGATTAGAGCCCAGGAGTTGAGAACAACCTGGGCAACATAGCAAGAACCCATTTTTTAAAAATTTAATTTTTTAAAAAAAGATTTCTGTTTGCAAGTGAAGGAAGCATTGCTTCTGGAAGGACACTACTGCAATGGAAATGTATTAATAACTGGGAGAATAAACCCCAAGGCCATCAGTGCTCAGTGACTTTCAGTAGGGAATTGTTTTCTTCTAAGCTATGAGTCGTTGGAGAGAGGTCGGGTCCTTAAGAAATGAAGCACAAGATAACTCTATAAAGGTAAAGCTAGAAAACAGATGAGCTAAAATCAAGTCTGTTACCAGGAAGAGGTTTGGATAGGGCATCCTGAGAGGCCTGGAAAAAACCTCGTAAGATGTTAAAATTTTGCCTATTAAAGATTCATTAAAGCTTTATTTTTAATAGTGAGACAGATGGAAACACCCAAATATCCATCAATAGGTGGTTGATTAAATAAGTATTTTACATTCATGTAATGAGCTAATCCACAGTCACTAAAATATAAGGTTCTATACATTAGATAGGGTATGATCCCATTTTGTAAATATGTACAAAAATTAGTGCCTTACATATATTCAAAAATCTCAAGAGAATATAATGAAACTGAAAATAGTGGTTACCTTGATGGATGGGATTACTAGAAATTATATTTTTGTGTTTATAAATTTCAGAATTATTATCATTTTCATAATAAATGTACGTTACTTTTGTACAAATGAAAAAAATTTAAAGGTTTTGGCTTTCTTTTCAGAAAAGGTAAGCCTGCTTGTTATTGGGGAGAAAATATCTTGGATATTCAGAAATTTCTTTGCCCTCTCTGCCATGTTTCCTTAATCTCACAAAAAATCCCTTTTATTAGACTGAACTTTGATGTTATACCATTATTTCCTCTTGAGAAAAATAAGAAATGGTTGCACAAAATGTGTCACTGTATCTATTGAAGAAGATATTGTTGAGGATGTTGTCCATTATACTAGCTTTCCCATATGAGATGGCTTTCTTGGGGCCTCCTTATGAAAAGCTACCTTCTTGAACAGCTGGGCATCTTACCTTAAGGATACTGTGAGTAACCTTGCATATGTCTTTGCTTTCGCTACCGGAAAGCTTAGAGACAGAATTCTCACCTGTCTGACATCTGTACAGAATTAGCTAGTGTAGATTTGGATATGCTATTCTAATGGCTAACTTTGCTCTAATTCCTTTCTCTTTTATTATTTTGTATTTTATGTATCTTTGTCAGTTACCTCAAATAAATACATTTCAAGGGAAGTCATTGTTGAATATCAACTTAATAACAGGTGTGCCATCTTGCTACAGCTTTTTCAAAGGACATTGGTTTGTACAGAGTGGGTCATAGTCCTCGGTGCAGGTGCCATGAGGATCACCTCCACTTTGATCTGTTTTACAGATTGGGATTGTAGATGGAACGTCCTTTAATAAAAAGATTCCATTTACTTAAAGATAGGTCAAAAAAAGAGAAAAACCTCTACTATAGAAATGCAGTTGGATGCATTTTAATGCATGTACTTGAATTATTTGACATCACACATTTCAAGCATGTAGTGTTGCATATGATAGTCTTTTGATATATTTGCATGTCATTATTTATGATATTTTGATTATTTTAACCTTGACCACCCGTATCCCTTCAGCTCATCCCATTTCTTTCCTCTCGTTCAGAGCCAGACTTCTCAAGACCTGTCTTTACCTGCTGTCTCCACCTCCTGTTCACCACTCAACCCATTCCATGTGGCTGTTGCCCTCATCATCCTATTAAAACCAGCTGCAATAATCTCCATGTTAGTAAATCCATATACATTTTTTCAGGCTCTTGACTTCTCAGCAGGGTTCAACACAGTTATTTGACTGCTCGCTGCCATAAATCTCCTATTCTTTCACCAATACACCTCTGGCCGCTCTTTTTCCTTATGAGTTTTTCTTCTTCTCACTAGCCATTAACGTTGAGAGGCACTGCCTAGGTCTTCTTTCCTTCTTTGCACGTGCCTCCTGGATAATTCCATGTGTGCCTATGTTTTCAATTACAATATACCACTGTCTTCCAAATTTGTACCTTCAGCCCAGACCCCTCGTTCAACTCCAGACCTATGGGTCTGACTGCTTATTCAACATCTCCTTTAGGGTGACTTCAAATTCAACATAATCAAAACTGCATGATCTTCTGCTGAGCCTGGTTCCTCTGCTAAGGTTTCCTACCTTACTGAATGATTCTCTTTCATCCATACAAGCTGGAAGAATAGAGCCTTCTTGTCCTTACCACCAATTCCTATCCACCACCTGTATCTCACAAACCTTTCCACACTTCTTTGTCTCCATAGTCACCACTTCAATCCAAGCCACAATCATGTCTCACTGGAGTTCAATGGTCTCTCTCTCTCTTTTTTTTTTTTTTTTCAATGAGACAGAGTCTCGCTCTGTCACTCAGGCTGGAGTGCAGTGGTGCAGTATCAGCTCACTTACAAACTCCGCCTCCCAACTTCACGCCATTCTCCTGCCTCAGCCTCCTGAGTAGCTGGGACTACAGGTGCCCACCACCATGCCCCAGCTAATTTTTTGTATTTTTAGTAGAGATGGGGTTTCACTGTGTTAGCCAGGATGGTCTCGATCTCCTGACCTCATGATCCACCCACCTTGGCCTCCTGAAGTGCTGGGATTACAGACGTGAGCCACCACTTCCAGTCCTCAGTGGTCTCTTAACTGGTCCTCCTTAATCTACTCTTACTCTTCTTTAGTAATATTCTTCACAGTGCAGCCAAAGCGAAAATACGATCACACCCATCTACAAACATCTTCTTCTTGGCTTAAAACATGGGTTTTCCATTGTTCTTAAAGCTAAATCAATGACATGACCTAAAAGGCCCTCCATGGCCCATGATTACCTTGTCTGTCCTACACTTTCTTTGCCCCAGTTTCTTGAGCCTCTTTTCAGTTCTTTGAACATGCCACAGGATCTTTGCACCCAGTTACTTCAGCCTGGGGTGTTCACTTGCCCCATCCCCTTTCCGTGTTAATCTTCATTCTTATCCAGATCTCTAGATCTCTCATGTCAGGGCATTTATCACATTTTGTCATTGTGTGATTTTTGGTTAATGCTTATATCCATATTAGACCACAAGCTCCGTGATTGTAGGGAAAATGTCAGTTATTTATTGTTCATTATTACATCCCCAGCAACTAAAACAATATTTGATCTATGCAGGTACTTGAGAAATATTTGATGAATGCATTAATGAATAAAATAAACCCTGTTTGATATACTTACCAAGTATTAATCTGTGTGTCACTATACTCTAAGTCGGATGGGATTTTTAGTTAGATTCTAGATTCAGTGTCATTTTGGCATGCAATGAGTTATTAGTAGTTTTGAAAAGGAGATAAAAGATATTCTCAAATTTAAACAAATATTTTATTGCTAAGTTGTTACCCTTCAAAAAGTAATGATAGAACTTGGATATTAGGAGTCCAGCAAAATAAGCAGATATTCAGATAAGCAATTCGCTAACATTTTTTTCTCTGCATCAGTTTTCATGTCTAGATTATTCCTTACTATCTTCTCAATGTTTTGACACTTTTAAGAAGATATTTAAACATTTTTTGTCCAGAATTTTTAGTTATCAGCAGAAAGATTGGTTTAAATTACATTGTGCACTGTGTCACCAGAGACAGAAGTTGAGTAATTGTACTTATATATAATAGTCAAAGAAAAGGATTGGTGTAGTGGGTTTCAGGCACCTAGATAGAGTCAGGAGGCATGTTTAGGGAGAAGGGGTGCTTTCCCCATGCTACTGGTATCTCATCTCAGAGGTGAGTACATATTCATACACTGGGTTATGGCAAGAGCAAAGACATTGCCTGAAAGGATATCCTTCAGAGAACAGCATCAGAACAATCTACCATGTAGTTCAACCCTAGAGTTTTCTTTAATTCAACACCACTTTTCCCGTTCCAGGTAACCATATAGAAATGGGACTTGGGGGCCCTCTCCATTGGTAACCTCAGCCTGCCACTGTGGCACTGCCTCCTGGAGTGTCTCATCCTTCCCACTTCAGACTCAGTTTCCTTTTTTCCCTTCTCCAGCTTCTCTTCACTCTTCACACCTGATACCACTTTTTTCCTGAGCTTTGGCTCTCCTCCCCCAGGTCTACGCTTCTCAAGCTTCCTGGCCCTACTGGCCCTGGGCCTGCCTACCTAGGCATGACCCCTTAGAGGGTGGCACATGACTACCTCTGCCTGAGCCAGGGACAGCACCCAGACACTACATGCAGATGCTACAGCTCTCAAGACAGAGCTTTCCATCAAAATTCAAATACAAAACTTAAATCATTCAATTCCAAAACGTGTCTTCACTGTCCAGTGATCTGTTTCCAGGGTCAATGGCAATTTAACAGCTACTAGAAAGTGCAAGCTTCCGTTTCTTACATTTTTGTATCCTGTATAAACAATTCATTTAAAAAGTTCCTATAGAAATTAATTATACGCCACTCTAATACTTTCTCCTGGTAGTCTCTACATCACATCAAAAAGAAAAATGAGCCACATCTGCAGAAAACATACTATTATAACCAATAACTCCTTTTTTCCTTTCAGGGATCACTCACTAAGAGAGATTGAAAGATCAGCTTTGGGGACATATAAGGATAAACAATTGGAATCATATTGTGTTGGAGTTTAAATAATCACTCACTAAGAGAGATTCAAAGATCAGCTTTGGGGACATATAAGGATAAACAATTGGAATCATATTGTGTTGGAGTTTAAATAACTCCATTTCCCAATATCTAACATTGGTTGATGCAATAAAGATGTGTGTGTGTGCTTCATAAAACATTAAGCCAGAGAGTTGGAGGTTCTGGGTTGGGTCGGTGTTTCAGCAGTGCCTACAGGCCCAGCCTCTTTCTGCTGCACCATCCTCATGAGAAGCATCTGTCCTGGGACTTGCCTGGCACAGTCACAGGATGGCTGCCAGAGCCCCAAAGTCCCAGGCTTCACATGCTATGGGCAAGGCGGTAAGAAGGGAAAGTGGCTCTCTTCCCACCCTCTCCTCTTTTTACTGGGAAGCAAATTTCCTCATTATGCACATAGACCAGAACATGCTGTATTAATTTCCAGGGCTGCCTTAGCAAAGTACCGGAGACTGGATGGCTTAAACTACAGACACTGATGGTCTCACAGTTCTGGAGGCTGGAAGTTCGACATCAAGGTGTCAACAGGATCAGCTCCTTCTGAGGGCTCTGAGGGAAAGGTGTATTCCAAACTCTTTCCTGGGCTTGGAGATGGCATCTTCTCCCTGTGTCTCGTTACATGGTCTTCCCTCTAGATAGGTCTCTGTGTCAAAATTTCTCCTTTTATAAGGATACCAGTAATATTGGATTAGAATCCGCCTGAATGACCTCATTTTAACTCAATTGTCTCTGTAAAGACCCTATTTTTAATTAGGTCACATTCTAAGCTACTAGGGGTTAGGATTCCAACACTTTTTTTTTTTTTTGAGGCTAGATGGGGGACACCATTCGGCCCATAACACATAGCCACCCAAAACAAAGCACTAGCATAGGGAATTACTATGATTGGCTCAGATCAATCAGATTCATCCCCCAAGGCTGAAAGTGGGGGGCAACTTTCCTGAGCAGTGACCGTCTGAACAAAACTGGTTTTCCATAGATGAAGGGGAAGGAGTATGGTTAGTGGGTGCCAGTTCAATCCAAATGGAGGCCCAGAGAGATGAAGTGACACATTTAAAGTCACATAACCAGCCCACGCTCCCTCTTGGACACCATGCTGAGATACATTGTGTCAGTATAGCAATTACCAGTGCTTGCTTTTCCTGGAAAATAAAATCTATCTTCCTTTTCCTTTTCTCCTGACTTCTGTACCCAGGGAGTGGGAGAGAAAAAGATCCCAATTACGCCTTAACCAATTTTTCTCTTTACTCCTGACCCAAAGTTTTTTTGCTTCACTTTATCCAGTTACCCCTGAGATGCGACTTCCCTAAAATCCTAAGTTTTGAGCAAGGAAAACCAATATAACCTTAGAGTTTCTACCTGAAACATAAAGCTTGAAATGGTCATGTCCTTGATGTCTCATAACTGATATGAGGTAATACACAAGAGATTAACAAGGACAAGTATTGACCAGACTGTAGTATCCTGTGGCTGGACTATCTTGTGGTGAGAATCACTAAAATAAGATCATGCAATAGAGTTTTGCAAGGTGTTCTCAAAAACAAAATCTCATCATAGTGCTGGACACATGAACCAAAAAAAAAAAAAAAAAAAAAAAAGAGTTTAAGCCTGAAAAAAACAAAAACAAAATCTTCAAATTCAGCTGGAATTTGAAGATTTGAAGGTTGGTCCTTAATACACTTGCCAATACTGTCTACTAGTTTTCCTCCTCAATTTCCCCTCCTTTGAATGCTGCTTTTTCACTCAGTACAGGAAGCACATGCATATACAGTTCCCCAGGCTCAAGATGGATTCTCAGGAAAACCAAACAAGAAAGAATCAGAGGGCTGGCACGGTGGCTCATCCCTGTAATCCCAGCACTCTGGGAGGCTGAGGCAGGCAGATCACTTGAGGTTGGGAGTTCGAGACTAGACTGGCCAACATGGTGAAACCCTGTCTCTACTAAAAGTACAAAAATTAGCTAGCTATGGTAGCACACACCTGTAATCCCAGATACTTGGGAGGCTAAGGCAGGAGAATCGCTTGAACTTGGGAGTCGGAGGTTGCAGTGAGCCAAGATTGTGCCACTGCACTCCAGCCTGTGCAACAGAGTGAGACTGTGTCTCAAAGAAAAAGAAAGAAAAAAAAAAAAAAAAGAAATGAGCAGAGAAATCATACACAATGTATTTATCTTTACAAGTAAAGTATAAGTACTTCACTAATGCAAGGACTTAAGGGTTTATTGAATTATCTCCTGCATGTGTGCACCTCCTAAAATAAATGGTGTTTGGGTCCTAGACCATCCTTAAAAACCTTGTTTCATCTGTAATATTTCTGAAGTATAAAACTACATGTTGTGTATGTATATAGTTGACAGTTGAACAATGGAGGGGTAGGGGCATCAACACCCTGTGCAGGTCAGAAGTGTGGGTCTACTTTTGACTCCCCCAAAACTTAACTACTGTTAATAGCCTATTGCTCACCAGGAGCCTTACTGATAATACAGACAGTCCACTAACACATATTCTATATGTTATATGTATTATATATTGCATCCATACAATCAAATATACTAGAGAAAATAAAATGTTTTGAGAAAGTCATAAGAAAGAGAAAATATATTTACTGCTTATTAAGTGGAAGTGGATTATCATAAAGGTCTTCACCCTTGTTTTCATGTTGAGTAGGCTAAGGAGAAGAAAGATGAGGAGGGGCTGGTCTTGCTGTCTCAGGGAGGCAGAGGTGGAAGCAGGAAGGGCAGGAGAAGCAGGCACTCAGTGTAACTTTATAGAAATACATCATAATTTCTGTCTGACTTTATTGCTTTTTTGTTTCCCTAAAAGTGTTTCTATGCTACAGTGCCAATTCTTCAACCGTTTGCTTCAGTTTCAGTGCCAGTATCATGGAAGAGTCCATGTCATAAAAGAAGTCAAAGCAGTCTTGAATAATCAGAAGACATCTTCCAGATTGTCTAATGTTTTCTGGCACTGCTTCATCTGTCTTTCTCCTCATAGTCTGGCAGTGGTTTGGAAGCACTCTTCTCCATCAAGTCACCTTCTGTTAATTCCTCTGGTGTGGTGTCTTTTAGTTCTTTAATTTCTCCAGGAACCATATCTTGAAACCCTTCACCCCCATCTTTTTTTCTATAATCCCTTTCATTATTTCCTTGATTGGCTTTGTTGTAAATCCTGCAAGGTTATGTACAATGTGTGGACACAGTTTTCTCCAACAGTAATTTCTGTTTTGGGTTTGATGGCTTTCACGTTTTTTTTTTTTTTTTTTCTGTAACAATGATGGCATCTTCAATGGTGTAAACCTTTCAGACTTTCATAATGTTCTTTCTAATCAGGGATCACTTCCATAGCGTTGACAACCCTTCCCATAGAGTAGCATGTGTAATAAATCTTAAAGATCCTTATGACCACGTGATATTGAGGCTGAATTAGAGACTTTGTGTTTGGGGGCAGGTAGACCACTTCAACGACTTCACCTTTAAATTTCTGGGGTTCTCGGTGGCCAGAGGCATGGTCTAATATCAAAAAAACTTTAAAAGATAGTCCCTTACTGGCAAGGTACTTCCTGACTTCAGGGACAAACCATCAATGAAACCAATCCAGAAAAGAAAGGTTCTTTTTGTTCAGGCCTTCTTGTTGTACAACCAAAAGACTAGCAGCTGGTATTTATCCTTTCCCTTCAAGGCTCAGAGGTTAACAGCTTTACAGATAAGGGCAGTCCTGTTCATGAACCCAACTAAATTTGCACAGAACAGTACAGTTAGCTACCCCTGCCTTAAATCCTGCTTGCTTCTCTTTCTTACTAATAAATGTCATTTTTCCCCCAGAATAGGCCACTTTCATCTGCATTGAAAAGTTATTCAGGCAAGTCCCTATTACCTTCTTAATGGTGCCTGGGAACTCATCTGGTGCCTTTCATCAGTAGAAGCTGCTTCTCATGTTATCTTGACATTTTAAAAAGTCAACCTTCTTTCTAAAATTATCAAACCATCCTTTGCTGGCATTAAATTCTCCAACTTTACATTCTTCACCTTCCTTTTTTTAAGGTGTCATATAGTGATTTAGCTTTTTCTCTAATCATATTAGAGTCTGTAGGTATCATTTCTTATAGCAATCCTGCAACCACATACACACAAGTTGCATTTTCAATACAAGATAAAAAAAACTATATTTCACAAAAAGTACAAGGTTTTTGTGCCTGCTGACAGCTGCAGGGATGGTTTCACAAATTTCCTTTTCTTTCTTTCTTTCTTTTTTTTTTTTTACAGTGGTCCTTATGCTGGATTAATTTATCTTGAAATGGCAGGCAATTGCAGTGGCAGACATCAACCTATGGTATACATCAAGCAATTAAGCTTTTTTTTTTTTTTTGTAATGTCATGACTTTGCTTCTTGGGAGCACTTATAGCATCACTAGTGACACTTCCTACGAGTCCCATGATGTTATTCAAGGTTTATGGTATTGCATAAACACGATGAAAATTGCAAGAGAACTGTGAGAGATCACTTTTTACTGGTGTACACAACCTACTGGAGAGATGAACTGATCACACGGAGATAATTAGCATAATATGGTGTTTAAATGGATACTCACAACACTTGGACTCACCTCAATAACAACAGGAAGTGGCTACACAATTATTACAGTAGTGCTGTGTGTACTATAGCTAATTGTATGCTATATGGTTTTTTTTAATATAACTATTCTTTTCTTTAAAATGTTTATTTCAATAGTTTTGGGGGAACAGATGGTTTCTGGTTACATGGAAAATTTCTTTAAAGGTGATTTCTGAGATTTTGGTGCACCCATTACCCCAGCAGTGTGCACTGAACCTAATGTATAGTATTTTATTTTTCACCCACCTCCCACCCTTCTCCCTGGCTCCCTAAAGTCCATTACATCATTCTTATGCTTTTGCATCCTCGTAGTTTAGCTCCCTCTTATACATGAGAACATATGATACTTATTCTTTCATTCTTGAGTTACTTCATTTAGAATAATGGTCTCCAGCTCCATCCAACTCTCTGCAATGCCATTATTTTGTTCCTTTTTATAGCTGAGCAGTATTCCATGGTGTATGCATTTTCTTTATCTACTCATTGGTTGATGGGCATTTAGATTGGTTTCATATTTTTGCAGTTGTAAATTGTTCTGCTATAAACATTCATGTGCAAGTGTCTTTTTTATGTAATGACTTCTTTTACTTTGGGTAGATATCCAGTAGTGGGATTGCTGGATCAAATGGTAGTTCTACTTTAGTTCTTTAAGGAATTTCTATGCTGTTTTCCATAGTGGTTGTGCTAGTTTAGATTCCCACCAGCAGTGTAAAAGTGTTCCTTTTCACCACATCTATGCCAACATCTGTTGTTTTTTGATTTTCAAATTATGACCATTATTGCAGGAGTAAGGTGGTACCTCACTGGTTTTAATTTGTACTTCTCTTACAGTGATGTTGGACGTTTTTTCATAGGTTTGTTGGCCATTTGTATATCTCATTTTGAGAATTCTCTATTCATGTCCTTTGCCCACTTTTTGATGGAGATATTTGTTCTTTTTCTTGTTCTTTTGTTTTTTTTCTTATTCTTTTGTTTGAGTTCCTTGTAGATTCTGGATGTTGGTTCTTTGTCTGATGCAGTTTGTGAATATTTTCTCCCGCTCTGTGGGTTGCCTGTTTACTCTGCTGCTGCTGCTGATTATTATTATTATTATTTGCTGTGCAGAAGCTTTTTAGTTTAATTAGGTCCCTTATTTATTTTCGGTTTTGTTCTTTTGCTTTTGGTTTCTTGGTCATGGATTCTTTGCCTACGCCAATGTCTAGCAGGGTTTTTCAGACATCTTCTAGAATTTTTATGGTTTCAGGTCTTAGATTTAAGTCTGATCCATCTTGAATTTATTTTCATATAAAGTGAGAGATGAAGATCCAGTTTTATTCTTCTACATGTGACTTGCCAATTGTCCCAGTACCATTTGTTGAATAGGGTGTCCTTTCCCCCACTTGATGTTTTTGTTTGCTTTGTCAAAGAGCAGTTGACTGTAAGTATTTGGCTTTATTTCTGGGTTCCCTCCTCTGTTCCATTGACCTACTTGCCTATTTTTATACCAGTACCATGCTGTTTTGGTAACTATAGCCTTGTAGTATAGCTTGAAGTTGGGTAATGAGATACCTCCATTATTACAGTAGTGTTATATGTACTATAGTTAATTCTATGGTATATATTTATTTTTTACCATAATTATTCTTTTATTTAAAATGTTTATTTCAATAGTTTCCCCCAAAACTATTGAAATAAACATTTTAAAGAAATGTGGTGTTTTTTGTTTGTTTTGTGTTTTTTGCTTAGTATTGCTTTGGCTATGTGGGCTTTTTTTTGGTTCCATATGAAATTTAGGATTGTTTTTTCTAGTTCTGTGAAGAATGATCATGGTATTTTGATGGGAATTGTTTTGAATCTGTAGATTGCTTTTGGCAGTATGGTCATCTTCATGATATTGATTCTACTCATTCATGAGCATGGGTTGTGTTTTCCTTTGTTTGTGTCATCTATGATTTCTTTTTTGCAGCTAGTGCAAAAGGGATTGGGGTCTTTTGATTCTCAGTTTGGTCGCTGTTGGTGTATAGCAGTGGTACTGATTTGTTTACAGGGATTTTGTATCCTGAAACTTCACTGAATTCATTTATCAGATCTAGGAGTTTTTGGATGAGTCTTTAGGGTTTTTCAGGTATACAATCATATCATCAGTGATCAATGACAGTTTGACTTCCTCTTTTCCAATTTAGATGTCCTTTATTTCTTTCTTTTGTCTAATTGCTCTAGCTAGGACTATGCCATACGATTTAATATAGTATCTTTATGTTTGCTTACATTTTTTTTGAATGTGAATGGTGCCATGTATGATCTGTAAGTGTGTGTGCACGTTCTGATAAATTTTAACTTTCATAATAGATTTGTGTGTATTTTGCAGTAGTAAATAAAAAATTAGGCTAGTATTTACATATGTTTTATACATTCATGATATAACTTCACTTAACCTTTTTCTTGTTTTTTTTTTTTTTGTTGTTTGTTTGTTTTTTATATTTCCAGGCTCTGGGGTTTGTCTTTGAGTTTTTTCAGATTGTTTCAAACCTCCAAAATTTTTTCCAATATATTTATCGAAAAAAAGTCTGTGTATAAGTGGACCCACACAGTTCAAACCCACTTGTTCAGGGGACAACTGTACATGTGTGTGCATAGATATGTTCAGTATGTGAGTATAGAAATATGTAAGAAGCAATGCACTATGTTCAATGACTTCTCTATGGAGAAATAAATATCAACCTAGACTGTCAGGAAGCTGTGCTCCTTTATTCCCTGCTCCCTTGCTTCCCCCATCACATCCTCCCAGCCACCAGCCTTGACAGTGACTCTACAGTTTGATTCTGTACTTCACCTCATCCTGTTAGGTGGTGGAAGGAGGGCTTCCCTCCCACCAAGCTCCTACTGTGGTCCCATGGAGAGCAGGACCTCAGCAGCCCTGACAGAGTGAGTTGGGCCAGGCACCTGGGTCCTGAGGAACTAGAGAGGGGCCAGGGAGAGGACAGATGAGCGCTGTTCCTTGTTCCCTTCCCACTGCCTGCCATACCAGCCATGGTGTGTGGGCACCCAGACAAGTATCTCAGCGGCAGCAGCAAAAAAACAGAGTTTCCACTCCCTCCCTGCCTCCTTCCTTCTCCTCAGAGCAGAGACTTCCTGTGGTGCAGAAAGGGGGCCGTGGGGGAGGCCTCTCCTCCCTTTCTCCCTCTACATGTGACCTTGAGAAGTAAGGACTGAGACTGCTGCTCCAAAAGAGGGAGGGGAGGAAGAATTTGGAGAGGGAAACAGAGAGGAATTATAGCCATAAAAAGGAAGAAAAAGAGGAAGGGAAGGAAAAGTCCTAGGGAAATTGAAGGCACCAAGGCCGGCTCCCATGGCCACAGCAGAGATGGCTGCCTGTGTGAGGCTTTGTCAGGGCCACCTCCTCTTGTTCTTTGTCCTTCATCACATCTGGTCCTCCCTCACCTCAGTGAGTAACAGGTGAAGGGGCAGCTGACTTTCCTATCCATGTATTGTCATAAAGCCTGACTCACAAAATCTCAGAAGAAAGCCTGTAGCTCTCTTGGCCGGGGGCAGTGGCTCACACCTGTAATTTCAGCACTTTGGGAGGCCAAGGTGGACGGATCACTTGAGGTCTGGAGTTTGAGACCAGACTGGCCAACATGGTGAAACTCCGTCTCTACTGAAAATACAAAAATTAGCCAGGCGTGATGGCAGGCACCTGTAATCTCAGCTGTGGAACTCCAGCCTGGGCAACAGAGTGAGACTCCATCTCAAAAAATCAAAAAAAAAAAAAAAAGAAAGCCAGCCTGTAGCTCTCTAGCACGTGCTGAGAGTTTTTATTTAGATGCAGACAAATGATGTTACACCTAATGACATCACACTTCCCCTCCATTATTGGTTTCATTGCCCCATTTTTCATTCCATCATCACTGGTATTTTTAATATGAAGATCTGTTTGAAGTTGCTTAAAAGGAGGATTGTCCTCAAAAGGGAGATGATATCAAGAGTGCAAGTAACTGAAAAATTTTAAAGCAAAAAGAGAATATCTGTATTACAGTGATATTGTCCACTTCCTTTTTTTTTCTTTTTCTTTTTCTTTTCTTTTCTTTCTTTTTTTTTTTTTGAAACAGGGTCTCGCTCTGTCGCCCAGGCTGGAATGCAGTGGTGTGACTGTGGCTCACTGCAACCTCCGCCTCCCAGGTTCAAGCAATTCTCCTGCCTCAGCCTCCCAAGTAGCTGGGACTACAGGCACGCACCACCATGTTTGGCTAATTTTTATATTTTTAGTAGAGATGGGGTTTCACCATATTGGCCAGACTGGTCTCAAACTCCTGACCTTGTGATCTGCCCAGCTCAGCCCCCCAAAAGTGCTGGGATTACAGTTGTCCACTTTATTTCTTAAGCGTATCTAGAGATGACATAAATTGATCTTTCAACCTATGACCTCTCTTCTTTCATGCAATTTTATGAGGAAGGGAAAGCTGACAATCCCTGCTCTTCTCCAAACATTTGACAGAGGCAACATTTGCACCTTATTTTTGAACCACTTGAAAAGCCACAGAAACAAGTAGTCAATTTTAAGTGTTTTTGAATTCATGTAGAGTAGACCGGTGTATGCTGGGCCTAGTGTATTTTACTTAGAATTTTAAATTTAAGCTGCTATTTCAATATCAGAGTTGTATAGCCTAATAGTTCATGCATGCTTAGGGCTAGAAGTTCAGGCAGAGAAGTGCCCACAGATAGCAGCTGAGAACTCTAGCCAGTCAGAGAGAGAGAGGTTCTTAAGTCTCTAAAACAGTGGTCCTTTTCAGCACCAGGGACCAGTTTCATGGAAGACAATATTTCCATGGATGAAGGCGGGGCGGGCAGGGGGATGGTTTGGGGATAAAACTGTTCCTCCTTACATCAATTAGATTCTCATGAAGAGCATGCAGCCTAGATCCGTTGCATGTGCAGTTCACAATAGTATTCGTGCTCCTAGGAGAATCTAATGCTGCTACTGATCTGACAGGAGGCGGAGCTCAGGTGGTAATGCTTGCCCCGGCCACTTACCTCCTGCTGTGGGGCCTGGTTCCTAATAGGCCATGGACTGGTACCAGTCTGCAGCGGGGTGTCAGGGATGCCTGCTCTAAAAAACTGACATGTTGGTAAATGAGGATAATGCCTTAGATAAATGAGGCCCTAAAGACCTAGGGTGGTTATTTAAGTCCCCTATCTCCTCTGACTCACTCACTCATTCATTCATTCATTCCATACATACTACTCGAGTATCTACGTTTTAGGATTTCTTAAAATTAGGCATGGGCTTTACCTGAGCCAGAACATATTTTGATTCTTTCTTTTTTTTTTTTTTTTTAGACGGAGTCTCGCACTGTTGCCCAGGCTGGAGTGCGGTGGCACCATCTTGGCTCACTGTAATCTCTGCCTCCCAGGTTCAAGCAATTCTCCTGCCTCAGGCTCCCAAGCAGCTGGGATTACAGGTTCCTGCCACGATGCCCGGCTAGCTTTTTGTATCTTGTGTAGAGACAGGGTTTCACCATGTTGGCCAGGCTGGTGTCGAACTCCTGACCTAGTGATCCGCCCACCTCGGCCTCCTAAAGTGCTGGGATTACAGGCATGAGGCACCATGCCTGGCCCCCATATTTTGGTTATTTTACTAGCAATGAGATGGAAATTTTAGGACAATGACACACAAAGGTTGTTTGTATTTTTTCAGACGGAGTCTCACTCTGTCACCCAGGCTGGAGTGCAGTGGCGCGATCTTGGCTCACTGCAAGCTCCACCTCCCGGGTTCATGCCATTTTTCCTCAGCCTCCCGAGTAGCTGGGACTACAGGTGCCCACCACCACACCCGGCTAATTTTTTTGTATTTTTAGTAGAGACGAGGTTTCACCGTGTTAGCCAGGATGGTCTCGATCTCCTGACCTCACGATCTGCCCGCCTTGGCCTCCCAAAGAACTGGGATTACATGCGTGAGCCACCGCACCTGGCCAACACACAAAGATTGAAAAACGGTCTTCATATCCTTTTTAAATCCCTTTCAAGGGCAATTAATGCCTGTACGACTTGGTGGTATGGAGAAGACAGGGGTATGGTGAGGATGAGGGAGGGAATCAGGGGTTCTGGTTTTCCATATTCAATCTGAGATGCCTGTTAGACATCTGAGAGGTGATGTCAAGCTGGCAGTTATTCAAAATCAAGGGAGAGGTCAGGACAGGAGTTGTAAGTGTGGAAACCATCAATGTACAAATAACATGGAACCCATGACAATGGCTGAAATTGCCTCGGGAAGACTGAGGACTGAGTCCTGGAGCACAACAAAGAAGATTGCGAAGGAGAGCCCAGTGAGATCAAAGGAAATTAATGCAAGTGTGGGGACCTGGAAGTCAAGTGTTTTAAGGAGAAGTGATCAACTGGTTAAATGCTACTAAGAGGACAAGTAAGATGTGATTGAGAATTGTCCATGGGATATGGATGAAAATGGTCCAGGACATTGTCAAGGGTTGTGTCTGTGGAGAGGTGTGGGTACAAACCTGACTGGGACAGGTTGCGGAACAAATGAGAGCAGAAGAACTGGAAACATCAAGTGTGAAAAGTAGGGTGGATGCTGCCTCCAGGAGATGCTTCTCTTATGGGAAATGATCCTTTAATTTTCTCGTTTAAATCTAAGTGACTCTTTTCTCTGAAGAGCTTCCTTCTGTTGTCTGTACTGCAGCATAGATTAAGGCACTCTGAAATTCCTCTCTTTTTTGGTGGTTATCTTTGAGGTTGGATCCAAACCAAACAATAAATTCCTCCCTAGACAGAAATCTGGACACTGTGACACTCCCTGAACAAGGCTATTTGTTCATTCCCCTGCCTGGCTGCAGAGCTTGATGCTGGAGCCATTTCATCCTTCCTGTCACAGGGCCTAAGGTAAAATGGGGCTGGATTTCATACATATATATGTAGTGTTATAAACTTCCAGATTGTATTTTATGTGAATTTAAATATTTTCTTAAATTCCGTTTGAGGTAGACAGTTGAGCTAATTGCAATGCCTAAACATAAAGTCAGTCTATAGATTTTATCTTCTAGAAATAGGGAACAAATCTGGTTGTGCATTCTACTTCAGAAGAGGGCAATAGAGTCCTAAGGAGCCTGTGAATGCTGAGGGTGAGTTAGGGGTTTTTGAAGTGCTGTCTCTCCTGTGGATAAGGCAACAATCCCAAGTGAGATCCTCAGGTTTCGAGTGACAAGGCTCCTGGCCTCTGGCAGGAAGCCCTGCAGAAGACAGACCACCTGGAGCTATCTCTGCCCCACACCTTCCTTTTCTTCTCCTTTCTTAAAAGAGACAGGGTCTCACTCTGTGACTCAGGCTGGAGAGCAGTGGCAAAATCATAGCTCACTGTAGTCTTCACTCCTGAGCTCAAGCAATCCTCCTGCCTCAGCCTCCTGAGTAGCTAGAACTACAGGTGCTCACCAACATGTCCAGCTAATTTTAAGTTTTTGTTGTTGTGTTAAGACAGGGGTATCACTGTATTGCCTAGGCTGGTCTCAAGCTCCTGGTCTCAAGTAATCCTACCATCTTGGCCTCCCAAAGTGCTGGGATTACAGGTGTGAGCCACTGTGCCCAGATGGTGCTTGTCCCCCACACTTTCTCTACAAACACAGTTATTAAAGATGCATAAATAAGACACTCTTCTGACTTTCATGCTTTTGACCCTGTTAGTGTTACTGAGCAATGGGCTCACTGTCTAACACACACAGAAACCAATATCATGCAGCAGCTTATGAGAAAGAAAAGCTTTATTGTGAATCAACTGGCAAGGACACAGGAGGTGATGCTCAAATCGTCTCCCCAGTGCAGGTGTGGGTCAAGCTTCTGTGGCCTTTCTAACTGGTCCCAGGTGATGTCAATGCAGCCAGTCTGCCAGGCTGGTGGTGGTAACAATAAGAAGGTTAACACTTTTCCCATTGCACATGCCAGGGCAATTTTGGCTCTGCATTACCTGTAACAACTTAAGCAATGGCTAATCAGTCTCAGCTGGTCCCACAGTTACACTAGTATAAACCCAAGTACTATTTAGGAGTAAAATGAAAACTCAGCCAAAAGTAAATAAATGCATAAATAAATAAATAGTGCCAAAAAGGAAGGTGAGAGTCTCAAATCATAGAAGACTAGTAGTTGGGGTTGGGGGGAATTGCCGTCAGAAATCATCCAGCCAAACCCCCTTATTCTGCAGGAGAGAAACCGAGGGCCAGGGCAGGAAGCTCTGAGCTCAGCCCTCCTTTGCCCCATGATCTGTCTTCCCCAGAAGGCAGCATCTAGCAGAGAAAAATGAGAAACCTGCCCAGAGAGATCTTGTGTAACCCCCTGACTGTCATCTTTCCTTCTTTAATTTTTTTTCAGTTGTGAAAGATATATTTTCTGAAGAACATATATAGCAGGTATGAGTAGTTTCCTCCTGCTTCTTGTTCTACATTTTTACTGTGAAAATAAAATCGTCAGCCTGGTGCAGCAGCTCACCCCTGTAAGTTCAGCACTATGGAAGGCCAAGGCGGATGAATCACCTGAGGTCAGGAGTTCCAGACCAGTCCGGCCAACATGGCGAAACCCCATCACCAATAAAAGTACAAAAAATTAGCCGGGTGTAGTGGCACGTGCCTGTAATCCCAGGCACTTGGGAGGCTGAGGCAGGAGAATCTCTTGAACCTGGGGGGTAGAGGTTGCAGTGAGCTGAAATCACGCCACTTCACTCCAGCCTGGGAAAAACAGCAAGACATTGTGGAAAAAAAAAAAAAAAATCCTCCAGGCTGCAAAGAATGAGGCTTTTGAATTTCTAGGCTAGGAAGTGTGTGCTGGTAAAATGAGATGAAGCAGCATGACATCATGCAAATATTAATGCCGACCCACCCGGCTGGCCTGTGTAGAACCACCACCTCTCAGCTTGGGCTGGCTTCTGGCCGCTCACATCACTGCTGGCAGTTCCTGTGCAGGCAGGGATCAGGCCCAGGCTAGCTTGGCCCACCCAAGCCGAATGCCCCCTTACAGCCAGCTCAGCAGTAGAATAAGTCTTTTTGGCAAGCAGGGGTCTAACAACTAGAGGAACTGTGTCCGGGCATCAGAACCCACTAGAACCACACCCGCCAGCTCACTGCAGGCAACTTCTGCAGCTTCTACCACCCAGAGATGGGCACCGCAGCCTGAGGCCTTCCTGTACTTCCTCCCACTGGTGGGAGGCCTGACTTACAAGTCCTTGTGGGGATTAACTTGTCCTCTTGCACACTGTAGAGTCTGCTCTTTTCATCTTGGGCTACCTCTCTATTGCAATGGCCTGGCCTAGGAGTGGAGGTAGGTGTGGGAATGTTTGCCCACTTAGGGCCTCAGCTTATTTTCTAGTTGGCTGCCCCTGGACCCTCCCTCTCCAGCTTCTACACCCTCCAAGAGTAGAGCTCCTTGGAGTTGTTTCTCTTTGTGGAGTGATTCCTTTGTACCTTCCTTCCCCATTTCCAGGGCTGCTGCTTCCTTTTTAGGTCTGATCCCACATCCATGTTGACTTTCAGAATCTGAAAGGTTTGCCTTATCTACTGAACTTTTGTCTTGTAGCTGAAATCACACTGTTTGCCCCTCTTACTACCCTGTCAAATAACTTCAATGAGACAGTTTTCCAAAGAAGCACCTAAGCAGACCAAACTTTTGAGGATAATAGCAGACAGTAGTGAATAGATTCCTACTAAGGGAGAAAGCAACAAAGGAAGTGAAATTTTAGGAAATGTATGTATTTTCAAAACTCCACATACCAGTTTTTCTATACAAAGGTAATATAATTCCAAAGAGTGTTAAATCCTTCTGACATCAGGACGCTTGCAAACACATGTGTGGTACTCAGGCAGGCATTGACAACTCTTCCCCCAGCATCTCACTGACAAGAATTGGTTTGAACCAATTAGACTTGTGTGTTCTAGGGAAACCCACTCCTTTGCAAGCTTAAAGAAAAATTATAGACAGTTTAATCTTGTTCTACTTAGACAAATTCCTAGTAGGCGAATTAACTCTTTTAGTGTAAATTAGACACATTTTGAAAGTTGCTATGGCTAGGCACACTGGCTCACGCCTGTAATCCCAGCACTTTGGGAGGCTGAGGTGGGTGGATCACCTAAGGTCAGGAGTTTGAGACCAGCCTGACCAATATGGTGAAACCCTGTCTCTACTAAAAATACAAAACTTCTTTGGGAGGCCAAGGCAGGTGGATCACAAGGTCAGGAGATCAAGACCATCCTGGCTAACACAGTGAAACCCTGTCTCTACTAAAAATACAAAAAATTAACTGGGCGAGGTGGCAGGTGCCTGTAGTCCCAGCTACTCAGGAGGCTGAGGCAGGCGAATGGCGTGAACCCGGGAGGCGGAGCTTGCAGTGAGCCGAGATCACGCCACTGCACTCCAGCCTGGGTGACAGAGCAAGACTCCATCTCAAAAAAAAAAAACTTAGCCAGGCATCATGGCATGTGCCTGTAGTCCCAGTTACTTGGGAGGCTGAGACAGGAGAATTGCTTGAACCTGGGAGGTGGAGGTTGCAGTGAGCCAAGATCACACTACTGCACTCCAGCCTGGGTGACAGAGCAAGACTTCATCTCGTAAACAAACAAACAAACAAAAGTGCCTTGAACTTCCATGGGCGTGTGATCTGTGTAGTTGTGTGGGGCTCCAAACTCAGAAGGGTTTAATGCTCTGCTCTCATGAGTATAGAATTCTTAAATTTTGAACCGGGGGACCTGCATGTTTGTTTTACACTCAGCCCCTCAAAGTAGGCAGCCGTTCCTGCTTTTAGGTGATGATTAAGAAAAGAAAGGTTCTAAGTGTACTTTCATAGCTTTTGCTGTCTAACCTCTTGTGAATTCACACACGTGGCTAGAATCTACTTTGAGACTGGAACCCTCTTCCACAGTAAACTGAGCTTGTAAACGTTGCCCCTTTTAATTGTGGTGGGAAGGGTCATGGGAGTTGCTCTGTCTTAGTGGTTTTTCATGGCCAGTGGAAATATAATATTCCCTCCCACCTCCCCTAGTCTATTCAGAGCAGCCCACAGCCATGAGTTTATGGTCACCACTCCAGGCCTGCTTTTCACCTCTGTCCTCCCAGAAATAAAACAAATGGTGAGCTTTTGCTCTTTTAGGGGAAATGACAAGTTCAGCGAACTGAAGACTGCATTTGTGGCTGTGGTTTGAAAAGAAAGCCCCAAAAGTGAAGGAATATGAACATGGTGGGCAGTGGTCCAGCCCCAAGGACGGTTAATTTGAGACGTTGGGTGGCTGGGACCTGAGACGGCCACCAGCAAACTGACTCCAAGTAAGATGAATGTGCCTTCCCTGAATCACAGGAAGACATCCCACCTCCTCATAGAAGGCTGCCTGTTAAGGATGTGGGATTGTGCTTATGAATATTTAATCAGTACCTTTTAACGGTTTGGTTTTTATCATCTCTCTTATTTAAAAATAATTCTGACTCCATTCCTCCCCCCAAATATAAATAAAAGCAAAATAGTGCTGAGAGAGCATTTGCTATGGCTTCTAATCATTTTTCTCGTTTTAATGCCCAAGACTCAGTGCTGCCTGGGTGTACTTGAGGTTAGAAAGTTTCTCTAAAGTGCTCCATCCTTCCTCATTCCCTTCCCTCAGTTCCTGGCCTTTGCAGGGTTCGTGCCTCTTTTACTGGAAGATTGTCTGAGTGATTAATTACCAAATAAGAATAGAGTTAGCCATGGATCTTTAGTTCCCCTACCTCCTGCAAGACATGGAGTATAATTATCTAGAGACTTCATTAAATACATGATAGTTATGCTCGTTCTCCCTGAACAGAGACAAATGGTGAGAAATGATTAAACTCTTTGCCTAACTAATAACTCATGGGGACAATTTTAGACGGCAAGTCACATAAGGAGTGACACAGCATGAATCAAGAATAATCTCTGATTATTCAAATAGTGGTAAGTACTGAAGAAAAGACAACATTTAACCACCTAAACTGCCCTGCAGTGACCTAGCCCTAATTTTACCTCAGTCGATCAGTAACAGCTCACATTTATATGGCACTTCACTGGTTATAAGTATCTTGTAGGTACATAATCATATTTTTAGGTTCATGGTCTGAGAAAATCCAAAAGGGTAACATCCCACTGGAAATCCGCATTGTGGACTTGGACAATAAATAACAAAGATGAGGCTTTATCACAGGAACTGAGTGACTGGAAGGGCAACGGGGACATGGCAGTAGCACCTGGCATGACAGCAGCTACATATTCATCCTCTGCAAAACTGCCCAACACGCAGAGCTTCCTCACCCTTCCTGGCTTTTCTCTCTTCTACCTCTGGGCCTCTCTCCCCTCAGCCTGTTAAATGGCCAACTTGCCATCCCTCGCCTCCTCAGCTTTAGCATTCAGTTCTTATTGCTGCATCTCCCTGCTTTCCAGAGCTCCTCATTACACAGGAGCAACATCTAAGCAAGGCCCATCACTCCCCAGACCACGTGGCCCCTTTGGTTGCCTGGGCTTCACTGTCCAGCGTCCTCTACCTCACCCTCCTTGCTCTGAGAACACTGCTTAAAGCAGGCAGCTCCATGCACAAACCACAGATGTGTTTTCTCACCTCGTACCTCTGCCCAGAGCACCTTCCTATCTGGAACAAAAGTCAGCAAACTTTTGCTGTCAAGGGCCAGACAGTAAATATTTGAGGTTTTGCAGGCCACATAGTCTCTGTTGCAACAACTTAACTCACAAAAGCAGCCACAAACAATTCAGAAACAAATGAGCATGGTAGTATTCCAACACACCTCGATTTATAGAAACTGGAGTTGGAATTTCATATTGTTGTCATGTGGCGTAAAATATTCTTGATTTTTTTTTCAATTATTCAAAAATGTAAAAACAATTGTTAGCTAGTGGGCTGTATAAAAGCAGGCAGTAGGCTGGATGTGGCCCATGGGATGTAGTTTGCCAGCCCCGGGCCTAGGCTATTACTAGTCTTTCGCAGCCAGGTCACATGTCACTTTATTTGGTAAACTTCCCTGAGTGTTGAGCATTTTAAGCAAAAGGTCCCCTGTCTAAACTCTGATGGTGTTACAAGATCTTTGGGGTGTTGCTTTTCTTGCTGGAAACCTGTGGCCGGTGGTGTCTTTGCCCGAGTTTTGCTTTGGGCCTGCTGGGCTTGTTCTGCCCACTTGGCCATGTAGGCTGTGCTCAGCTCATACTACCGGCCTGGATCCCACATCTCCCAGGGAGACTGTGAGTCAGGCATGGAGTGGCGAGGGCTGTGTGAGCAAGTGAGGGGTCCAGCCACGTGCAGTCAGACATACTGGCTGCTGCCATGATGTGGGCAACTCCAGGTGCCAGCATGGGTGCCAGCTTTCTGCAAGGCTGCAGCTGGACCAGGCACACCACAAGCAGCTTCCCCTGCTGGCACTGGGAATTGCAATGGTGCCCAGAACCTTGGAGATACCAGGAACCAAAGAGAGAGTCACAGCCCTGGCTCGAGCAGCTCCCAGGTCTGGGCCCCCTGAAGGGCTACAGCTCGTCTCCCCTTCTCTTCACTTGCAACGTGGTGAGCAAGGGGCATGTTTTAGCTCTGTTTGTGTTACAGTTCTTTTAGCCCTGCCATTTGATGGGTCCGAGTTCTTGTCCTGCAACAAGTAAGAATGAGTTATGCAGAAAAGTGGAGGGTAAGCAAGACAAAGAGGAGTTTTGTTGAGCAATACAACAGCTTAGAGGGGACCTGCAGGGGTTAGGTCCATTCTATAGCCAGGGCATCCCGATGAGTGTTCAGATCCTAGCACAGAGGAGACCCTGGAGTGAGAGGCTCTGCTCTGCAGGCAGGTCATCCCATCATCTCTGCAGCTGTCAGCAAAGAGGTGGCACTGAACTGGGTCATTCCTCTCTACATGCAAGTCGTCCCATCATCTTCCCAGCTCTCAGCATACAGGAGGTCCTGGGTGGGTAGCTCCTCTTTGCAGCTGGTCATCCCAATGTCTGCTCAGCTTTGGCAGAGCCTGGGGCTTTTATAAGCCACAGAGGGGAAGAAGTGAATGCCAACTGGCCATGGGTGGGCCTGGAAAATGAACCACACGTTCCCACTCCAGTCGGCAGGACTGGCAGCCCACCCCGCAGCCTTCAGGCCCTCCCTGACGTAAAGGTAGGACCCCTTCCGCCCAGGAACCTGTCTGCCTCCTGCTGATGTTTATGGTGCCCAGGCTGTAGGTGCCAAGCGGCACCTGTAGGCCTGCGCAGAGCTGTCCTCAGCGCCCCCTTGGCTTCACACCTATGCTCATTGGCACCCAAAGTCCAGAGAGGGCCAAGGTGGAAGCGGCCTGGTGTGTCAGCACTGCCCTAAGCGTGTGCACACCCAGCCAAGCTGTAACAGCACTGGACTCAGCCCTGACTTTGCTCCATGCTCAGGGCAGGCGCTGACAACAGGGAGAAACTAGGCAGCAGGAGCAGGCACTTCTGAGCCTGTGAGGGCAGGGGTGGCCTTCCCAGGCCTCCAAGAGCACAGAAATGTCTAGGTCTGCAGTTTGATTTGGGTGGCTGCAGCTGTGCCTGGGAGGGTGGGGTTCCTGCCTGCTCCTGGCCCCTCCAAGAGCACAGGGATGTCGGGGCACACATTCGTGGCTTGGGTGGCTGCAGCAGCACCCAGGGAGCTCCTGTCCCAACTTGGAAGGGGCGGGCACCTGCTTGTCCCCAGTTCCCACTGGCTTCATGGAGTGTGCATACCTGGTTGCACCTCCCTGCTGCAACCAGCGTGATGGCAGTGGCTGCTCCAGAAGGCTGACCCCTGCCATCAATGGCACCCGCTTCATACTTGTCAGCTCTTTCCATTAGATACTGATAATCTGCTTACATTTCTGACTGTCTACCAGCAACTGAGGCCCTTATGGGCAGGGCTGGTGATGCGGCCTGGCCTGCTTCTCCCAGCAGCCACTGAGTGGAATTGGGCACTCTGGGATGGTGTCTGAGACACCTTCTCTGGTTCACCTGGGGACCTAGAGGACAACAGATCACTGAGCATGAAAAAGGAGCATGTGGGCCACAGTGGGGGCCAGACCCAGTTACCTGGTCTGGAGAGAAGGAGGCAGTCATTATGGAAAACATGTACCATGGTCTGAATGAGTGTGTCTCCCCAAAATTCACGTTGAAATCTAATCCCAGAGGTGATGGCGTTAGGAGATGGGGCCTTTGGGAGGATTAGAGGCCCCAGAGAGCTACCCTGCCCCTTCTACAATGCCGGGAACAGTGAGAAGTCACCGTCCATGAATCAGAAAGTAGGCCCTCACCAGACACAGAAGTTTCCAGCACTTTGATCTTGGACTTCCCAGCTTCTGGAACTGTGAGAAATAAATTTCTGTTGTTGATAAGCCATCCAATCTATGGCATTACAGCATAAGAGCCTGAAGGGATTGAGACGGCATAAAATGATGCTTGAAACATAAAAACTCCCAGAAGGAGAGTAGGTCCTCCAAGTGGGGAAGGGCATGTGAAGAGGAGGGCATTTCCCTGCTGTGTCTTCTAAGGCTTGGAGGTGGTTTCCTGCCTCAGAATAACCAGCACTACCCCAAACCCACAGGTTCAGAATTTCCCACAGTGCCTGGGGATCTGCATTTTAAGTAGGTACACCAGGTGATTCTTCTACAAATCACAGCTTGAGAATGACCCTGGCCTGCTTGAGCTCAGACTATTTGGCGGTCTCTGAAGATTGATTCAGGCTGCATCAAAGTTAGGGACATTGGAATAATTGCCTGTCCAGCACCCATATAGCTCTAACAGGAAGCACAGATATCCCAAGGACTCCCAGGGGTCCAAGACAACACTGGCCACCATATGGGCATCCACAGAGCAGTAGAACACAGTGCATCCATGCAGGTGAGCTCAGCAACGGTGGGCAGGGCCGGAGCAGCAGCAAGACATTGGTGGAGAACAAGACATGAGGATTGCGAGGAGTAGGGATGGCAGTGGGGTAGACACTAAGCCAGCAGATATAGGACAGGCCTAGCTCATTAATCAAGGCACCTGGAAAGGTCAGACACACAGACTGCAGTCAGCCTCTCTGGTTTGAGTCCTAGCTCCACTTCTTACTAGCTGGGTGGGTGACCTTGGACAGGTTATTTCATCTCTCTTTGCCTTAGTGCCTCATCAGTAAAAGAGCGACAATAACAGTTCCTACCCATGGATTGTTGTAGGATAAAATGGGTTAACACATGTGAATATATCAGAACAGCATCTGAGATGCAGCTGGTATCATGCTGCCATTGTTGTCATTGTTATTACCATCAAGAATCCACAGCCAGTAGGACCTAAAAAGCATTTATGCTATCAAATTAGTGTTTGGTAAACAGTTGTTCAACTGCACTGAACTAAGCCAAGCTGCAACCTGGGTCTCTCCTTGCCTAGCGTGTACCAGGCTCCAAAACTAACTCTACCTTCCTCTTGGGGTCTCGACTCTTCACAGAGAAAAATGATTGACTTCAGGTAGGCTTAGGAAACAATATGGATGAAACGCAGCTTCTAGAATTGTACTACCTTGACTTTGCCATTTAGAGTATGGTCAAAGTGTTTGAACTCTATAAGAGTTCCTATCTGTAAACATGGCAATAACCTCCAGCATACGGTTTTTGTGAAAATGTAAATAAATGATTTTTTTTTTAAGTTAATGATCTTTTCTCCTCAAAAAGAAAAGCAATCTAGCTAGAGTTATTTATGTGGTAATGAACTTAATCTGGTTGAAGTGCCAGTATTTTTATAACATTGAAAAAAGCAGAAAGCGAATCTATTTAAATCATATATATTATATTTCTAATTGGTGGGATAAGATCACGGAATCCCCCCTTTTGCCTTTTGTCTACTGTTAACCCACCACTCCAAAACCCACAACAGGAGAACAGATTGTCTGGATATACTGTATTTATTTTAGCTGTTCCTATGGAATAAATTCCTTCTGAATTTAGTGGCTTAAAACAACAATAAACATTTATTTTCTTACACCATTTCTATGGATCAGGAAATTGGGAGCAGCTTAACTGAGTGGTTCTGGTTCAGGGTGTCTCAAGAAGTTGTAGTCAAAAGTCATCTAGGGCTGCAGCCATCTGAAGGCCTAATTAGAGGTGGAAGATTTGATTCCAAGATAGTGCACTCATGTGGCTAGCAAGTCGGTGCTGGCTGTTGGAAGAAGACCTCATTTCCTCATCATGTGGCCCTCTCTGCAGGGCTTCTTGAGTGTTCTTACAATATGGCAACTGGCTTTCCCAAGAGCAAGTAATCCAAAAGAAAGCAAGGGAAGCTGCAATGACTTCAGTGACCAGTCTCAAAAATCACACTCTCTCATTTCACAGTATCCTATTGGCTGCACAAGTCAGCCTTATTCAAAGTGGGAGGAGACGACACAGGGTGGAATATCAGCAACAGAATCACTGGGGGCCATCTTGTAGGCTGGCCACCACATTTACAAAGGACTTAAAGCTTGTTTTCTCAAGAACTAGATTAAATCAACTTTTAAAATATGCTGTTTTACTTTAAAACTCCCTTGGTCAAGACTTCACGAAGATTCTTGAGTTTAAACAAATGCTGGAAATAGGAAGTTAATTCCCAAGGCCATATTTTGCTTATTCTTGACTGGGTATGGTATGAGTGGGTGAATTCTTCTGGGGGAGTACATCAAGCAGTAAGACATGGCATTTCTCACCCTGAAACAAATAGTTTAGTGTCTTCTCAAACTTTGTATTGCTGGCACATGTGTGCTAAAAGAAAAACCTTAGACAAATTAAATTTAACACGGTTTAGTTGAACAAAGAATGATTTGCAAATTGGGCAGCCTCCCAAGCCAGAGTAGGCTCAGAGACTCCAACGCAGCCACCTGGTGGAAAAGTTATGGTAAGAAAAAGGAAAGTGATATATAGAAAACAGAAGTGAAGTGTAGAAACAGCTGGGTTGGTTATATCTTGGCATTTACCTTATTTGAACATGGTTTGAACAGTTGGCCCTCTTTGATTGGCCAAAACTCAATGATTGGCACAGACAAAGGTTATAGTCTGTTTATAACTCCATTTAATTTATAGTTCACCATATAGGGAGAAACCTTTAGGCTAAATTTAAAATATGTAAGGAGGCAGCTTTAGGCTAAACTTGATTTAACATGTGTGTATGGTAGATATCAGAGTATTTTGCAACAATATCCATGTTCTCTTCTTCCTGAGATAGGTCCTTGGGACTAATTCTTACCAATGGGATGTAGGCAGAAATTATGTATGTCATCTTCAGACTGAGATGGTTGAGTGGAATGCGATTTATCCATTCTCCCTCTCTTTTGTCACCTGTTGATAGGATGCAAAGCATTGTTAGAGGAAACCGTGGCACTAGAAGATGACAGAGCAACCAGTTTGAAAGAGCCTGGATCCCTGAATTAATGTATGGAGCAGAGCTCTCTCTGCCTCCTGAGAGATCCATGTTGAATGATGATGACAGTGAGAAATAAACCTTCATTGTACGAAGCCACTGAAATGGGTTTTTGTTACTGCAGCAAGTATTACTTGCTGCGACTAATGCCAAGTATAAATCATATTTAAACCTTTGCCATCCTGGGATTCAATTTAATTATTACAAAACTAAATTCATGTCTACTTTAATATTTATGTTTTCTCATAGACGACACCATTTTTTAAATAATAAGAGTGCCAAGCCCCAGAACATAACTGAAAGGTGAAAATGTATAATATCATAACTTATTACATGACATCTAGGTCAATAGAATAGAGGAGATGGTGGGGTTTAAAAATAAAAAGTAAATAAGGGTTATAAAAAATGCAATACTGTATAAAAATTGATCCAATGTATTCAAAAATTAAAGACTCTCTCTCTCTTGATAAATACCAAAGCACCACAAGATTCTTTATATACACCAAGGACTAGGCCAGTAGAAAAAACAAACAACTTTAACCTTATAATTCTGGAATGAACTATCATCTCTAGAGTCCTCAGTAGGGCACTTATAAACAGGTCCTAAAATCTTGTCAGCACAATCAAGGGCTGTTTCTCGATCTCTTTCTATAAAAAACTAGATGGCATTCTTTTTTTGTAATTTAGACTCTGTATTAGTCTGTTCTCAGGCTGCTAATAAAGACATACCCAAGACTGGGTAATTTATAAAGGAAAGAAGTTTAATTGACTCACAGTTCCACATGGCTGGGAAGGCCTCACAATCATGGCAGAGGAGGAAGAGGAACCAAGCCACATCTTACATGAAGGCAGGCAAGAGAGCGTGTGGAGGTAAACTGCCCTTCATAAAACCATCAGATTTCGTGAGACTTACTCAGTATCACCAGAATAGCATGGAAAAGGCCCACCCTCCCAATTCAATTACCTCCTATGGGGTCCCTCCCACTACATGTGGGAATTATGGGAGCTACAATTCAAGACGAGATTTGGGTGGAGACACAGCCAAACCATATCACACTTTATTCATTTTGGTTCTTCTCTTGAAGAAACTGAGTCCCATAAGGAAATGGAGGAAAAGAAAACATGGCCAGCAGTGCCGACTCTCACCCCATTCACTTCCCGCCCTCAAGGGTGTGCTGCCCTTTCCTTAGCACCACCCAATCCAGGGCCATCACCATCGCAGTGGGGGCTCTCCGTGTTCCCTGAGTTCTCAAACCCAAGCGTTTCTTGGGGCAGCAACGAGGGGCCTGTGCCATGGAACTCCTGGCTCCCATGAGGGCTTCGGAGCCTGCTGGCTCTTCCGGCTTTGAGCGTCTGCACGAGAAGCCCCCTGCTGGCCACATTCGTGACGTGGGGACCCCGGGCTAAATAAATTTCATTTCTCTCTTCTCCCTCCTAAGTGTCTCCACTATTTTCCTTTGTTGGCTCTGGACTTGTTCCAAATGCAGCCCTACTAAACGTTCGGGGGCCTGAGTGTTTCTGGCTTTAAGGGCTGCAGTGGGGCAGGGGGGTTAGAGGGGCCGGGGCTGTGCTGGAAGATGGCGTGTGTTAAGTGATCGTGGACACAGTGGTATTTACAGCCTCACTAACGTGCCTTGTCTTGCTTCCTTAGTCTCTGTGAATAAAACAGTTCTCCTATTTTTTTTTCTTCAGACAAATGACAAATAAAGCTGGGTAAAGAAAGTAATCATTTACTTTGTGTCTTGGAACATGACATTTCTTTTCTAACATCTTTCCGAAAGCTGGAGTTCCCTAATGCCCTGCTAAAGAAAATGAGTGACATCTTTCAGAGGGCGAGGAAATTTATGCGCTGTAAAACAATTTCCAGGACGTTGGAGATGAGTAATTTCTCTATCAGTATGTGTACGAAAGAAAAGGGACCCAGGGCGCTGATGTAACTGTATGAAAAGTAAATAAATGTGGCAAAGGAATAGTAAAAATACTTGAACTAAAAACAAAGAGAAGTAATCATTTTTTATAGTTTGGCTCTAGTCACTGAACAGTTGATTTAGATGACTAAGTCTAACACATCTGTATTTACATGATCTGGAAGACATAAATTACTAACACGTAGAAAAATTTTGGAGAGGGGAAGTAAACTACAGCTTAAAGTATCTGATGAAGTTATCCAGGAAGACTCATTTTTCCTTCTCTGCTGAAGTCTTGATTACATCTAGCATGACTGTGCCATCTAGTGGTTTCACAGTCACTGCCTCGAGTTGGAGGATACAGTATGTAAAATTGCTTTGAATAGCCCGTGAACTCTTGGGTTGGTGCAAAATTAATTGCTGTTTTTCCCATTAAAACAGCAATTTATTTTGCACAAATTTGGCCCGATAAGAAAGAGATTGAAAGAGTATTTCCACGGCACCCACATGCAGCTAATTCTGAATTACTTAAGCCAATCATGGCATGAAAGGTCATGAACTTCACACAAATGCCTAAATTAAAACCACTGATTTCATCATCTAAAAGCATCTACTTGGTGTCAAAATGTGTATTGTGGCTGTATATCAAAGACACCATCAGAGTCTGTGGGCTCTGTCACTGTCTCCAGATGTTTATTGGCATCTGCAGATAGAGAGCTGCAGGCTTCTCTTTCCTCTGTTTACAAGGTGCTAAGACATAGTGAGAATATCTGTAGCAACTAATAAGGATAGAGAAGAACCTCCAAACTCAATAGCCATCCATCAAACAGCCAAAGGCTGATGTTCTTCACACAATAACGTTAACTTCCCCATATTTCTTGCTCTGAAACATTGGGGATCTTTGATCATTTTAGCTCCAAAGTTGGAGCCCAGGCACACCAGCTTGTGCTGTCTCTTCCTCTACCTGGAATTTCCTGCACTCTCATCTGCATTCTGGAGGCAACCAGTGCCCACCTAAGGTTGTTCCCAGCTCGCAAATGTCCCCAGTTCTGTGTAATTCCCTGCTAAGCCACTCACATTCTCAACTGCGGGTACCTCAATGCCAACCACAGTACAAGAGCCACAAGAAACTCGGGGAAGAAAAATAAAAAAACAACCTCCAGATCTCCAGGGAATAAATAGTGATAGTTTATGTTACAAGTTGTTTTGAATAACTGTACATTTCATGTAGATCTATAAAAACGTGAATGTACAGAGTGGTAAAACAGCTAGGCTAAGAGGGGAGCAAGGTGGGGCCAGAACCCTCTATAACCTTTGGAAATGTTAGAAAAATGGAAATGTGTCATAATTTTTAAAACATAACTCTACTTTTAAAACTAGAGTATTCCGAATCACTGACACGATTTTAATTGAGATATAATTTACATAACATAAAATTCACCATTTAAAAGAGTACAGCTGAGTGGTTTTTAGTATATTCACAAAGTTGTGTAACCATCACCTCAAACTGAGTTTAGGACGTTTTCATTCCTCCTAAAATAAACCCGTATCCACAGCAATCACTCCCCATGCCCCCTTCCTGCTCCAGCCCTTGGAAATTACCAATGTACTCTCTATCTCTATGGATTTGCCTATTCTGGACATTTTACACAAATGGAATCATACAATATATGGCCTTGGGTGTCTGGCTTCTTTCACTCGGCATGTTTCCAAAGCTCATCCATCTTGTAGCATCACAGTATTTTCTTTCTTTTTATGGCTGAATGATATTCCGTTGTATGGGTATACCAAACTTTACACATTCATCAATTGATGGACATGTGTTTATTCTACTTTTACTATTATGAATAACCCTACTATGAATATTCTTACACAAGTTTTTGTACATGATTTTTTTCAGTTTTTGAACATGAATATTTTTGAAATACTCTTGGGTATATATATCTAGGAGTGGAATTTCTGGTTTACATGGTAATTCCATGATAAGAATTCTATGTGACAATTCTTTAATTCTGAAAAACTGTCCAGTTGTTTTCAGCAGCATCTGCACCATTTTACATTCCCACCAGCAATGCATGAGGGCTCTAATTTCTCTATATTCTTGCCAACGCTTGTTATTTTCTGTATTTTAAAAATATATTACTATTACAGCCATCTTAGTAGATATAAAGTGGTCAATGGTTTTATTTTAAAGAGCAAATATTAACGCAAATACAGACTAGAAAACAAATCAATGCTCTCTGGAGATCGAAAAGATCTCATCATAATAAAGTCAATTACATACTTCTACCTCACTTAGCACAGAGGAGAATAATTACACAGCCTGTTCAGATACAGACTTTGCTACTAGGGCGTTTGTAGGATGAGAGAGTGAGTCAGAACTGTCTTCTTTCATCCCACTGATGCAAGAAGGTTCTCTGCAATTTATCTGACAGTTAATCATTTCATTCACTTCATCCAGTGGCAGGAAACTCTTTTCTTACCATTTTATTTACAATGTCTAGAATGCCGTTCTTGACATTTTCAGTTTGTCATCTTATAACTTCCTGTAAATTTTAAAACTGAGTGACAAATTTTAAAGTATACCAAGCCACCTACCATGTCCTCGGCCTCAATACTTCTTTCCATGAAGCCACCTTCACATATTAACCTTTTCTATAAAGTCATAGTTTCCATTCCTATATCATCTCTGATACTTTCCTCTAGATATTACAATGTGTCAATATCCTTCTAAGCAGCTATCCCTCAAATATGAACAAAATGTGCTCTGGCCAGTGGGGAACGCCACGAGACCTTTATTGGTTGTAGTACTGTGTTTCTCTTAATAATACAGTGCAAGTCTGCAGGACTTTTTGCAACTATGCAAGATAGCTCAAATAGTGCTTCCTCCAAATCTGCTAAAATCCTCAAGACTTTTTCGAACGACCTGCTGTTACCCTGCTGCTCTTGGGTAGTTGGTTTTTGAAGTGTATATTTCTCCATATTAAATCTCATTTTAAAAATTTTAGTCTAGCCGGGCGCAGTGGCTCAAGCCTGTAATCCCAGCACTTTGGGAGGCTGAGACGGGCGGATCAGGAGGTCAGGAGATCGAGACCATCCTGGCTAACTCGGTGAAACCCGGTCTCTACTAAAAATACAAAAAACTAGCTGGGCGAGGTGGCGGGCACCTGTAGTCCCAGCTACTCAGGAGGCTGAGGCAGGAGAATGGCATAAACCCGGGAGGCGGAGCTTGCAGTGAGCTGAGATCCGGCCACCGCACTCCAGCCCAGGCGACAGAGCAAGACTCCGTCTCAAAAAAAAAAAAAAAAAAAAATTTAGCCTATAATTCCAGCTTGTTATAATCTTTTGGATTCACCCCACCATGCCAGCTTTATGTCAGTTATGAATTAGAAAGATACTTTTATTGATGTTTGACCAATTCCTTATTATGAACCATGCAGAAAGCCTCCTCTCCAGATGAGCATCTATTCTCGGATGCAGCATCATCCAGCAGCAATGACAGAATAGCTGTTCACTTGTCTGCCTCACTATTAGATTGAAATCTCACTGTCCGTGTTAAATACTAGTCACTTAATAAATATTTGTTTAATTGAATTGAATAATTTCCCATTCAAATGTCAGCCTAGAGCTTTGTTGATGTCCCTTGATAAAAATCCCACTCTTCAGCTATCTTAAGCCATGGAAACAAAACAAAACAAAACAAAAACACCATTCAATGACACTTTCTGTACAGCTAACAATTCACTTCCTAATATATCCTCCTTCATCTTTCAAGTTCTCAAAAAAAATCGCTTACATTTTTTCGGGCTTTTTTATGCGCCAGGATTTATGCTAAGCATTTTATGTAAATTAACTCATTTCATCCTTACATCAAACCTATAAGTTCCATTTTTATTTTCATTCTAGGTATGAGAAAACTGAGGCATAGGGAATTTAAGTAAATCATCTAGGGTCACATGGTTAATTGCTTAGTAGGTCAGAATCTGAACCCAAGTCAGTTCCAAGCCAGAGTTAGAAAGCCTTTTATGAAGTTGTGACCATCCCCTTGAAAAGGAGAAAAACTCCTATTTGTGATATCCTACTGACAGCATCCATTTTCTTAGCTACGTTCCAAAGATTTCTGCCAGTAACTGATGCCTTTCATTTAAAAGTGACCCACAGGGGAGTGGTTGCCTCAGGAAGAGGAGGGAATGAATTGAAACTGAGGTAGGAGGTAAGACTTTACTCCAAACTGGATTGAAGACTGGCTGAAACAGGGAGGAGGTGAAAACACCTCTCCATAAGACATGTATTACTCAGGGTTATCTACAGGGACAGAACTAACAGAATATATATATAGGAGCTTATTAAGTATTAACTCACATGATCTGTCTAGAGAGACAGAACTAATGGAATATATATAGAGAGGGAGAGAGAGTGAGAGGAGTTTATTAAGTATTAACTCACAAGATCACAAGGTCCCACAATAGGCTGTCTACAGGCTGAGGCGCAAGGAGAGCCAATCCAAGTTCCAAAACTGAAGAACTTGGAATTCAGTGTTTGAGGTGAGGAAGGATCCAGCATGAGAGAAAGATGTAGGCTGGGAGGCTAGGCCAGTCTCTCTTTTCACATGTTTCTGTCTGCTTATGTTCTAGCCATGCTAGCCGCTGATTAGGCTGTGCCTACCCGCATTGAGGGTGGGTCTGCCTTTCCCAGCTCACTGACTCAAATGTTAATCTCCTTTGGGAACACCCTCACAGACACACCTAGGATCGATACTTTGTATCCTTCAATCCAATCAAGCTGATGCTCAGTATGAACCATCACACATGTCCACCAGTGCCATGTCAATTTATCATTGCTATGGCAACACCTGGAAGTTACCGCTCCCTTCCATGGCAATGACCAGAAATTTACCACCCTTTTTCTAGAAATGTCTGAATAACCTGCCCCTTAATTTGTATGTAATGAAAAGCAGGTATAAATATGACTGCAGAACTTCCCCTGCTACTCTGGGCACCCTGCCAATGGGGTGACTCTGCTCTGCAAGGAACAGTCCCTCTGCTGCTGCTGTGCACGACCACTTCCATAGAAGTTGCTAACACCGTTGGTTCATCTTTGAAGTTTTTCCTGGGCAAAGCCAAGAACCCTCTCAGGCTAAGCCCTAATTTGGGGGCTCACTTGCGGTGCATCAAAACCAAGAAGAAACTAATGAGGTATTACCCATTCACATGTAATGCCTTGTCACTTTTATTTTTAAAAGAATGCAAAATTACAAAATGTAAATATGCATTTATTCCAAGTGCTGGATTCCTATGTGTTGTTATGGTCTAGATACTTGCCTTCATTTTTCCAGTTACTGAAATCATATTTTTAAAAGCAAATCTGCAGATGTGTGGTCATTTTGATGCATGTGAAATTGCTGATGTGGCTGCCCTTTTGACATAGCTAAAGGAGGTAGGTCTATGGATTTTTACATTTTATCACAACAAATTTAACATATGTCATCAAAATGCAATTGAAATCCCTTTAGAATGGTTATAATCTTCATAGTTTCTTCTAGAAGATCAATTTACCTTACAACACGAGGGAGAAAACACCCAGAATCCCTTCAGGTCCACTGATTCCCCTCAGTAGCTCCAACAATTAGTTTCTATTTAAAGAGCAAGGCCAGGGCATTAGGGAATGGCCTAATGATAAGATCTTACTGTAGGCAAATTTACTGCACGTGGTGGCAGCAGGAGGAAATTAAACAATTATTGACAATGATTATTTCTAAGATACAAGATCATTACGGCTTTTTTTCATATATTTTTCATACGTGATCCAAATTTTCCCCAGGAAAGGAAATTATTTTAATATATCCTCCTTTATCTTTCAATGTTTTAATTCACTTTGAAGTTTATCACTGAATGCATTAACAGCCTTAAACACTATTCAATTGGCAAGTACCCTTGAAAGTTTACTGTCCCCTGATTGCAGTGAGTGCATCTTGGCTTCTGTTTTTCTGTCTGTTGCCTACCTAGTACACAGTCAGCTTTTACATCTTTCTTATTTAGAAAGGGAGTCTTACTAATATTGCTGAGGCTGGGCTTGAAATGGACTCAGGTGATCCTCCCATCTCAGTCTCAGGAGTAGCTGGGGTTACAGGTGTGAGCCATCATCCACTTGGGCTCACATCTTTCTTAATGTTGTTTCTTCCTGTTTTTTTCTTCTTCTTTCACCTTCTAAATTCCTGTTTCTATGTACTCTATGCTGGGAAATTAAAATAAGTGTGCTTTTTAGAATTGATGGTAAAATAGAGTAAACTAACTCTGAGCAAATGTTTGAAGAATGTTTTGTTGTGGAGGATTGTTCTGCATCTTTAGGATGCGGATTGTGACAGTTATTTTAAGGATATTAGAGGGAAAAATTAGGTGGCAGTTTGGAGCATCTGAACCAGAGGGCTGAGGTTTCTACAGATCCAAATATCTGTCAAGTGAGTCATTCTGCTATTGATCTAAACTCTGCACACTATTTGTTCTACCCTTAGAGAGACTATGAACAAACTATGTCCTGCTGCTGAAACTAGTCCCTTGAAAATCAAAACTAAGGCATGTGAGCCGTCGTGAAAAAAAAAAAAAAGATTTTTTTTCCATTTCTATACTTTATTACATGATGAAAGTCAATCTTCAGATCTTTTCAGTCCAACAATTTATTTTTAGAGCAAGTTCACAGAACAATTTGTGTCCCATGGTTAACTCACTTGGATTCAACCTTACAGACTGATTTTTGAAGAGTGCTCTGTGTTACAAAGTACAACTAATACATTGTAATTGTAGTTGTTGGGTTCTTAAGATAAATGTTATATGATTGCTTATATTAATATTGTCTCCCAAGAAGCCAGTGATCAGATCTATTTTGTTTTGAGACTGAAGATCATTGGGAAAAGCTTTCTCTCTTTTTTTTTTTGTATTTTCAGAGATTATTGTTTCAATTCCATTTTTAGAGTGGCTATTTATTTCCCTTGCTGTCCATTGAATTAGAGAGAGTTGACACTGACTCCATTTTATAGAAACATACTTTGGGTTATTTTTTAAGAATAAGAATAGCTTGAATTGAATCTCCAGTATTTCTGTTCCTACTGTGACTATCACATCTAATATGTAAATGGTGCTTTACAGCTTCAAAATATACCTGATCTCATCTGGTTCTTAAATGAACAAAGCAGGCATGGCTGATGTTACCCAAAGAGAAAGAACACGAAGGTTTTCTTCTGACTCCTGTACAGGAGGCTTCCGACCACTCTGAGTGACTGACAGTATTAGTCTTTGAGATGGCTGGTTTTTCTCTCATTAAAGAACCTTGGCCAATGTTGACCTAGCAGTTTTTATCTGTATTTGCTTCCTAATTTTTAGGTTTGATAAAGAAGTCTCACTTCAATGCTACATTTTATGAATTAATGATTCCAAATGAGAAATAGTGAATAAGCGGGTATTACTCTAGAAATAGTGTTTACTATACCCTTCACTGTTCACTATATAAACACATAATTTACTATATAGTAGAAAGCCAGTGAGCTGTCAGAATCTCTCCTTTCTAAACTTGACTTTGAAAAATATAGGTCTGAAAATTGGCTAAATGTTCCAGATTTCTTTTTGTGATCAATCACTGAAATATGGTTTATAAAAGCAAAATGGCATTTTAAAATCATATCTACTTGTATGTAAGACTTGGAGAAGTTTTAATACCTCAGCATAATTTATCATTTTGAAGTGAGTCATTTTTCTCCATGGCTATGATCTATGGCTTCTTCTATGTCTGGAATGCCACATGTCATATTAAAATTAAGACTGCAGCTTCAAGTGATGAAGAACAAACACTGGAATATTCTTTAGAAAAGCCTTTCCACACTCAGGCTATTTTCACGTGAGCCTATGTTTGGACAACTTAATTAAATGTGATCCTCTTAAATTAAGGTTTATATATTTACACATAAGAGTGCCGGAAAAAGGGAAATAGCTTGTTAGAACTTGCCGTCCTTATTGTCTTTAACTCTCCTGCTTTTTGTTTTTTAAACAAGTTTTAATAGGGCCACCTGCCTGAAGTCTTTATTGAAAGTTGACATATTTTTGAAAACAAGAGAGATTCATGCAATTAACAAATACTCATAGTACATCAAGGATGGACTTGGCCACTGAAATGCATGTTTAGATATGAATGAAGTCTTAAAGAATTAAAGCTACCATCCATTAGCTTTGATTTTAATGTCCTGTATTAGTTTTAATTAGTGGACATCCTGTCTCTTTTAAGCTATATTTTCTCTCCAGCTCCTCCCCCACAATTTCCCGCTTCTAAGGTCACTGCCAGAGTTCACACTGGCTCTGGTTGAGTTTCTGCCTCTAAGCTAGGAAACTCTGAGTTTTGCTTTCAACATGGAAAAAAAAATCATGCATGGATGAAAACTGGCATAAGTTAAATCACTTAATTCCCTTATTCCTTAATTAAGAGAATTGCAGAAGTGTTCATTTAATTACATTTAAACACCTAACTGAAAATCAGAAGTCCCTTAACTTCTAAGTTCACAAAGAGTCTGTGATAAAAGTTTCACAAAGCCCCATTTCAATTTTATGAACTGAATCCTTGCTTGATACTTTGGGGGTCTCGTATATTTCATAGAACCATTTGTTGTTTTGATGGTTAATATGTGTTGTTATGGGATCTCTAGCCCAATTTTCATTCTTTCAGAAATTAATAGTATAACTTTGAAAGATAAAGAAGAGACCACACAGGAACCAGGGAAAAAGCTACTTGAGAAACCAATTTGTAGTGTCATGGGCTTTGGAGGAGCTGGCCCAACCTGCCAACCAAATGATTGGGCCAATGCACTCAAACCCCATCAAGCTCCCCTGGCCTGGTGCTGGGTGGCCACGTCACAGCTGGTGGTGGCAGGGCCCTGATTCTGCAGGTGCAGCACATTAACCCTGATTGGTGCTGGGGCAGCAGCTGAGACTGGCAGTCTTTGAAATGACATTTTGAGACAAAAGTAGGGGGCTTATTTTGTCTTTCCTACTTCCTGCTTCTAGTTTAATTGAGTCCTTGCCAGATGACACTTGGCAGGATGCCAAGCCAGCACCTGACTCTTACTGGTAGAAATAGTGTGTGTTTGATTAAAAGCTAAAAATTGATGATATTTGATCCCTAAGTCCAAATACTGCCCCATGGAGGCATGCCAAAGCAGGTTTTCTATTCTGAGGAGCCTGGAAGACAGCGGAGTACACAGGACCATTTAGGAATCTTTTCAAAGTCACAGCCCTCATATGTTTGCCAGGTGCTGTTCCAAGATCCCCAAATGTATTAACTTCATAATCCTTACACTGACCCCATGAAGTAGGGACTACTGTGATCACTTCCCCCTTTCTACAAGGGAGATGTATATCTCCCTTGTAGATGTAGATCTTCAACAGAAGTGTTGAAACACTTGCCCAAGATCACCAGTTAGGAGTAGGGCCAAGTTGTCTGGCTCCAGGGCCCGTGCTCCTACTCACTAGCCACTGTGTCCCAATGTCCCACCGCACCTCCAGTGAGATGGGTTCATTTGTCTGCAGTTCACATGGGTGCTTTGAAATCAGGGGAAAAAAGGCATCATTCCTCATTGCTGTCAGGGCTACAAGGGCACAATCTTTTTTTCTTCTTTATTTTAAATGTGCTACTCTCTTTTCTAGAGATACTGGTGAACTCTAGAAAAATGTTCCCTTCTCTTAAAAAAAAAAAGTTTTTCTTAAAACAAAAATAGAGAAAGAAAGAAGGAGGAAGGCAGAAAGAAGGGAAAGAAGGAAAGGAGGGAGTGGGGTTAATTCAGTCAACGGGAAGTCTTGGTGGGAGGAAGAGAAAGCTCAGGGTAGGCCTCCTCCCCCTCTCAGCCTCAGGCGGCGTCGTTGGCTGTGGCCGCATTGCCTACCTGGCAAGCTCTGTATGGTTCCAGCTTCCTCCAGGTGCTCCCATCCCTCTAGCGCTGGGTAGGAGTGTCAGGGCTAATCACTCTTGCCTCACTGTCCCCCCAGTGCAATCAAATCCTTGCTTTAAATTCCCCTTCTGGAAATAATTAGGATGGTATCTCTCTACCTGACTGGATCTTGTCTGAGCGGCCCTGCAATCTCTTAAGAGTACAGCAGCATGGGGTGCATTTATTCCTTCCAAGAGCAGAAGACGGGCTTAGAAATAGCCTTTTAATTCCTTTTCCAGTCCAGAATTTCACAAAATGTTTAGTCAGCCCAATGCTCCCAGTCTGTCACCAAAACTATATTATGAATGCAGGGCGCCAAAGAGTAAAGAGGTCACACTAAGCGTAACCCCTTCCTGCTGCCCCTGCTCCTCACACACCCCCCAGCACTCCCCGTAATTACGTGGGCTGTGTTGTAACTGGTTCATCTAGCTACTAAATCAGAGAGACCCAGGCACTCTTTTTTCCCAAGAGTTCTCCAGCAGAAAATGCAGAAAAGCTTTTGGAGTCTTGCAACCATCCAGTGGTGTCATTCAAATTGCAAGGATTCTCTGCAATGACAACCTTACCAGCCGATACCTACCATGGCCCCCAGGAGCCCCAGGACACAGAGTTGAGGTAGACTGGTCTCTGCTCTCTGAGAGCTGAGAGTCTAGCAGAAGGCTTGGCCCCAGGAGGAGGGTGGCCAGCGTCATAGGAAGGGAGCACAGGATGCTCAGAGGAAAGAGATGAGCCCAGCCTTCCTCTTTACCTACTGAAGTCTGATGGGAGAATCCAGGGAGGCTTTGACAAAGTGACATAAGGCTTGGCCTTCAAGGATGGGGATGTAAATCTGGGAGAAGGACATGGAAGGGGATTCTTGATCTCAGCAAGAAGGGCAAGCCAGGGGCCCAAAGGGCACAGCAGAAGGTTCAAGCTGATTCAGTGGAACCCCCTGGTGGGAAGCAGACACTCTGAGTGATGGTCAGGCTCCCTGAAGCTAGATTTATGGGCTTGTTCTATTTTATATTCCTTCTGCACACATGCTCCATATAGCTTCTCCTCTCTCTCTCTCCAGGTATCCCAGCTGGCTGAGCTGATCCTCAGGAGATGAGGAGGCACAATCACAGCTCACGTCCTCAGCTTCTCTCTGCCTCCTGCCCACCCACTCTCTCCCTCTTCGCCTTTTTCCAGTTGCCCTTCCTCAACCCCACTTTGAAGGTTTTCTTTTCCATCCTTCTCGTGACCCTGCTGTTTGCTTGCTAGCTAAGTGATTTATACATTCCAGGCTGGATCCAAGACAGTGTGGGATGAAAACCAAATGCAAACTGGCTAGAAGGAAGGGCCGGAATAAACACAAACTGAAGACCCCAAAGAAACAGTGTCCAAGCTTGTGCATGCATCTGCGCTGTCCCCATGGGGCCTTCCAACTCTGCTCAAAGCAATCTCCAGGGCTGTCCTCCAAGGACAATGGGGGAGTTGGAGAGAAGATCTCTTTGTGCTTCCTTCTTTGTTTTTTAAATTTAAGGTGGATGTGACCTCAGGGCTTTGTATAGAAAACCTCTGAGGGTCAGTTGAGTGACCCACTTACCCTGCCATTCCCCACCCTGCTGGGGGTGCTCCTGCTACTTCAACTCCATCACCACAGATGCTCAATTCCTGTACTCTGGGGTTCAGATCTGCATCTGCTGAAGAATATTCCAGAACTGCAACTCCCATCTGCACTAGGAGCATGTCTGGCACACAGCAGCTCAGGCACTGTGGGAAGGGCCCTGGTTATTCAGTGTAAAATTGTGTAAGACTTTCTCTTGGAGACAGGACCTTTGCAATCACAGCTTGGGGAACTGGCTTTACAATAACCACTTCCTCTTAGGGAGTCAGCAGCCTGGGCTCAAATCCTGCTTGGTCACCAAGAGAGTTTTGTGACCCTAGACAAGTCACAGCACCCCTCTCAGCCTACATTTCTTCACCCGTTCAACAAATATTCACATAGCAGCTACTGGCACCAGGAATAAAGAGGGGAGCATGATTGATAAGCTATCTTAGAATTTACGATTGCATTATGGAAGCTACTCAGTAAATGAATTTTAAAAATCACGGGGTGGGAGAAAACCTTTGAAGAACAATTTGGCAAGCCCTAGAAAAGCTGAAATTTGATTGCTCTTCGACCCAGTAAGTCTACTCTTAGGTATATATCCTGGAGAAATTCTTAAACATTCCCACAGGACAAAGAATGAATGTAAAAGAATTTCAATGACAACTCATAAGAAAATGAAAAATGTGCGATATGTTCATTCAATGGTGTAGAGCAGTGAAAATGAATGACCTAGAGCTGCACATATCACCATGGACTATCTCACAAGTATAACTTCAGAATGTTGCAGAAAAATATGTAAAGTATAATGCCATTTACGCAGAGTTAAAATTGACAAATATTAGATACTATTTAGTAGCAAGAGTATTTTTTATATGCATGGGCATTAATAAGACCAAATTAGATTAGTGCTTTCTTCTGTGGAGGGAGGAAGGAGGATGGAATTGGGGAGTAGTACATAGGGGATATCAACTGTATTGATAATGTTTTGTATCTTAACCCAAGTTGTGTTACAAAGTTTTTATTATAATATTCTTAGGATTTTGTGTATATATTTTAAATGTTGCCCTATAAAATTTTAAAATTTATTAAATAATGATAAGTGCTCTGAAGAAAATAAAAATCTGAAGTGATTGAGAGTGACTGGGGTTTGGTTGGGGGTTCTGGAGATTGGGTGGTCAAGGAAAGCTTCTCAGCAGAGGTACTGGGTTGAGCTGAATCATGACTGACATGAAGGGAGCAGCCATGACAGTATCTAGGGGAGGAGCATTGCAGGTGGAGAGAACATCTAATGCCAAGGGTCATGAATTGTAAAGGATCTAAGATTTTACCCTCCTTGCAAGATAGCAAGGTAGTCTGACTTAGTAGTGTGGATGCTGACAGAAGACGAGACTACTGGGTCAGAGCAAGATATTTTATTATTCACAGCAGCAGGCAGCACGCTCTTCCTTTCACACTGCTTCTCCTTGCTCCCCTCCCATGGTCAATGTTCAGAGATAAAGTCAGTATAACTTGCTCATGGATTTGGATGTGCAGAATAAGAGAATCACAGAAATTTAAGATGATGATACAGTTTGGCTGTGTCCTCACGCAAATCTCATCTTGAATTGTAGTTCCCATAATCCCCACATGTCATGGGAGTGAACTGATGGGGGATAATTGAATCATGGGGGCAGTTTCCCCCATGTTATTCTCATGAGAGTGAGTGAGTTCTCATGCGATCTGATGGCTTTATAAGGGGTTTCCCCACTTACTCAGCTGTCGTTCTTCTGCTTCCTGTCGCCATGTGAAGAAGGACATGTTTGCTTTTCTTTCTGCCATGATTGTAAGTTTTCTGAGGCCTCCCCAGCCATGCTGAACTGTGAATCAATTAAACCTCTTTCCTTTATAAATTACCCAGTCTCAGGTATTCTTTATTAGCAGTGTGAGAATGGACTAATACAGATGATTTCTAGATTTGAGACTCTACCCCAAAAAGTATGAATTGAGGGGCCAAGTAAGGGGTGGAAAGGACTCAAAAGTAGTACTCTGAGTATGGCAAGGTTGTGGTGCCTACTGACATCTAAGTGGAGGGACAGAGAAAGCAGCTGGGCGTAAGAGTTTGGAGCTTCAGGGCAAGGTCAAGGCTGGAGGTCTAGACCAGGGAGGCCCTGGCAGATGGAAGGTGCTAACAGCCCTGGGACTGATGAGCTCACTTGAGAACACTTGCCACGTTTACCATACTCACCTGGTCAGCAGAATCACCTGGAACACACGTTAAAAACACAGGTTTCCATGTCCTTTTCAGATCTTGCATTCTAAAATTTTATGACTAGATAGAGATATATTTCTGCACACATTCAATATGTACTGAGTATTTATTGAGCACCTATTATGTTTCAAGCACTGTGCTTGTTGTGATTGGTGAAGTTATAACAGCATCCTCTGGTTATGAAGAAAGGCCAAGAGAACCACTGAGACTTTGGCACTGACTTCATTGAACCAATAGACCAGCACCTAATACCTACCTCCAGACTTCTCACTAGGAGGGAAAAATAATCCCTTATTTGTTTAGGTTATAGTGAGGTTTTTTTGTTTGTATTAGTTTCTGTCAAAAGCATTCTGACCTGATATACACATTTTATTATTCTATGTATAAAACTAGTAAACAAATAAAATAAAACAAATCTCTTTGGGGAAGGGAGCCTTTAATTCATGTTTGATTAACTCAAGCTGAATAAGCCAGACTTCCTTAAACCATCAGTCTCAGTTGCAGGCTCTATTTATTAAAATCTCTTAAACACTCTAAACTTCTTGCATAATTTATCATATTTGATTTTCTATTTTAGCACTTCAAATCATTGATATGACAAGATTATAGCCAATTAAGACAAAATATTCTCATATATTTAAGCATCTCTTATAAATCTAATACATTACACTTATAAACATAGTAAATCTAGTCTAATACTGTAATGAGATAAGTTAAATATTCCTATACCTTTCAACTTCAAATCACGAACTTAAAATCAATTTCATATTTCAAATTGGAATCATAAGCTTTTTAAATATTCAAATCACTTAAGGAGCATACTTAAATCACAAACTTAAAATCAATTTCATATTTCAAATTGGAATCATAAGCTTTTTAAATATTCAAATCACTTAAGGAGCATACACAAGATTGTTCCTAAACTTAACATGAAAGTATCAATATTATGGATTTGAATTATTGCATTATTTCCATAATGAGTTCCACACATTCTCAGACTTGGAAAATCATTTACCCAACAAGAGAACAGATGTACTATTTACTGTTGTCAAGGACTCATGCCCGCAATATGGTGGACATCTCAGATGAGCAGAGGTTGCTTAGGATCTCAGGTCAGAAGACAGTACTCCAGTGCTGGAAGACAGTGCCCTGAGTGCTATGGTTACTATGGCAAGAGGAGGCTCCCAGTTTTCACCCTTCAGAGGAGTTTGATTTTAGAATCTTTATTCAAATTACCTCCTAAGTATTATTTTTATTTTTAATTATTAGAGTAGAAGGAAGTTGGCGACTCCACCTAGGTTAGCTAACAACTTCCTTTATGATCTCATTGGCTTTTGCGTTTACTTGGCACTCTGCAGGCATTGCTAACATATTTCCATCTCGCTCTAACGAAATTTTAATGCTGTTGAATTTAATCCTGAACATTTGGCTCTGAGCCATGAGGTCATGATAATAACATAAACCATTCCCCTGCCTTATGACTTTTTAGGAATTTCCCAAATGGGATTATAGCCTCTCACATTTCATTAGAACTACTGTATTTAGCTTGGCAGGTTTTTGGCCTCAGGGACTGTTCTCCCTCGAGCCTGCCCCTGGATGTCCTGGACGTCATTTGCTGAGGCCACCCAGGTAGGGAGCGGACCTGGCATCAGCCTTAGATGCGTCAGCCCATTCCCTCCAATCTCCTGCTGGAAGTTCCTTACCATTCCCACCTCCAGTTCTCTGCTATTCACCTTCTCTAAAAGGTAGATAAATGCACCTTTTTTTGAGTGTCCAGCCTTTTTTGTGGGGTGAGTGGGGTAGGAGAAGGGAGGCACAGTGGCAGCAGAGCTGGAGCAACATTCCTTCTGGACCTCTCATTACTTGTATATATGTGTGAATTGAAAACATGATGTTACCATTGTTTCCATTTCACACAAATTATAAGAGAGCATTCTGCTGATACCTAGCAAAACAACAATTATATTTCTCATGCCTCTCAGGCAAAATATCCACGGATAACTTGTGTTTTTCTTCCACTTATCGATATTCCTAAAAGATGCTTACAAAATGTCTTTTCAAATATCACATCAGTTTGAATACTCTTTGGGAACTCCAATATTTAGAAAAACTAGCCTGGGTGTGGTGGTGTGCACCTGTATTCCCAGCTACCCGGGAGGCTAAGGTGGGAGGATCACCTGAGTCCAGAAGTTGGAGGCTGCAGTGAGCTATAATCACATCACTGAATTCTAGCGTGGGTGACAGAGCAGGAATAAAGTAAATAGAAAAACCAATTGGTGGATCATCTTTGTAAGGTGAATCACCCCCAGTTTGTAAATTTGGCTTAAAACCCTACTTTGTTGGGGTTTGAACATGTGCAATAACTACCCCCAATTTCATGCATCAGAGAAGTCACTCTTCCTTTCATAGGGAGGAGAAAATAAAAAGAAATACTGAAGTGTCCTCCAGTACTTCTTGATGGAAGTTTCCATTTTGTGGGCAGAGGCAGGGATGTCTAGGAAGAAGTCAATCTTAGTTCCACTTTATGTATGTTTGTATCGATTTTCTTTGGCCCAAAGTAATACTCTATTTAAATCTGTATTAGAGAAATATCAACCGATCTTAGTGTTTCAGAAGAAAATCTTTATGCTTTTCACTGTCCTACTCTGATTTCACCAATTTCTTCGACTTTCCTTCTCCCCTCCTTTTTTTCGTTTGTTATATCCAGTTTTATTTTCTAAATTCAGAGTTATGTGTTTTGGGGAAGAGACATCCAGCACCTACACACTTCTGGGCCCCCTTCCTTGCAGGTGCAGGGGGATAACATTGATGACATTGCTCCACCTCCTGTGAGGTCACATGACTAATTCTAGCCAAAGGGCTATGAGAGTGAGGAGATCAGTCCTGGGCCAACGTAGGATGGAATTGTTGGGGTGAGCTCTTCCAGTGTTTCCTCCCCCTGCTGCCTCTAGGAAGGAGGCAGTCATGCCCTGGAAGGTGCATCCCTCCGGATTATTGGGTTACCCCATGCAAGTAATTGTCTCAGAGGGTTTCCAGGCCCACAGGGGACTTTGCCTGCCCAACAAATGAACTTTTATCATGTCAAGTCACAAGCATTGCATTTGTTGATTGCCAATGCCCCATGGTTCTCAAAATGTGGTACCCAATCACCAGCATCAGCAACACCTGGGAATACATTAGAAACAGAGCATTTGGGCACCACCCACCCCTGCTGAATCACACACCCTGAGGGTGCAGCCCAGCAATCTGTGCTTTAACAGACCCCTACATGAGTGATGCCAGCAATTATGAGGACCATGGCTCTACCCTGTGCTGGCTAACACAGCTTTCAGTTAAAAATTCCCTCTCAGCAAGGTGGAGTCTTCAGGTGAGTCCTATCAGTAAGACACAAACAATTTTCAAGTTTCTTGATTAAGTATACTTCCTCGCAGTGATGCAATCATTCCATTATTTTTTCTGTTTTAAGGCCTCAAAACAGCAAGAGGATTTATAAGCCTCCCAGACTACTATTTCTAACTTTGAGCACAGTTGTCACATGACTACATTTATGCACACATAAAAGAAGGTTAGTAAGAGCTTGAGGCTGCAGAGAGAAGGAAGAAAATTATCTTTACTTTTCTAGACACCACTGATGGCTGGGGGGCTGTACTGATTTGCCCTGATCATGATGCTGCAGCAGAAATTAGTGTGGGGTGTGCTTGGGGCAGAAGAAGTGTCTGGTGTTTCCGGTCCCTAGAAGACCCTCCATTCCAAGGGGCAGGCAGGCTGAAATGGATTTTACGTTCCTTCCCAGGGCTTCCTTCCTCTTCTTGATTACTCAGTCAGTTCCCTGCAAGCAATGTGAGCCTCTGGCCTTATTTCTCCTCTGATTCTCATTTTCATGCCTCAAACTATCCAACTAGGGGAATTCCAAAACAACCCAATGAAATAAGCATAATATCTGCACCTTCAGTAAATCGCTTAACCTAATGATGGACTTAGAGGGCGTTTTTAGGCAAATTATTTATATGACTGAAAGAAATGCTTATTTACCTGTATTTCCATTCAGATTTGACTGTGTTCAAACATAAATTTAAAATAAGAGTATAATGAGAACCCTATATGCTCCATCTAACATTTTACCATGTTAGTTCTCGCTCACACTCACCGAAAGCACACATATACACACACCTTCTTTTTTCCTGGAGTAAGTTGTCAGTATTATGCTTCATCTCTCAGTACTTCAGCATGCATCACTCACATCACTAACAATACCACCTACCACTAGATCCACATTCAACATTCCCAGTTGTCCTTTATACCTATGAGATTTTTTCCTAAAACAAAATCCAATCAAGGCTTATGCTTTGCCTTTGGTTGTTGGGTCTCTGGTTATCTGAAACAGAGCTCAGACTTTAACAGACATGCAGATCACCTGGGGATCTTGTTAAAATGCAGATTTTGATTTTGGATGTCTAAGTGAGGCCTGAGAATCTTTGATTCTAACAAGCGCCCAGGTGGTCCCAATGATGCTATGGGCCCAGGCCCACCCTTTGAGTAGCAAGGACAGGACAGTCCCCCTCTTATTCTTCCCACAGTGACACTCACTCCTTAAAGAGTCCAGGCCTATTTCTTGTAAAATGACGCACATTTTGGTTATTCCACCATGCCATTAACTTCTTTATCCTCAGTATTTACTGTAAACTGAAAGTTAGGTGTAAGACTTGATTAGTTTCCATTGATATCTTTGGAAGGAATGCTTCATAATGCATCCCAACAGGAACACCTAATGTCAGTTATCCTACCATTAATGGTGTGCTAGGACTTTGTCACTTGGTTAAGGTGATGACCAGACATTTCCATTGTAATTTTTAAAATAAAAATTTAAAGAGTTCCTGCAAAGAGTGAGAACCACGGGGCAGTGGCAATCAACAGCTACAATGCTTCGGAAGTAAGTAACCTGGCTGCATATCAGATTGATAACTCAACTACACAGAGAAAAAAGTCCTTCAAGTTGGTCTCTGATGGGGTAAGGCTGGCTCCCTGCAGGCCAACTCCATCTGGCCTTGCAGCTGCCCCTGAGCCACAGGAGGGCTTCTATGAAGAGGAGCGAGTCCCTCACTCACCCATGTTACCTTTGCTCACCTGAATCCCAAGCAGGGCTGCCTTGCAATGACAATGGTGTCTACCACAGTAAGGGCACCCACCATTTATGAATGTTAACCATGTACCAAGCAGCATGCCAAACCCTATAAAGTAGGTGCCATGGACAGAATGTTTGTGTCCCCCACAATTCATATGTTGAAACCCTAACCCCCAGTGTGACTGTATTAGGAGGGGGGCCTTTGGGAGGTGATGAGGTCATGAGGGTGGGGCCTCATGATGGGATTAGTGCCCTTATAAAAGGCATGCCAGAGGCTCTAACCCTCTTTCTACCATATGAGGACACAATGAGAAGTCAGCAGTCTGCAACCCAGATCAGGGTCCTCACCAGCACCTGACCATGCAGACACTCTGACCTTGGACTTCCAGCCTCCAGAACCGTGAGAAACAAATTTCTGTTGTTTATAAGCCACATACTCTATGGACATTTTTTATAGAGAGAGTTTTCTCAAGGAAAATGAGGACAACAAGAAGAAAAGCATAGTGGAAGGGGATAAAGAGGTGAGTAGAGTTGCTTGATGAGAAATCATTAAAGCTGTAAGAGTTTGCCTCTGTATATGACAGCCCTGGGAGGATGACAGAAGGTGATGGGTGAAGACTACATCTGGCATTCCCAACCTGGCACCTGTGACCCTATCAGGCCCAAACAGCTGTGTTATCATCTGGAGAAAAGGGGTCAGTATGTTTCATGGGGTGGGGTAAAAGAGAAGGGAGACTGGGGGTGCCGTGTATGGTAAGTAGCTCTCTTGAAGAAAAAGAAAGCAAGCCCTGATTTATAGTGGTTGTGATGTAAATTCTCCCACCATGGGCAATTTCAAGCTATGAATGTTTAATAACTGTCTTGCAAGATTCTTGAGTATTTAGCAGCTTCTATGAATGCTACAAGTCAGATCTACCACACCATTAGGCAGTGCAACTGACCATTTACATGCCAGCCAGGCCCGTGCGACCCAAATATACCCTGTCCTGTTCTGTGAAGGTGACATTTTAGTAACTTTGTTTCTGTTTTTTTTTGAGACAGGGCCTCACTCTGTTGCCCAGGCTGGAGTGCAGTGATGGCATCTCAGCATCTTGGCTCACTGCAATCTCTACCTCCCAGTTTCAAGCAAGTCTCTTGCCTCAGCCTCCTGAGTAGCTGGGATTACAAGTGCATGCCCAGCTAATTTTTTTGTATTTTTGGTAGAGATGGAGTTTCACCATGTTGGCCGGGCTGGTCTCGAACTCTTGAGCTCAGGCAATCTGCCCACCTCAGCCTCCCAAAGTGCTAAGATTACAGGCATGAATCACTGCACCTGGCCATGTTTCAGTAACTTTGATGGTTACTTATTCAAAACTAGCAGAGTGTCCCTGAAGTTCAGTTAAAAAAAGTAGTTCTCAAAAGCATATCCTTTGTCTAAAAGACACCAGAAGTCAGAGAGCAGGAGACCATTTGATTAATCTAAATTTAAATTCGAGTCATTGTGTAGTTGAATTATTGGGACTGTGGTAAATTTCTGATTGTCTCCTCTATGTGAGTTTTTTAAAAACACAAGAAAAAAGCCAACAGTGATTTTCTAGAGTAACTTTTAAAATTTAAAAACCAGGATGTGTTCTTTGTAAAGTGTTCATGCATTTCCAAAGTGGATAAGAAACAGGACTTATGGGACTGGAAGTGCCACAGAGTGTGGAGAAGCTTCTTGACACAGTGTGGCCACCCGAGAAGAGCAATGAGGGGACCTGACACCTGGAGGAAGAGCAGCCAAGAGACCTGAGAGGAGCAAGTAAGAAGCACAGGGAGAAGCAGGGGCGCCGTCTCCCTGCCACTCCCTTGGGCGGCCCTGCCTACACTGTCACCATGATCTGGTCCAGAGGTTTACGCTTGAGGTCAGGCACTGTGGCCTCCTTGCTGGGGTACCCCACAGGGAGCAGCATCAGCAGCTTTTCATGCGCGGGGCGGCCCAGGAGCATCCTCAGTCGAGGGCCACAGTTGAGAGGAGTGGTAGTGACAGTCACCAGACCTGCGTTCTAAAATAAGAGGACAAGAAAGCATTTTAAAGTCAGGAGGCAGAATGACTGCTCTCCCTTCTAACCTGGGGACCTTCTTGTCCCGTTTATACCTGCTCTTCCTATCATTTCCCTGAAGTTGGGCAGCAAAGAGGCTGCCAGCTCAGGTAATGGTATTGTGAACCTCCCTGCCGCCATCAGTCTCCCCATCCCCTCCCTTCTTTTAACCAAGCAGTGGGAAGCTTCTGGAAGAAGAAAAATATTATTATTTTTCATTGATGCTTAAGAAATAGGAATGGTTATTTTACAGAAAAATACTGTAGGAATACAACTATAGTAAAGGAAAGGCAAAAACCACAGGGAGTTCCTTTTAGCTAAGTGATTGGTCTGTGTCCTGGTACAAGAACAAAATCGTAAGAGCAGTCCACCAAAGCAGTGCACTAGCCCAAATGCGACATAATTTTCCTACTAAATATTCTTTTCTTTTTCTTTTTCTTTTTTTTTTTTTTTTTGAGACAAGGTGTGGCTCTATCGCTCAGAGTGGAGTGCAGTGGCATGATCTCAGCTCACTGTAACTTCTGCCTCCCAGGCTCAAGCTATCCTCCCACCTCAGCCTCCTGAGTAGCTGGGACTACAGGAATGCACCACCATGCCCGGCTATATTTAGTATTTATTTGTAGAGATGGGGTTTTTCCATATTGCCCAGGTTTGTCTGAAACACCTGAGTTTAAGTGATCTGCCTGTCTCAGCCTCCCAAAGTGCTGGGATTACAAGTGTGAACCATAATACCTGGCCAATTTTCCTGCTAAATATTCTTTCCTGAACTCCAGTGATCCACCTAGAATCTATGATTTATTATCAATAACTCTAATATTGGCATTTGAACCATATATATATATGAACCCATATATACGTGAACCCATATGTGTGTGTGTATATATATATATCTCTACACATGCACATATACACATACATGAATCTAGAGTGACTTGATATAGTTTCTTCCTGAAGGTCTTTTATACAACATCATTATATACCTTGATTAACAAAGATTTCACAATACCTGAGAGACTGTTCTCAAGAATACATGCATCAGAAAACCTAACTGATTTCTTCTTTCTGTCATTAGCTCTACTTTATCATGGTGTTTCTTCTCCTTGATCGTATCTTCACATAGTATTTGAACTTGGAATGGATAAATCTTAAACTTTTTTGAGAAAATAATTACACCTTAATTTGGTGTCATTTTATATTTTGGTCCTTTTCAAGACATAGCTTTTACTCCATACTTAATTTTGTATGTCTCTAGCAGTAGAAACCTGCAAATACACAGACCATGTTAAACAATTCCTCTTACTAATATTATTAATGTTAAGTTGACTTCTATTATTATTTTATCTTTCACTCTCTCAGTGTGAGTGCTTTGGTCTTATTATAGGTCAGGATTTTTTAAACTGGAATCCTCAGACCCCCAAAGGGCCAAAGATTGAATTTGGCGGGTCCATGAACTTGAATTTGAAAAACAAAGTCTTTATATTCACTAACATCTAACTGAAATTTAGCAGTTTCTTCCTTTGTAAATGTAGGCAGCAAACCACAGTAGTGTTAGCAATATCTATGACTTTATCACCAATGAAATCCAGTTATTTTCATATCATTTTACAGTTGTTACAGATATTTTAAAATATCATTACATTCATCACTACTTTAAAATTATAGAGCTACTACTAGTTCTTGGTATTTAATATATTAATAAAGGCTTGTGTATTTTATTTTAAACAACAACCACCACAGCAAGTTCCTATGACTACAGAGCCAACCATGGAAGCAGACCTTCCCCACCCAGTGAAATGCTGATGCCTGTTGATGGGGCACTCAGTGGCCAAGGGGTACCCGATCGACCTCTTTCCAAGCCTCCAAATAACAAACATCTAAGTAAAAGCAATGAGGAGCTTCCAGACACTTCCCCCGCACTGCCCCTTTCCAGCTTTTCCAATCAGATCACCACCTCTAAACCTGACCAGGAAGTTCTGGAAGCTGCCTCTATAAGACATGCATGGCGCGCTTATTGGACCCAGTCACCATACCGGAGATGGGGGCTTCATGGAGATTTTACTTGCCTCCATCACTAATCGTAACCTACTCTCGGGATTATGCCTTATGAAAGCTAGGGGGCAGCAAACTCAATGGCAAAGTGAAAAAGACTGCCCGGGGCAGAGGCACCCGGGCAGCCTTGTGAGCTGAGCTTACTGCAGGCTTTGCTGCTTCTTCCAGGACCCTGGATCAGGTAGCGGTGCCCTGCAATCTGACGCCTCATGGTGATTCCATTATTTACCTGCTTACAGATTCAGGAAGGAAATCAATGCCAGCTCCTTCAGGATAATTTTTCCAATAACCTAAAACACATTTCAATGACTACATTTTGGGAGATGTTATTCAACATACATACTTTTCTTTGAGATAGTGAAGAAGCTCTTTTTTTTTTGGAATCCATTGTCTCTTAAAAGTATGATTACTTGCTTTGCCCTTACAATCTCGTTTTCCACGTTTATTTTATGAGTTTACCATCTCTCTCTATCCCCTACCCAGCCCCCAGTGTCTGCTAGAATATACAGTTCATCAGACAAAAAATCCCCGGTGGCTCCCAGGAACTGCCACATACAAGGAGCTCAGAGGCCGGCATGGTGGCTCACGCCTGTAATCCCAGTACTTCGGGAGCCTGAGAAGAATGAATCACTGGAGCTCAGGAGTTGAGACTAGCCTAGGCAATATGGCAAAACCCCATCTATACAAAAAAAAAAAAGTGAAAAATCAGCCGGGCATGGTGGTGAATGCCTGTAGTCCCAACTATTCAGGAGACTGAGGTGGGAGGATCACTTGAGCCCAGGAGGTCAAGGCTGCAGTGAGCTGTGATAGCGCCACTGCACTCCAGCCTGAGTGACAGAATGAGACCCTGTTTCAGAACAAAACAAAAAGGAGCTCAGAAAATATTTGTTGAGTGAATGCATTGTTGAGTGAATGCATGAATAGTTTGAAAACTATACAGCAATCCTGCTCCATTTCATGTTAGCACTGCTCTTGTTCCCATGCAGATGGAATTTTTGAAAAGCATGTGACCATCTTCCTAATGCCATGCAATGCAAACTTCTCAGAAAGGGGGCTCTATGAAGAGCCCTTCTCATGGCTTTTTAGTCATTCCATCTTCTCTAAGAGCAACAGTAAACGTATCCAGGGAGTTAGCCTCTGACTTTTAGGCTCCAAAGTTCTTCATGTGTGTCTGCCAAAACCCTTGAAACTTCATGTTGTTACAGATGATGGCAAACACATCCCCAATTTTTCTAACCTTGAAATGATGTGATAAGTGAATTCCCAACTTATTGAACCATCGTACTCACCAATCCAGGTTTCCAGAGTCAGTTTTCACATCAGAGTTACCTCACTTAGGAATTCCGCTTTAGATTAAAAAACAATTTCCAAATGTCCCTGAATTGAAAACTCAGCTGAAATGTTCTAATAAGGCCACCCTTTAACTCTTGATGTCCCAACATACCTGCAAAGCAGCTAGCAGGATGCCACAAGCAATGGAAACGCTGATCTCATTGTAGTAGTGGACTTTTTTCTTGCCATTTGCAGCAAAACCATGTACTTGTTTGAAAATGAGAATCAAAATAGGGGCAGTATCCAAGTACTCTTTAATCCAGTTGGTTCTGTGAAGAGAAAAGAGATTCAGGAGAATATTTGCCCATATTTTTTGTTATCTTTTACTACCTTAGCTTCTTTATGATAAAAATAAAAACCTATTTACTCATCTTTTATATTTAAATTGAACAGCTGCAGAATTTTTATTTTTGTCTCATTCCTCTTTTTCTGACCAGGATCATTCAATTTCATAAACATGTCTTAGTAAGTGCCTAGTATGGCAAGACATATGAAATGCTGAAAAATACAAGCGCAGGTCCTATTACCCAGCATGCACTGGGTCAAAATTCAGCCAGGGAGAAGGCAAGGATGGCAGTGAGGTTTAGCCAAAATCACAAAATCGCAGGTGGGCAGATGGCAATGCTGTTCACTCAGTTATAGAAAAAAGGAAGGGAACTTCTGCGGGAGAGGGAGATCATTCATGTGAGGTATAAATGCAGAGCTAAATTTTTGTTTTCCAGCTCAGAATATCTCTTTCTTGATTTCATTACCCTGGCCCACACATTTTGGCAGAAGTTTTATTCTAGCACAGATAGTCAAGAAGGACAGAGAGTCATATAATCCCATATACTGGGATTTTACCTTAGGATATCTTATGTCATTCATTAGCAAGAGACAATCACCATTCATTTCATTTCTAGCGTGGTTATGCTTCCTTGTTCCGAAGCACACGAAACTCATTTGTGTATTTCTCCATGGTTCCTCTTATACTATGAACATCGGTATGTTACACTTTCAAAGCTACTTAACTGTACTTCAACCAGCTTAGTTACATTTGACTATTGTCATTTCTTTTCTCCCTACAAAGAGGGAAAATGGTAATGCTTTAGAAGATCTGCACTGGAGCTGGACTGTCTTGGCCACTGGGCAAGCTACTTGGCCTCCCATGGAACTGTTACCTCCTCTGTAATATGTACTCTTGTGTACCCAATCCCTATGGTTATTGCAAGGGTGAAAATAGTTAAAATACATAAAGTGGTTTTTAATAAAGCCAAGCATCAGAATTTTAAATCATGGAAATATCAACACAGAGGAGCCACTCGTAATCCACTTTCCTGACTCACTCAATGAACCAACACTCTCCATTCCCTCCATAGAGCACGTGGACTGTGACTTTGATGCCCGGAGCAGACCCCGTGGGCTGCATTTGTTGAGGGACCACAGTGAAACTACTTACACTGAATTCCCCTCCACTTTTTTCCTGGAGTTGAGGAAGCCAAAAAGTTACTAAGGCCTCACAGATAACTACACTTGTGCTAAACTTGTCCTAAAACTAAAACCTGCTTAGTAAAATGATTGGGAAGACCTGATCACTTTAGCAAAATGTAATTTGCTTCATGCAAGATCTTGAGAAGAATTTCATCATTTTATGTTCCAGATGGGTAAAAAGTGAAGTAATTCCTCAATTATTTACTAAGCAAATAATTGAGTCAGAGCCTATTTACCAAACGCTTACATGCCGATACGGGAGTGAGCTCTGTCTTAACTTCCATAATTCCTCCCAGAGGCAGAATCAAGCTTGTCCACACTTACAACAAAGCCAGGACATGGTAGTGGTGATGATTTTATTTTAAGAAGCCAAGGCAAACATCCCCAATTCCACCACTGTTTGTACCTCAGTTTCTTGAGATCTGTGACCCAGCGATATCCCATCCTTTTCATGTAGTTGATCTCCTCTTCCTCCTCAATGATCTTTCGAATCTGGTGCTTCACATCTGGGTCCTTCACAACCACGAAGGTCCAGGGCTCTGTGTGGGCCCCACTCGGGGCTGTTCCTGTCACCCATTCCATTAAAATCAGAAATTAAAACTGCAGGAAAGTGTGAGGCTGCCAATTAAGGAGAGGCTCATCCCTGTAGTCCAAGCACTTTGGGAGGCTGGAGCTGGAGAATTAAAACATTTTTGCAGTTTTTTTTTTTTTTTTTTTTTTTTTTTTTTAACTAGCAGGGTGTGCTGGTGTGTGCCTGTAGTCCCAACTGCTTCGGAGGCAGAGGTGGGAGGATTGCTTGAGCTCAGGAGGCAGTGAGTCATGATTGCACCACTGCACCCTAGCCTGGCAACAGAGTGATATCCTATCTCTTAAAAAATTTTTTTTCTAAGGATAAACATAATAATTC
>NW_012115389.1:4561295-4563052 GCF_000951035.1 Colobus angolensis palliatus
TGGAGGAGGAAGGGCTGCAGACTCTTGGTGGGGTTCTCGCTTGCCACACACCACTCCCAACACTAGAAGTCACAACTGGCTTGGGAAATGCAAGTCAAAAGCTAAACATGAGGTCCCAATTTCTGCACAGAGTGATTCCAGTTAACTTTGTACCCATTTTATTTGTTTACTAAACATTTGTATCTCTAAACATAAGAAATAAAGTTTTCCCTAATGTTTTCAGTTGTGTCAAATTTACCTTCGCAGCATATGTGTACATACACATACACAAATACAGATACAGGTAAAGGTGAAATTTAGTAACTGCTGTTAGTTAGACTAAGGACTCAACAATCTAATGTATTTGTATTCCTAACTGAAGTAAAGTATTTTATTCTTGCTTCCTTTCACGTTGGACAATAGATTAACAATGAGCAAGTGAAAATTTTTGCAAATAAACTTAAATGTGGTTTATGTAAGAATAAGATTCCAATCACAGGAGATTCTCAAGTAGTGAGATTTCTCTTATTTCTCCTCCCCATTTTCTGTAGCTCTTTTTTTTTTTTTCCTCAGTGGAAATATTAATTTACATTAAAATGGGTTTTTTCTTTCTTTGATTTACTTTGCAAATTTACATAAGTAAGTTTTGCTAGTTAATGAGAATACTGGGCTATAGCATCACGGTGTGTAATATAAGAAATTTGCTTCCAAAGAAAACAAATATAACTGAGTATGCAAGTGTGTGTGTGTCTGGTGTGTTTTAAGGGGAGGGAAAGAAAGAAGCTGTATCTCCTCCAATATATTAATATAATGATGTGATCAGAAATCTTGGTTTTTAATTAAAAGATCATGAACTGAATAATTGCAGAAGTTTTGAATTATTGTCATATCTGCTTCCAAGAAGCTTGTAATAGTCAAAATGTGGAAAGTAGAAGTCATTGTGTTTCTGGCAGTCACTTAGCACTTGGGTAAGACTTTATAGATAAACATATCACTCTAGGCTTTATTCACTATGTTTAAACTTTGACATTTTTCCACTGTTGGAGTCACACCAGTAAAGTGGCTAACATTTCCAAAGACCCCATCTGCAAGTACAGACCTGCCGTTCTGATGACATTATCAATCACTTCCATTGGAACTTGCTCATTACTTATGAACCTGACTGACCGTCTCTTGTTGAGAAGTTCATAAAATTCCTGAGACCTCTTAACCATTTCCTTCTCAGGATAGTGGGTATGAGAGAAGGGGATGTGTTCAACACTGTCTTCTGATTCTTGCCATTCATCACCATCTGCAAATAAGAGCAAGAAAGGTAACAAACTAAATGATCTCTTGGTCATAAGGTGACCACTGGGGAGAAGAAGATAAAGTTCTCAAATGTGTAAGGTTGTGAACTAAAAAAAATGCAATAAAATAAAAAAGAGTAGATTTACAGAATCCTTACCACTGAGCTTGGCTATCTTTAAAACTCCAGCTGGGTGCAATGGCTCACACGTGTATTCCCAGCTGCTCTGGAGACTGAGGTGAGAGGGTCGCTTGAGCCCAGGAGTTCAAGGCTGCAGTGAGCTATCATCACACCACTGCACTCTAACCTGGGCAATGGAAAGACACCCAGTCTCTTTAAAATAAAAGAAAAAAGAAAGAAAAGAAAGAAAAAGAAAAGTCTGGGCATGGTGGCTTATGCCTGTAATCCCAGCATTTTGGGAGGCCAAGGCGGGTGGATCACTTGAGGTTGGGCGTTCGAGACCAACCTGGTCAACATGGTGAAACCCCATCTC
>NW_012115389.1:4564297-4619494 GCF_000951035.1 Colobus angolensis palliatus
AGAATGTCTAATATACATATGATCATTTTATTCAAAGAGAATGTGGTGGAGGCAATATTTGAAAAGATAGCATCTGAAATTTTCACAGAACTCATAAAAAATACCAGATCTACAGATTCAAGAGGGCTGGGGCTGGTAAGTTCTTCTTCTTCTTCTTTTTTTTTTTTACAAGAACGTTTTTCTTTCTCTTCTTTTAAAATTAGAAATGGGGTTTTGCTATGTTGCCAGGCTGGACTCAAACTCCTGGCCTCAAGGGATCCTCCAGCCTCAGTCTCCTGAGTAGCTGGGAGTACAGGTGTGCACTATTGCACCTGACTATTTTTAATGACATTAAACACAGCTGCTACAAGGGGGAAAATGTGATTAAAAAGAAGGCACTAAACTTCAGTTTCATAATTGATCCTGACAACAATGAAAGTAAATCAGGGGCTACATTAGACGCCAAACTACAAGTTATTTCAGGCTTCTTGCCTACAGGTAAGAAGTTTCATAATTGATCCTGACAACAATGATCCTGTTTCATAATTGATCCTGACAACAATGAAAGTAAATCAGGGGCTACATTAGACGCCAAACTACAAGTTATTTCAGGCTTCTTGCCTACAGGTAAGCTATGTAAATGGCATACTTTTACTCTGAGGCCTAGTAAATTCAAAGAGTTATTTTTAAAAAACTATACATTTTACAATAAAATATAAAGATACTGAGAGCAACCAGAGGAAAAAAAAAGTTACCTCGGGAAGAACACAGAAATAACGGAATTTTTAACCAAGGCAAGAATAGCTGCATTGAATAGAAACGAACTAAATGTTCCTGATAAAGGCCAATGATTATTTTAAGTCCAAGTATGTTGTTTATAAGTGACACACCTAAAACATAAGCATATAGAAAGGTTGAAAGTCATACCATGCATCACATAACTATACTAGTTGAAAAAAAAAAGACAAAAAGCATTGTTGATAATAAAAAGGGTCAGTTTATAATAACACAATTTAATTTGCTGGGAAAACATGATTTTAAATATGTATGCAATTACATTACATGACCTCAAGACAGACTTTTAAGAAGAAATGTAAAGATCCACAACTCAGTGAAAGATCTTAACACATCTTTCTCAGTAATGATAGAATAAGCAGAAGAAAAAAATCAGTAAGGATACAGAAAGTTTGTCAAAATTCAATTGACATTGTCAATTTAATTGACAAAGATGACCAAATAGACTTATACAGGACACTGCACCAAACAACTACAGAACACACATTCTTTTTAAGCAGACTTATTGGGCCAGAAAATAACTCTCAACATATTTTAATGGCCCAGTAGATAATGATCTCTAACTGTAATGCAACTAAACTAGTAACAAAAAGATAACTTAAAAAAACAAACAAAATACCTTAATGAAAATTAGAAAATATTTCCAAATTAAAATATGACATTATTATGTATTGAAAAATCTATGCAATAACATTAAAATATTTTATTTAGAGGGAGATTCCAAGCCTCACATACATACATTAGATAGGAACAAACCCTAAAAATTAATGAATTAAAGATCAATTTCAAGAAGTTAGAAAAAATACCCAAATAAAACCAAAGATGTAGAAAGAAGCAAATATTAAATATGACATATTAAGGAAAACAACAAAAAGCATCCAATAGGGAGAAACATCAAAGCCAAAGCTGGTTCTCTGTAGAAACTAATTAAATTGGCAATCCTCTGGCAAGATTGATCAAGAAAAAGAGAAAGCACAAATAACAAATTTCAGGAATGAAAAAGGAGGCATCACTATAGATGTTACTGTCATTTAACAAACAGTATGAGAATATTTATTATACCAATATATTTTAGAAAATGTATATAAAACAGACCAATTTCTTAAAAATATGACCTGCCAAAACTAACTTCAAAATAGAAAAACGGAAAAGTCTGCTGACTATTAAATAAACTGAATTAGTAAGCAAAGATTTCCCTAAAAGAGAAAACAACTTTATGTTCAGATAGTTTCATGAAGGAGTTCTACCAAACTCTCACAGAGATAATACTGCTAAATTCTCAAACTCTTCCCAACATTAGAAAAAGAGTAAACACCCTCCAACTCATTTTATGGAATGACCACAACCTTAATACCAAACGTAAGTAGGGCATTAAGAGAACAAAAAACTACAGGCTCAATTTCCTCACAAACACGGTACAAAAATCCTAAACAAAATATGAATACAGAATTCAGCAATTTATTTAAAAAATACATCTTGAGCAAGTTGGAGTTATCCCAGGAATAAGAGGTTAATTTAACATTAAAAATAATCTTTTTTTTTTTTGGGTCACATTAAAAAGCTGAAGAACATAAGCCACAAAAATCATTACAATGTAGAAAAGATGTTTGATAAAACTTGACATTTATCTCTTAGTAAATTTGGAGAAAGGAACTTTCTTAATCTCATAGTCTAATTATGGGGGGGAAATCCCCACCACATCCAACTATGGTAATGATAAATCGTCTAACTATGAGGGGAAAATCCCCACCACTTCCATCTATGGTAATGATGAATCTTTGAAACCCTTCCATCAGAGATTTGAGAGCAATAGGATGTTGAATGTTCTCACCACAATTCTAAATATGAAAGATTAATTTTTAAAGCTTTTAGAAGAGAATATAAGAGAATGTCTTCACGACCTTGGAGTGGAGAAGGATTTCTTAAACAAAACACAAAAAGATTAAACGTAAGAAAAGAACTGTTACATTTAACTACATAAAATTTCTCATTACATCTGCCTGCTTCTGCCACTTCTTCTGTTTTCCCCGTTACCCTCCTGTTCTGAGAGTTCTGCAAGCTCATTATCAGTAGTTCAAGATCTTAGAGAAGATAAAGGTGCAACAGAAGGGTCAATCACTGAAGCTAAAAATGATAAAACTTAGGAGAAACAAAATGAGCCCACAGATATGGCAGAAGATAAGAAGGATGATGTGTCTAGTGCACTAAAAGCTTCACCAAGGGCAGACCCAGTTATCTTATTTTAGAAGAAGATTTTCCAACAAATAACATTGTGAAATTCAAGATAGTCTCTACAAACAAGGGTTTTGAAGACTGTATTGTCAAATTCCCAGATACTACATTCCAATATTCTCAAAATTGTTTGTTATATATCCAAAATGTCACAGCTCTTCTGAATACTGTTTCTTCATTTCACTTAAGCTCATGAAAAGACATACTTCTGAACTACAAAGACTTCAACAGAAAAAAATTCTAAGATGCTGTCTTCAAACACTTAAAATTATTGAGGGGAAAATGTTTGGATGGCAAAAAAAAAAAAAAAAAAAAATAGATATTCCTTGCTTGTCTTAGGCTGGTCTTGGGCTTCCAGTTGTTGTTGAGTTTTATCAATTCCTAGAACCTAGGAGGCAAAATATACCAAAATGAGGCCAGTATAGAAAGTAAACCTCAGTATATTAAATCAGAATGAATTGCTGTGAGTTGGACTTTTTTCAGTGAAATTTGAATCACATAAAGAAAGCTTCACTGAGAAGGCTACCCACAGAGCAAACACTGAAATGTTGGGATCTAATGAGTAGATGGTCCTTTTACACAATAATTCAGTCTTTAATAAGCCTGCCCTAATATTTTTCAGTCTGATGGGAATGGGTGCAGAGAAGCAATATCACCACAGAAAGCAACTCCTACTTAGATAAGAACAGACCATCAGTCTGACATCATATTGCTGAAAATGATCAGCAGTCATTTTCCTAAAGCAACGAATTTAAGGTCTTTTAAACCATTAAAATGTATGTATGTGCATGTGTTTGTGTTCTATCTGAATCATTATTGTACTACCTAAACTGTGTCTTTAGGAAACTGAATATAATGTTGTTATACATCTTCCTCATTGACAACCTCCCCAAAACCCAATTATATGTGCTTGATATGATGTGTATCCCATGCCTTGAGCTGTGTGATGGAAGACAATAACTTGTTACTTTTTTCTTTTAGTAGATACAAATCCACTTCAAGTGTTTTTTTTTTTTGGGAGGAGGGTTTTTTTTTAATATTATTATTATTATTATTTTAGAGACACGGTCTCATTATGTTGTGCGGGCCTCAAACTCCTGGACTCAAGCAATCCTCCCACCTCAGCCTCCCAAAGTGCTGGGATTACAGGCATGCGCCACTGCACCCAACCATAAATCCATTTTGATCTCATTGATTAGCTGATGCAGCTGTGGTTATAGTTGTTGCAATTGTGGTTGTGGCATCTATTAAAGGAATTCCACTTTTAGTAGTGGTTAATTAGAGAATTTTTATGGATGCTATAAGCTAGAAAAAAAAAACTGAAATGCTTTGTAAAATATATTTTAAAATGTTTTCCTTATATGCATTGGAATGCTCATCTGTTACTGTAGAAAATGACAGTCAAAATCTAGCTGAAGGTTAGTACCACAGAGGTAGACCAGCATTCAAATGCCCAGAGTATTATATATTTTCCAATTACCAAGAAACAGCTGTGAGGTTGATCTGAGATAAAGGATGACGACAAAAGCCAAAATCCCAGGTCTACCCAGGGCTGGGAGCTTGACAGCCCCTACACTTTAAGCTGGGACCCTCAAGGTCTACAGTCTCACAGTAAGGGGGAATTTAAAATAAACCAGCCCTGATACGTGCTTGCAGCCTAAGACAATATCATCTGAGTGATCCAGGGAACCACAGGCTTTCACCTTAGGTTAAAGTCATCCCAGAGTATTAGTGTCACACCATGTAAGCACAAAAGTGAATTTTCCCTGGAAATAAGTACCAATATCCTAGACCTCACAAAGTTTTTATAAGTAATTTTCCAAAAGAATGACTAGAAAACAATGAAAAATAACAGTGTATTTAGGAAAACACAAAGTCACGAATAAGAACCATTAAAAAACTATGGGCATCAGAAACAGACCAACAATGACTTACGATACTGGAGTTACCAGCCACAGATCATGAAACAACTATGCTCACTGTGTCCAAAGAAGTACAAGACGCATGACTTTGGTAGAAAAAAAGTGACAGCAAATTTGAAAAAAGAACTAAAAAGATCCTCTAGAAACAAAAATGAAAACAAACTAAATTAAACATTTAATTAATAGGTTTAACATCAAAGTAGGCACAGCTGAAGAGGAAATGAATCAATAGAAAGATAGTTTCTTCTTACCTATCCAAAATGTAGCATGGAAAGAGAAAGATAGAAAACATAGGTGAGAATGTAAAAGACATCAGAGGATGCAGTGAGAAGGTCTAACCATTTAACTGGAGTCCTGAAAGGAGAAAAGAGAGAGTGAATGGGCCAGAGGCAATACCTGAAAAGGCAATGGCTGAAATTTTTCCAAAATTGTTGAAAAATACAAATCCGAGATTTCAGAACTCAGTATTGTCTAGTAAAACTGGATAGAGGGGTACCCTACATGTCTCTACTTAGGTTCTCCAAGAAGTTGACTCTGAGACTGAGTCTACTGTGTGGAACGTTTATAGGAAGTATCTTTGGGATTAAAACCTATGGAAAGGAGAAGAAAGAAACAGATTGGGCAGAAGAAGCCAAGCTGCAATGCAAGTTGAGAGACGGCCTCAACCACAGAAAGGGCTATTTTGAAACTAAAAGTACCCATCAGAGTTGTCTCAGATTAGGCTATAATGGCTGGATCTTTAAACAACCACTGCAATCAGTCATTAGATGTGGGCCATCCTGGGAGAGGTGGGATCTCAGGAGACAGAGCTGTCTACAGCAGAGGCCATCCCTGGAAGAGGCCGACAGTACCCCCAGCAGTAGAGGCAGCAAACCCTTCCTCAAGGGGGGATCTGCGTGGTACATCATCAGGCCCTTCACACCATGACTCTGCAATTTCATGCATGCACCAGAAAAATCCATGCGCATATGTACAAAACTAGTATTAAAATGTTTACAGAAATAGTTTATAACAGTCCTAAACTAGAAATAGACCAAATGTTCGTCAACAGTAGAATAAATTGTGATATAGTCATATAATAGAATACTATTGAAAATGAATGAGCCTCAGTTACATGCTCAACCTGCTTAGCATTATATTTGAGTCTTACAAATATAAAACAGCAAGTCAAAATAATATAAACAGTATAATTTTAATGTTTAGGAACGTTTAGTTGTGTAAGAGTGATGCAACTAAGAAGAAAAGCAAATAAATAATTTCCGTAATATTCAAAATAGTAGTTACTTCTGCTGGGGAGAGAAAAGGTTGTGACTAGGGAATGACATATGGGTGTTTATGAAATGTTAGATGTGTATATTTCTTATCCTAAGTGATAATTGTGTAAGGTTTTGCTTAATAACTATTTGTTAAGCTGTTCATCTGTGTTTTATATACTTCTTCAGTAAGTACATTTCACAATTAAGAGTTTTTTCAATGAGAAGAAGGCCGTAGAGATTAATTACCAGAGGAATCAAGAATTGGTAAACTGTCCAGAACTTTTAAACAAAACTTCTATAAAAGGACAAAAGATGCTTACATTTTCTCAATGCAGCAAAAGTTCAAGTTCAGCGAAAGTAGGTAAAGTCTAGATACAGTGGAAACCTAGATCCTTAGAGATGAATTTCTTGCCATGTTACCATTTTTCTAAGCACAATAGCAAAACCAATATTTTTAAATTCCTGTTTCATATTTAAAATGTCAATGCTTTCAAGAAAGATTTAGAGTTTAAAACAATGAGTAAGAACTTAAAAGTGTAAACAAAACTGGCATAGGTACTTTTGCCTTCTGAGCAAAGTAGCATCATTTGTGGAAAATAAATTGCTCACTTCCCCTCACCAAGCTGATGAGAAAAGAAGATAGTGTAAAATTCTAAACCTCTGATGATTTTCCTGTACTGCCACGTCCCTGGATTCCATGGACCACGCTTTTTCAGAGCACAGGCATGAGTCTTAGAGGGAGAGGAGCTGAGCATGATCAAGTGAGGGGAACAGAGTTCAGGGAATGGAGCCCAAAGGGAGACCTACGACAGTGGTTCAAAAGACCTTTAGAAGAAAGAAGGGCTACCTCACATCCTAACATGCCGTGTGAGAAGTTGAGAAGTGAGGGACCAAAGAAACAAACAGAAACAAAGGTTGATTTCCACAGATAAATTGGTGTGAGGTGGAAGAAGAAAACACATAGAGGAAATCAGGAGTCCATGGGGCATGAACCTCAGAGCCAGAGGTGACTCTATGGACCCAGGTTCTGTGGGGACTCTCAAATCCTTGAGAGGGAATTGACCTCCTCAAAGCATGTAGGATTGAAGATTCAGCCTTTTTTAAATCTTATTTTTAGTTTATTTATTTTTTCTAAATAGGATGAGCTCAGCTGACCCCTAGGTTATGTAAGTATTATACATTAGCTAAAAGAACAAAGCATGGAAAAGCAATGCAAGTCCTAAAGTTGATCTGTTTTAAATTAGTGGAACTAAACAACTTTCTTTTTTTAGACATCTGCTCAGGAAATGCCAATAGCAATGATTTTGCAATGGTTGTTGTTGTGGTAGTGGTAGTGGTAGTTGTGGTGTTTTAGGGAGAGAAGGGTGGTACAGTGGAATAAAAGTCTGGTGCATATGATTAGTTGGGAAAAAACAAGTTTTCAGGTTATAATTATACATTTGCAAAACATACTATGTATAATGCAAATTACATTTAGTAAAGCTCTCAAAATCTTCCTGGAAGATGGAAATATACAATTCATTCAACAAGGTTTTTATTGAGCCTTTGATATATATTAGTGAACAAGATAGATGTGACTTTTATACCATAGGGGTGAAGAGGGAAAGCTCCCCCCTTCACTCTCTGAAGGTTCACTGAAAACAAATTGACAAAAGACAGATTAATAGGAGAAAAAGCCATACAAAATTATTCTAACATGCATAGCATGGGACAATAGCAAGAGAATGATCACTCAATAACCCAGTGGGGTCCAAATGCTTATACACCCTTTTTTATAGAGGAAGAGGAGATTGGAGGTGTAAGAGTAATGAATTTCAGGGGGAATGAATGGACCCAATGATCAGATGATGTATCGTCAATAATTCCCTTTGGGAATTGAATGGGACCTAAGAACAATGGTTTATGACAAAGTTTGCCTGGGAAACTTAGTGAGGAAAGTTCTTTTTATATTTCTCTAGCAGGGACAGTTTGGACCTGTTTAGAAGAAAGTAGGTGTGAGGGGGAGTGGTAATAAACATCTATCACCTTTCTAACAATCAGTCCTAACGAAATGCCAATATCATCAATGTCACAGTGACAACCCTGAACTTTACCAAGGTGTCAATAAAGACTTTCAACACCAATGATACTTTCGACACCATTTAAGATGAAGTCTGGCAGTCTCTGTAGTTAATAAGTGGTATATAAGCAAATGCATTAAATGCTTCTTTAACTGTTTGAAAGATAAGTTACTAACTCTTAAGATCCATTCAGCACTTGCAAAAACTAAAAGTGGTCTAAATGCATGACTTGGTAGTTTCTGCAGCTTCTAGAGTCCAAGGAAGACTCTCTTAATTAGCAGAAGGAAGCAAACTGTTGCCTCATTATCAGTGCCAGCCATTATCCCTGATCAGGGAATGGTCAAACAAATGGTCCTCATCACCTCCTGATGGGATTGTCCTGAGTGCACTCTCGGAAAAGTGTACAGCCGGGCTGACATTCCTGGAGCCTTTCACAGGGCAGAAGGTCTATACTATGGCTGGCGAATGAGACCAGCAGGGCCAGGCTAGGAGCTCAGTGAGCTTCCACTTCTCCCCCTCCCTTGAACTCTTGACTGCTCCCGAGGAATGTGGCCCTCACCCAGAGGCAAGAGAGTAGGCTGTGTAAACTCCTTTGTTTCCCTGCCTTCACTCTAGAGCAGTCAAGCCACCAGGGATTCAAGCTCTAAGGCCCACATAGTGCAAAGTAAATGTGTACTATTATGGCCTGCTTTTTGAATGTAAATCTTGTGCTGCCACACTTGGGGCTTGCTATTGATGCCAACAGTAACTTGCCTTGTGTCATTGCACTGGGGGTCTGCAAACAATACCCTAAAATACTGACACTTGGCATTTGATCTGGTGAACTAAAGAAGCACCTCCGGGTCTCCCTCTGACCTGCCTGGTCTCTGGTCTCTCTGATCCTTTTTCCTGAAGCACTGAGAGAGACTCTTTCTGGACTTTCCCAATCTGACTAAGGACATTTCTTTCCAAAAGAAATGTAATTGGGATGGGACCAGTGGCTCATGCCTATAATCCCAGCACTTTGGGAGGCTAAGGTAGGAGGATTGCTTGAGCCCAGGAGTTCGAGACCAGCCTGGGCAACATAGAGAGGCTTCGTCTTTACAAAAAGTCTAAAAATTAGGCATGGTGGTGTGTGCCCATTGTCCTAGCTACTCAAGAGGCTAAGGTGGAAGGATAGCTTGAGACTGGGAGTTTGAGGCTTCAGTAAGCTATGATCAGGCCACTGCACTCCAGCCTGGGCAACAAAGCAATACCCTATGTATTAAGAAAAGGAACGAAGAAGATGAAGACATGTAATTGTCTTAAGACCCCCTGCCTAGGAATCCAGGCAGACAGAGATAACCTGGGGGACTTTACCTGCATAATGAGAAGACTTTTGTTCACACTGAAGTTCCAACCCTCGCCTTCCCACTACTTCTCATAAGCTCGAGGAACTTCATCCCAAAGCATTGTTCTTTGGACCCATTCATTTCCCCTGAAAATCATTTACTCCTATGCACCCCCACCATCCCCTCATCCCCTATGGAGAAGGATATATAAGCATCTGGACCCCATTGGGTTATTGGGTAACAATTCTCCTGGGATTCCCCAGTGCTTATACATGTTAAATAAATCTGTATGCCTTTTCTTCTGTTAATCTGTCTCTTGTCAGTTCATTTTCAGTGAACCTTCAGAGGGCAGAGGAGAAACTTCTTTTCATATTTCACTAGCAGGAACAGTTTTGGCCCAAACTGTATAATTTTAGTTAGAAGGAAGCAGATATGAAGAGGGAGTGGTAATACACACGATCAGCTTTCTAGCAATCAATCCCTTGGTCCCTACAATCGCTTTAATGCCAAGGAATCCTTTAATTGTGCCATAATTAGGTTTAGCCAGCCAAGTAATTCTAGATCACTTCTATCTTTTCACATTTAACATGGAGGTGTTTTTCTGGTTGTATCTCCAAATGCATTGCTTTAGTGTTTTTTTTTTTTCAGTTCTACTACACAATCTTTGCAAATGGGCCACTATTTTCTAATTAAGAGACCAAGGACAATTTGTGTCACATCATCCTTGTTCCCTTCTTGCAATTTTGGGAGCCTTGAGGAGTAATGTCACTAAGGAAGAGGGTGATGCAGATTTTGAAGGTGAGGATGGGAGTCACTTCAGGGCTCAGCACCTGCCCCGACAATGCCTCTTTCCCAGCTGCTTCACCATTACTCTGCTCTCTACCTGGCCTCTCAGTCATCCCACTTCCTTTTTTTTTTTTTTTTTTTTTTAATTTTTAATGAAACCTTTATTAACATTTTGAACAGGTTCAACTATTACTGAAACTTGTAATTTCTAAACTTAAGTTGGGGCAAATGGCTATAATGCAGAGTAATGCCATCAATGGGCACTGCAGTCATCCCACTTCCTGTGAGGCCATCCTCATAGGGCTAACAAGAATTGTAGACAGAAGTACAGTTATAATCAACATTCATCAGGCTGCTTTGACCCACTTCCTTGTTCTGAAAGTCTCATATCACTAGTAGATACTGACCTTTTGCATCCTCACTGTTCCTATACATAGAATTTCTGACATTAGAATCACAAGGCTTTTGTTTTAGATAGATAAGATCTCTCTATCAGTATCATAAGGCTTTTGTTTTAAAATTACTTAAAATGTTTTTCAAATCATGAATTCCAGTAATAGCTGATGCCAACCAGTTTGAAGACTCCCATGATGAAGTGGAATCAGCATGAGAATAGAGATTCTTCATCTCCCTGTCCCATGACTTCACCCTGCACTCTGACCAATCAATGACCGCCACACTTTGACCCACTCCAAAACCCTAAAAAATCCTAGCTCCAAACTCCTCAGGGAAATGGATTTAAGGTTTCCTCCTATCTCCTCATTCAGTAGCCTTATGATTAAACCTCTTTCTCTGTTGCAACCTGGTGTCTCAATGTATTGACTTGCTGTGTGCATCGAGCAACTTAACTATTAAAGTGACACCTGGCTGCTGTATAGATGGATTATTTCATTGGTAGCACTGAGGTGGGTGGGGATTGAGAAGGCTGAAGGGTGCCCAGACAGAGAAACCTTGAATAGGGCAATGCTATCCTAAAGTCAATGGGGTTCAGAAAATATTACCCCAAAACATGCCAACTTCAGAGCAAGAAGAGCTTTCTTTCCTGAAGTAGGTCATGAAACCTAGGAAGAATTTTCTGACCCTCCCCTGAGGCAGGTCATATGTCCCCCATGTAAGAGGTGCCCATCCAAAGGAAAGGAGCATCCTCATCTCTGAAGACGTTAGGGACACAGAGAAAAATCTGAACAAATAGATACTGCAAAGTGGTATGTTTTGGCTGTGTCCCCACCCAAATCTCATCTTGAATTGTAGCTCCCATAATTCCCATGTGTTGTGGGACGGGCCTAGTGGGAGAGAATTGAATCATGGGGGCAGTTTCCCCCATACTGTTCTTGTGGTAGTGAATAAGTCTCAGGAGATCTGATGGTTTTATAAGGGGAAGCCCCTTTTGCTTGATTCTCATTCCCTCTTTGCCTGCCACCATGTAAGCCAAGCCTTTCACCTTCTACCATGATTATGAGGCATCTCTAGCCACATGGAACTGTGAGTCCATTAAATCTTTTTCTTGATAAATTACTGAGTCTCAAGTATGTCTTTATCAGCAGTCTGAAAACAGACGAATACACTAAGTTTCCCCAGTTTATTGCCATTAGATCACATTAGACCATAGCACCTCTGTCCTCTTGTATATCTCCACGACTGTTCACTTTTCACCAAACCTAGCATGAAAACACACAGGTTTAACTGTTCCTTTGGGTCTTCATTTGCCTATGAAGGCTCCTGTATCACATGAAACTTATGCTAAATAAACATTTACACTTTCTGTGAATCTGTCTTTTGTTACAGGAGCCTCAGCCATGAACCTAGATTGGGTAGAGAAAAAGGTATTTTTATCCTTGTCTCCAAAGCAATGGAGTGAAGTTGACAGGATTTGTTCTCCTGAGTCCCTTTATCTCTTTCAGTACCCCAATGTCCTTTGCTGACCTTAACTTTCCCCTAGTAGGAACCCACCCAGACTTGATCTCAAGAACATCTTCATTCAAGTCCTTTTCCTTTCCTACTCTTCTCTCATCTAAACTTGCCTGTCTCTTGTTCTGAAACCTTAAGGTCTTACAGGAGTCTAGCAAACCAACCTCTTCAATTAGTCATGTCAAAGTATTAATGTCTGGGTGTGTCCAAGACAAAGCTGATTGTGTTGCTTCCCACAGTAAAAGACAACTATGCTGATCAAGCACGACTCTCTGAGCCGAGTAGAATGCTGACTTAGTATAGAATTTTTGGCAATGGTGTGCTGGTAAGCCAACTCTTTGCAAGGTGGAAGAGAGAAAGCACTGATTTATAGCACTTGCCAGTATCCATGATGTAAATAATCACACCATGGCCTGACTTCAAGCCACTAATGATTTAACATAAAAACTCCTAACTATTTAACAATTGGTCCTTGCTAATCCCCAGAGACTAGCCCTAGTATGCTACTTGATTGGGAAGCATGAAGTTCAGGAACTGGTGGACTTTCAAGGGTGTGGGTGACACACATCCTTTGTAGGATCAGTGTCATTTGGTTGAGACTCTTGACACTCAGAGGAGCTGGCCCTGGGAATGGGTCCACCCCTGGTTGGCTGACTTTCAGAAGCATGAGGCTGACACTGATTGGTTAGCTTGCCAAGTTTATTCTGAAATGAGTTGTCATTGATCCACTGCTCAGGCTTGGAACCAGTTCTGAAAGCTACTTGTTATTATGGGCATATAACAATCTGTTTCCCAAGTTTGTAGGAACATTTTTGTTCTCAAGAGTTACCCACACTGGATAAAAAAATTAACTCAGGCCTTTCTTTCTTAGAAAAGACTGGACAAGATGGGTCTCTTATTATTCAGTTAGTGACTTCAATTAGAATAATAGCTTTTGGATGGCCAATGAAGCTAAGTACAGAAGAATCCCCCACTAACATTAAAACAGATTCATCTTGATGAGATGTGTTTCTTTTTTCTTCTTTTCCCATTTCTATGAACTTCTATGATTCTGGGCCTAACTAGAGGATTTGTGGGTAGGATTTTCAATTCATTTTATTGGGACAATCTGAGATTTATTTCTTTGAGATAAACTTCAGCAACTCTTCCTTCTTGGACCCTAACTGTAGACAAACAAGGTATTACCAGGACACCCAGCTTGGCTCGTTTGCAGAGGAAGGCTATACTTTACATCTAATAAGCATGGACACACAATGTTCCCTCACCACCCCCCAACCCACCCACACACACACATGTCTAATAAGCATGGACATACAATGTTTCCTCACCAACCCCCAACCCACCCACACACAATGTCTAATAAGCATGGACACACAGTGTTCCCTCACCACTCACCCAACCCACCCACACACAATGTCTAATAAGCATGGACACACCATGTTCCTTCACCACTCCCCACCCCCCCCACACACACATACACATGTCTAACAAGCATAGACACACAATGTTCCCTCTCCATTCCCCCACCCCACCCCTACACACAGATGCCAATTCCCTGACCTGTGAACATGGAGTAGGAATTATTTGTGAATCAGAGCTGCAGGAGGTTAGATTGGTATCCATATTTTCCTTAACTCATGCTAGAATGTCCTACAATACTTATTTTACCATTTAGTGTTTGTTAATATTAAAAATGGCTTGAATCTAGTATCTATTTCCAGTCAACAACACCATCTCCATGTTTCTTAAGTAAAGGAGTCCATTCTCTTCTCCAGTTAGCTCCTTCTCAATCTCTCCCAGACCTACAGTAAGATCCCCACGTAGATCATGTCCACCACCCTCTGACTAAGAGCAGGGACTTGGGGGCTGAGAAGCCCGGGTTTAAGCATTGGTTCTCACCGGCCACCTGTGTGACCTTAGCATGCACCACTTATGTAAACAACATAAGAGATGACGAGTAAATCATTTCATCTTCATGACAATACAATGAGGTAGGCACTATTAGAATCCCCATACAAGAGATCTGTGGATGCCACACTCAGGGCAGTCTTTGCCCCAGCTGCTAAGGAGGACACTAAGGCTGTCCCTTTCATTCCTCTGCATAAAGATAAGAGAAGGATGAGGATGGAAGGGAACAGAGAATGAAAAGACAAAGCACTTTGCAAAAGTAAGTGATCAGGCAGAGAGCCAGAGAATGGCCCTCCAGTTCTGCTCAGTGTTCCCAGCCTCCAGGCCGAGCCCCAGGACCTCACCCTCAACAGCCTGCCCAAGCTCTCTTGTGTCCTCAGACCTCTTGAGTCTTCAAATCCAGTGGCCTTTCCTCAATGCACACTCTTTCTGGTCTCTCATTTAACGTTTGTCCCTGCTGGTTATCTCCTGCCTCCTCCATTCTAGGTCATTCTCCCAGGCGAGAGGCAGCCCATCAAACAGCTATATGTCTGGACCCTACAGCCAGACTGCTTGGGTCCTGTCTCTGCAATCACCTTCTTCTTGGGCTTACCCTATTGGAGCCTCAGTTTTCTTTTCTATAATATGGGGATTCTAATAGTGCCTACCTATTAGAATCATTGTACTGTCACGAAGATGAAACAATTTACTACACATAAAATGTGACTCTGATTGCATATAGTAATAAGGGCTTGTTACTGTTATGATCCCAGAGCTCCCTTTCCCACAGCTTCTCCCTTTCTCTAGTACATTTCTCTTCCACAGTTCCTCTTAACTGCATGTGTCCCCCAAGTTCTATCCTCACCCTTCTCTCTAGCAATGCTGTCTTTGTGGATTCATTAGTTGTCCAGGTTCCAAGTATCTTCCCCATACTGGTGACTCTCCAGTCATTATCTGTGGCCTGGGCCCCTAATCTAGACCGCTCTCTCCCTTTTCTGCTCAGGTGTGTCACTGTCATCTGAAATAAAACATATCCTTGATGGAACTCAACATCTTCCCCTTTAAGCTGGATCCTCATTCCCTCACCCACTTATAATAGCTTCCAGCTTCCAACTCTCCCTCTCTCCTCCTTTTCCCAATATCCAATTTATTAGCAAACCCTGTTGCTCTTCCATTAACTTCACTCTGATCCACCCCTTCCACTGCATTCCCACTGCCCCCACCATCCAGGCCACCCTTACCAGCACAAACCATTACCCAGCTTCACAGCAGATGTCCCCTGGATTAAAAGTGCTTCTCTGCTGGGTAGAATTGACGTTCTGAGTGGAAGAGCTTTCAGTGTAGGAGAGCAAGAGGCAGCCCTGCTGAGAGGCTAGACTCCTGTGCGGTGCATTCAGCCTGCAGGCTCCTAGCACTGAGGTACAGCTGGACACCCTGTGCCCCGGAACTGAGATTAGGACACACACTCACGCACACATACTCTCACAAACACACGCATACACACACACACTCATGCATGCTCACACACATTCATGCAAGCACACACATACATGCACACTCACATGCACACTCACACACACTCATGCACACTCTCATGTGCACACACTCACACATACACATTAATGAACACTCACATGCAAACTCACACACAAACACACACATGCACACACACATACACTCTTATGCACACACACATGCACATTCATGAACACACACACACTCACACACACATGTCCAGACAGACTCTGTTTGGGGATGGGACATCATTAGCCCAGCTGAAGGTCACGGAGCCTCTTCCAAATCAAACCCATCTCAGACAAAGCTTCTCAAACACTGGTGGCTCAAGCCTCTTCCACAGTCTCTCCCTTCCTACCTGCCTCCTTCATCACCTCTTCTTCTCAAGGTGGCCATAACCCTCCCACCCTCAATTCTCTACTTCCATTCTTACCCCTTCCCTCTGCCCTCGATTCTCCACTTCCTCTCTTACCCCTACCCCAGGCCTCCCGGTGCTCCTGCTTCTTCTGCCACTTGTTGCCTGACAGGCCTCCCAGCACTTGCTATTTGTACCCTATTCATCCTCCCAGCCCAGTTTGTCCTTTCCCTGACTGCACTGTCAAACTCCCAGGCCTGCTCTAAACACCTTAGAATCAGTTCCACCGGGTCTGTCTCTTTGTTACTTTCTCTGATTCTCCTGTATCATATTGGCAGCTGAATTGGGACATGTAGTGTGTTGAGGACAAAGGCCACCCCAGTCTTTCATTTCCAGGACCTGGCACAGGGAAAGGTGGCAGCCTCCTAGGTGATGACACTTGGTAGATTTCAAAGTTCCTGATCAAAACCTGGCCACTTAGACCCTGCCCACTGCCAGCCTGGGATGAATCCCTGCAGAAAGATTTTAACAACCAGAACAGAATTGGAGCCAGGGAAAACTTCAGCCTCTCAACAGCGTTTTCACTGAGTATCCAAAATAAAAAAGGGTTGGTCCCAGCAGGTGACACGCTCATCACTGGAGATAGATGATCTGTGCCAGGCACTGATTCATTAGCAGAATAGAGGTTGATGCTGAAGCTGGCCTGTGTGTGTTTATTCCTCTCCATAAGCCCTGCCATTAACTCACACTCATCATCAACACATACGACAGCAAAGCTAAGCAGCATAGCTGGTATATTTACCTTCTTCTGCTTGGTGCAGGTCACTGCTGTCTTTTAAGTCTTCATCCACCCAGGGGCGAGCCTCGGCCATGGCTCTAGGCTCCCCCTTCTTTTTCTCCATGTGTCTATCAGCATTTTTAAAGATCCACACAACCAAAATGCAGAGAATGGCTACCAAGATGGGAGTCAGGAAAAACATGGCCTGGAGTCTGATGCCACAAGCATGCACACTTCCTACACCGGTTTTAAAACAGAGAGACAGGAGTGGAGAATGTCAGGAGATGGAAGGAATGCAGAGAGAGGTGTGCCAGGGAAGGAACAAAGTACAGAACTCTTCAGCTCTATGAGGACTTTGCAAAGGAGCAAAGATCACAGTCACATGTGTGGGGTGTTGTGCCTTTGGTCATGCACCAGTGCATTCACTTTTTAAAAGTATGTACTCTATCAATATATTCTTAGACAACAATTGCCAGAACCTGAGTAAGAAATTCCATGTGCTAGATCTAGCTAGATCACCTGAAGAACTTTTTTTTTTTTTAAATAGATTTCTGCACACCAACTCAGATCTGCTGGAAGAAAATGTTCAGGAAAGAGGTTTGGCACCATGCATTTTAAATGGCATGTTTGTGAAAATAGCACTACGGTTTTGATTTTTTTTTTTTATGATACCTGAGTCAATATATGGAGTAAAGAAAATATCATGTTTTGCATCAGAGAAAGACTTTGATCCAGGAAAAGTGACACAAAAAATTAAAGTGACAACTTGATTATTTACGTGATAAATTCAGTAGGGCTTTTCATTTGTTTGTCTGTCTGTTTTAGCAAGTGCCTTAGTCAGTTATGGTTGAAATAACAAAAATACTATGGACCGGGTGGCTTAAACAATAGAAATTTATTTCTTGGCCAGGTGTGGTGACTCATGCCTATAATCCCGGCACTTTGGGAGACTGAAGGGGGGGTGATCACTTGAGGTCAGGAGTTCGAGACCAGCCTGGCCAATATGATGAAACCCTATCTCTACTAAAAATACAAAAATTAGCTGGGCACGGTGGCACATGCCTGCAATCTCAGCTACTCAGGAGGCTGAGGCAGGAAAATAGCTTGAACCCAGGAGGCGGAGATTTCAGTGAGCTGAGATTGTGCCATTGCACTCCAGCCTGGGCGACAAGAGTGAAACTCCCTCACAAAAAAAAAAAAAAGAAAGAAAGAAAGAAAGAAAGAAAGAAATTTATCATAGTTCTGGAGGTTGGGAAGTCCAAAATTAAGGTGCTGGCAAGTCAGCTCCTAGTGAGGGCTCCCCTCCTGGTTTGCCAACAGGTACCTTCTTGCTGTAATCTCACATGGTAGATGGTGGAAATAGACCATCTCTCTCATCTTTTTCTTATAAGACCACTAATCTCATTAATGAGGTCTCCACTCTCATCACCTGTTCACCTCCCAAAGGCCCAACCTCCAAATACTATTGTATTAGGGGTTAAGGCTCCAACATATGAATTTTGCCAAGACACATTCAGTCTTTAGCATCAAGGTGCAAAAGTATGTATAACATGATGCCATTTGAATAAAACAGAGTGGAAAATATGATACATTTATACAAGCTTATGTATGTATTTCCTGGAACAGTATACTCTAAACTTTAAAGAGTGGTTATATAAGGAATTCTCCTTATTAATTTTGCAATTTCTTGCCAGTCTATATTATTTCAAAATAAAGAGTTAAAAAAACAGTGGTTACTTGTTTTGGAGGGAGTATGGAAACTGGATAGATGGGGGACAAGGGTGAGAGAATTTTTACTGAATACTATTCCATAATTTCAGAATTTTGAGCTGTTGTAAATATATTATCTATTTAATAAATTGAATATGTGTTATTTATTTGAATAGTCATTTTGATGGTTTTATTGTATCATATATTGTAATACTCCTTTTTGTGATAGATAGCTGCTTCTTAAAATGTATATCATACTGGTTCTCTAACTCCAGAGAACTCTGTAAAAGATAATAAGCAGGCCGGGCGCGGTGGCTCACGCCTGTAATCCCAGCACTTTGGGAGGCCGAGGCGGGTGGATCACAAGGTCAGGAGATCAAGACCACCCTGGCTAACACAGTGAAACCCCATCTCTACTAAAAATACAAAAAATTAGCAGGGCGTGGTGGTGGGCACCTGTAGTCCCAGCTACTCGGGAGGCTGAGGCAGGAGAATGGCATGAACCCAGGAGGTGGAGCTTGCAGTGAGCCCAGATCACACCACTGCACTCCAGCCTGGGTGACAGAGCGAGACTCCATCTCAAAAAAAAAAAAAACGATAATAAGCAAAGTTTATTATGGAAGCACTGGCCTCCGCAGACCACTGAATTTGGTGGTGCTGCCTGCCATGCCAACAGCTTCTATACAGGAAAGTGCCCTCCCCTGTGCCTGCTGAAATTGTGTCAGAGGGGACATGTCCAGTCCATGTGATCCAACCCCACACAGGCAGCTGAAAACGGTAGAGCCTGTGTTGGGGCCCAGCTTCTCTTTACATCCCACTAAAAACACAGAATAAAGGAACCACTCCATAGCAAGAGAAGAGCAGAACAAATGTGGAGAGAGAAACAAGGCCTGTGAGGCAGCAACACCTCACAGCCCAGGGAAAGACAAGGTGAGGGGCCACGGGTGGCAACTGCCTCTGCTCCTAGGAGGTCCCAGGCCTGGCTTGGTTTCAGCCCATGTGTCTCCTTACCTTTGAAGAATCAGAAAGATCCTCTGTGCCTATAACTACAAAAGCACGATTCATATCAGTGTCAGGAACAGGATTAAGCCCAGGAAAAATGGGGTGGTGGAAATTGGTTACAGTGTACTGATGGGTGAAGTCTGGGAGGCACCCCCACCTCAGAAGGGAATACCAACAGCTATGGCATGCAGCAGCTGGCCGGCTAATTAGAGTATTGCCTGAGTCTCTTGGGTTTCAGACCACGTGCCCAGCAGAATGAGTCTGTAGGGATTCTGAAGCCATTGAGAGCCCCAGAGGAGCAGAAACATAAGGACAACCATGCCCGAGGGCGGCTTTCCATCACGTTTGGTGACTTGCAATGGAAAAGAAAAGATTCTTGCTCTCAATTGCTTGGTTCAAGACAGAGAAGAAAAGCAAAGTGACCATGCATTCCTTCATTCATTCATTCACTCATTCATTTAACATATATTTTTGGGGGATCCATGCAAAAGGCATTGCATTTGGGGCCAGACATGGACTAGAGGGCAGTAGGGGCTGCACATGCCTCATGGAGCCCGGAGCTACAGACAGACAAGCAGATCGAATCTCACATACTAAGGCCACATTCCAACTTCCCTGTGAACTGCTAGGGAGCTGACTGGAGCATGACTGGGCTAAGTTGGTGAAATCAGAGGCTTCCCAGAGAAAGGAATGGTTGAGTTGAGGTCGGAGCTGTGAGTGGGAATCAGTCATGGGGGAGGAGAGAGCCTTCCAGGCAGAGGTCATGGTGTGCAGCAGGATAATTGAGGAATCAGAGAGACCAAGGGGTTGAGGAGGAATTACTTAATTATTTAGGTGCACCAAACCAGTCGGACTAACATCCAAAGGACTGAGCTCCGAACAAAGAGTCAAGCTACCTTTTAAGCATTTTGTGGGGTGGGGGGAGATTTGTGCAGGGTGAAGCATATTACAGAAGTGAGAAGCAAAGAAAGCTATTCAATTAAGACATGCATTACATTATTTCTTACTTTTCAAGGAACAACATGTTTTATGACTTGAGTTTATCTGTCTAGTGACCTTGCAGCTGCACAACTAGAGAAACAGGGTCTTCACAATGCCCAGGAAAGGAAGAGATAAGACTCACTAGCCTCAGAAAAACAGGTAGTCAATTTTTAAAGGACTTCAGCTCTTCCTCTTCCTCAGGGGGAATTGGTTTTTCTTACATACAACTGAGCTTTTGCTTACACATTTTAAAATTTCTTTTAATTCCTGTTCCAGGTGTGGGCAAAGGCCTATGCCTTGGAAGGAACAGGTACCTGTGGAGAGGATTGACAGGAGCTGAGGATTTCAGGAGGGCATAAACAAGGGATGCAGGGAGCCAGAGAGGTAGGAAAGTGCCAGATGAGGCAGGTCTCTGTAGGTCATGCTAGTAAATGTTTTCTTCACCCTAAATGGAATGTGTGGGGGGGAACAGTGACAAGTTGAGAATTGGGGACACATCAAGCACACACCATGTGGTACCAGGTTCCCTTCTTAGCACTTACACGTGTTTACTCATATGTACCTCACAACAACCTTGTGCAATAGATTCCATTAGTATCTTCATTTTCCAAATGAAAAAAATGAAGTACAAATAGGCCTAGGGTCAGTGTCAGATAAATGGGCAGAAATAGGTCCTGTGTGTATCCCCTTGGAATGGCTCCCTTGTTGTTCACTTCTTCATAGCAGGCCAGAGTCCTTGGCCAGAGCCCATTGGTGCCACACCAGCCTGGTTGGGGAATGGAAAGTGGGAGGTGCAGGTTTCTTGCACTGATGTAGCAGGTACAGGTACTTGGCATCGTGTGGCTCCAGCTTAGCTTAGGAAAAATACAGAAAAGAGGTTTAAAAATGCATATAGCATAGAGGAAAAGAATTGGCAGCTGCTACCAGGGGGCAAAGGGTGGCAGGAACAGGTAGTGGAGAGGAGCAGGGCAGATTATGGTGACACCAAGAGGGGAGGCACACAGCCCTGGAACTCTGGTGCCCACACTGCTTTATATTCCAAAGCACCTGCAGGGCCAGTGAAGTGCATCCTTCCCAGCACTCTCACTCTTGGATTTCCACGATACCATCCCTGCTTCCTTCTTGATGTGGATTCCCACAATGCTCACCTGAGCTAGACCCCCAGTTCTCCATATCCAACCCCATCTCCATGGCCAGGCCTCTCTTTCATGGTCAAGTCAAGATAGCAAATGCCTTGTGTTCCCCACCAACCTTGATGGTAAAGGCCTCTGCTAATATCAAACTTTCCATTTGGTTTTATTTTAGAAGCAGAGCTGTGGTTGGCGGCATAGTGTCATGCCACAGTGCTGACTTGGGGAAGGCCCAACTATCTCTCTACTCTGAGTAGCTCTAAAGCACCCTGGTCAGCTTGTTTCCGCAACATGTTTTCCTCATCAAGTGAGGAAAAGGGAGGAGTGCTGAGGATGGATGCGTTGGAAGATGGCATGAGACACTTTCACACCGGTTGTGTTTCATTACTCACTTCAGATTCGTTGTCTGGTTTAATCATTTCATTTCCACTGATGACAGAAAATTTAATTTTGCTATCAAGACAATTTTGGCTAGGCATGGGGGCTTATGCCTGTAATCCCAGTGATTTGGGAGGCTGAGGCAGGAGGATCACTTGAGGCCAGGAGTTTGAGGCCAGCCTGTCAACATAGCAAGACCTCATCACTACCAAAAAATAAAAAATTAACAAATTAGCCATGCATGGTGGCCCATAGCTGATTTGGGAGGCTGAGGCAGGAGGATCACTTGAGGCCAGGAGTTTGAGGCCAGCCTGTCAACATAGCAAGACCTCATCACTACCAAAAAATAAAAAATTAACAAATTAGCCATGCATGGTGGCCCATAGCTACTCGGGAGGCTAAGTGGGAGGATCACTTGAGCTCAAGTATTTGAGGCTTCAGTGAGCTATGATGGCACTACTGCACTCCAGCCTGAGTGACAGAGCAAGATCCTGTCTGATACGTCTGATATGGTTTGGCTCTGTGCACTCACCCAAATCTTACCTCGAACTGTAATCCCCATGTGTCAGGGAGGGACCTGGGGGGAGGTGACTGGATCATGGGGGCGGTTTCCCCAGGCTGTTCTCATCACAGTGAGTGAGCTCTCGTGAGATCTGATGGTTTAAAAGTGTTGCACTTCCCCAGCATAAATTACCCAGTCTCAGGTAGTATCTTTCTAGCAGTGTGAGAACGAACTAAGACACTGCCTCAAATAATAAATAAAAGTAATAAATAATTTGTTTATTACTTATTGCCTCAAATAAGTAATAAATAAATAGATGACAATTTTACCCCTCTGTTTGGATACAGAGACAAATAGCATTTTCTCTCTCTCTTGCCCTTCCATTTCCCTGGGTGCCCACAGAGTGTCCTGGTACTGGGAGAGAGAGAGGCGGGTCTTGGTGTGGCCCCATCTTGACGGGTCCCATGGAAGGGTCTAGTCCTGGTGGTCTTAGGCAACAGTGTGCAGGCTGCACCTACACCCAGACATATTCTGCCTCCCACCACCTCTGCATCCTCCAAACCCAGATGACAGGGCCCTTCTGGCTGGTCCATCATCAACCAATCTCCATGCCCCTTGGGAGTAGTTTCCAAGTCTCTTGGGATATTTGTTCCCTTGCGTTTTTGGAGCCTAGGGGAAGGGGAGGAGGGTTGTTGCCTATCTCAGGCCTCTCTCACTTATATAATTTGATTTTTTTCAACTAGCATGCATTTAAATTTTTAAAAATACATATTTTGAAAATTTTGGGGGGTACATAGTAGATGCATGTATCAACATGCACTTTTGTATTTTTTATTGTGGTAAACTATATATAGCATAAAATTGATCATCTTAACCACTTGTAAGGGTACAGTTGGTGGCATTACAGTTACATTCACAATGTTGTGCAACCATCACCAGTATTTCCGAACCTTCTTCACTACGCAATAGAAACTCGAGACCTATTAAATAAATAACCCCATTCACCCTCCGCCAGCCCCAGGTAACCTCCAGACTGCTTTCTATCTCTGTGAATTTGATGACTCTAGGCACTTCGTATCATGTGAAACTACATAGCATTGGTCCTTTTGTCACCAGCTTATTTCACTTAGCATAATGGCCTCGAGGTTCATCCATGTTGTAGCAGGCGTCAGAACTCTCCCAAAAGATCGCAAAAACCCTAATCTCACACAGAGGTCATCACAACCTAACACTTCTGGGAGGACATCTGCCCAGCAACTGCCTGTCCAATCATGAACTGGCATCATTCTTATTATTGGTCCCTGTATCCAAGGATAATTATCTCAAAATTTTGACATAGTTATTTTATTTCAAAATAAAATATTCATGCCATAATAAGCTCTGTTCATATTCGGGGAGGTAAGGGAAAATAATAATAAATGAATAAAATTAAAAATTAAAAGATACTAATAGTAAAAGAAAGAAATGATTTTCCCTTACCTCCCCGAATATGAACATAGCTTATTATGGCATGCATATTACCTTGCAATTTCCTAATCCCTAAGTAAACTTTTTTTTTAAGAGAGCCTCTTTTCGTTAAACTGTGGGCTGACAATAGAATCGCACACACACGGAGTCCCTGATTTAGGCTAAGAGGGGACAAGGCCCACAGAGGTTTCGAAGCTTTTGTGTAGTCTTGAACTCATTGTCTTCTGGGACAGTGCTGCTCAAGGTGCCAGTCCGGAAAGGAGCTTGTGCCAGGATGTAATCAATGCAGCTTCTTTCCTCAGGAAAGTCTTGTCCCCCCAGTCTTGTCCCCCTCCCCCTTACGGGAGGGGGACAATACTTTCCTTTTATAAAGGCCAGTGGAACTAAACAGTGTGTATAGTGATGTGGTTGGTGTCCCTGAATTTACATTCTAGTACATGTTTCTTACCTCATTTGGGAACTGGTAACCAAGAGTCATGTTCAGAAGCCCCATCTGCAGACCACATTTTGAATAGTACTATTCTAGAAGACACAACTCCCCAAGACACACAGGTTATTTTTAACTCTCAATGCTGACGTTAAATCTAATGATCCCTGTGTTCATTTTCCTTTTTGCTTTTCGAATATGTATTCAGCAAAGAAGCCAAATATGTTTGAAAAACTTTCCACAAAAGAGAATTCTTGGGGCATTGAGTGAGGTAACTGTTCTATCCATTCACACAAGCCAACTGGTGTCAAACATTTAAATCAACTGCTCATTTAGCAAGTTCAAGTTGAAGACTTGAAATAGGATGTGCCTGTGTTGTACTCCATGATCTTATCTCTGTTCCAATGTGAAGCTGGAAAAACCTAAGGAATTCACAAATGCTTTAAAACTTCATTGGCCTTATGCTCACTTATGTCAACCCACCAAGGGTATTTATCATACAGCTAATTGCTCAGAGGGTTTATGATGCTGACGTTTATCATATATTACCTACTCTGTGCCAGCACTGTATTAACCCTTTATCTACATTAGCACAATGAATTCTCAGGATGAGGCATCTTATAAGAAACTCCACTGCTCTGAAAAGAAAAGCAAATGAAGAACTGCCTACTGTGGCCCAGGCACAGTGAGTGAGTCATAGCCAGAGTCCTCAGAGTATGGTCCTGGATCAGAGCATTGGCAGCACCTGGGAACTTGATAGAATGCAGGTTCCCAGGCCTCACTCCAGGCTTCCTGAATCAGAAACTGTAGGACCATGACCTGCAATCTGTATTTCAACCGCCCTAAAGTGACTCTGATGCTGGCTAAAGTTTGAGAGCCACTGAGCTACAGGAAAGGCTCTTTCTCACATGCCCTACTTTATTCCAAATTCAGACTCTCCAAACCCAAGCCCCTACATCACCCAGAAAAGCAAATTATTCTAAAGATAAAACAATTATTGAAAATTGTTCTTACATGGTGTCTTAATAAAGCACCATTTTGCTTTTCTGCAAATAAAAAAAATCATCAGAGCTAGTAAATATTTCTCACTCCTATTTTTCCTCTAAGAATAATTTATTGGGACATCATTTTTGGAAAACAAGATGGCTCTTGACAAAGGCATTGGCTGCTTGGCATTTAAGAAGATGCCTGATTGCATTAGTTTGCTGGAGCTGCTGGGACAGAGTATTGTAACCTCTATGGTTTAAAACAACAGAAATGTGTACAGTGTCTTGCACATAATAAACTCCCAGTAAATGGATATTCAAAGCTTCAGTAAAGAATGGAAGTGATGTTTTTAAAACTATTTTGGGGTAAAATAATCTGGTCACAAAATCAGGGGCCAATAAAAGCTTTGGCAGGAAGATGAGTCAAAGAACCATTGCAGCAGTTCAAATGAAAGCTAACGGGGGTCTTATTTGGAAAGAAAACTGTGGGACTGGGAAGAGGAACTGTTTGCATAAAATTTGGCAGTGGTGCCATGGAATACTATGTGGCCATAAGAAAGAATGAGTTCGTGTCTTTTGCAGGGATATGGATGAAGCTGGAGACTGTCATTCTCAGCAAACTAACACAGGAACAGAAAACCAAACACCACATGTTTCCACTGTAAGTGGGAGGTGACCAGTGAGAACACATGGACACAGGGAGGAGAACATCACACACTGGGGCTGGTCAGTGGGTGGGGGGCAAGGAGAGGGAGAGCATTAGGACAAATACCTAATGCATGCAGGGCTTAAAACCTAGATGATGGGTTAATAGGTGCAGCAAACCACCAGGGCACAGGTATACCTAAGTAACAAACCTGCACGTTCTGCACATGTATCCCAGAACTTAAGGTAAAATTAAAAAAAAAAAAAAAATTGGTGGTGGTGGAAGTGACATGGTCCCAATATGGAGGACTATGGAGTGGGAATTAAAGGTTATATCCCACCTTCTCCAAGCAAATCACGTATTCCCGTCCTTACTTTGCCTTACTCCTTACTTTCCTTGGGGAAAGGGTTTTGGATTTCCCCAGCTGAATGTGCTATTCAACATGATGAGCATTTAAGTGGAGCCGTGATGGGTTTGGGGAGAGGCTCTTCATAGAAAGAGCTCTCAGGAATAAAAGCTCAAAAGAAAATACAGGTCTCAGAAAGTTGAAGTTGGTTCTGGAACGTAATTCAAGTGAGTCTGTCTCTGTTCCAATCAAAGCATTAATTTTGAGGTTGAGGGATTTTCTAAGTGTTTCTTTTCCTTATCCAAAAAATATCTGAATAGTGCTGCTTTGGTCTTGGGTAGGGGCCTAAAAAATAAAAATTATAGAAGTTCTCCAACCACCATATTATATGATCTTTTGAAATCAATGCCTTTATATGAAGAAGCTTAACCACAAACAACATGACACGCATTCAAGGAAAGAGGATAGAAACTCTGTAGTGGTATTAGTCACAAATGTTTTTAATAGGAAAATGTCATATTCCGGAGCGGTATTATGTAAGAGTTATCGATAGTATATTCGCTTCCTATGGAGACTTAATTTTTACAAAACAAGATAGTTTTCTTTAAGAGAGAGATAGAGTCTCATTCTGTCACCCAGGCTGGAGTACAGTGGTGCAAGCATAGCTCACTGCAGCCACAAACTCTTGGGCTCAAGCAATCCTCCCACTTTAGCCTCCCAAGTATCTGAGACTACAAGGTGTCTCTCAATAAAGGCATTTGTTGCTTGGCATTTAAGGAGATGCCTGATTATGTTAGTTTCCCAGGGCTGCTGTAACATAGTATCAGAGTCTAGATAGTTTAAAACACAGAAACATACTATTCTCTCACAGTTCTGGAGGCTGAAAGTCCAAAATCAAGGTGTCAACTAAGAGGCAGGGCTCTCTCCTGATTACACTGGGACCACCCAGATAATCTGGAATAATTTCCCTAAAACAAATGAAGTTCCAAAACTAACAAAAAGTCAGTGACTGGCCAGGTGCAGTGGCTCACACCTGTAATCCCAGCACTTTGGGAGGCTGAGGCATGTGGATCACGAGGTCAGGAGATCAAGACCATCCTGGCCAACACAGTGAAACCCCGTCTCTACTAAAAATACAAAAAAAATTAGCCGGGTGTGGTGGTGGGCCCCTGTAGTCCCAGTTACTTGGGATGCTGAGGCAGGAGAATGACGAGAACCCGGGAGGCGGAGCTTGCAGTGAGTCACTGCACTCCAGCCTGGGCGACAGAGCGAGACTCCATCTCAAAAAAAAAAAAAAAAAAAAGAATCAGTGACTATGGTTTAAAAAATTACAAACATCAAATCATTTTATGTGAATAAAAGTATCCCAGCTCAGATGGTGAACTTTTCAAAGATTCAAAGAACAGGTATTACTCAGGCTACATAAAAAGTTTCAGAGTATATATAACCATGAAAAGCTTCCCAATTTATTGAGCAAAATAGTATAATCTTATTTTAAAATGTTAACAAAGATAGCAGACCAGAAAATAAAAATTAGTCTCATTTATGAATCCTACTCATAAATTTTACAAAAAGAATTGGCCATTTCACTTATTAGTGTGTTTAAAATATATCTTCTATAGTCAAAGAAGATTTACCCAAAGGATACAGGATAATTAAATAAGAAGAAACCTGTTACAGGTTGAGAATCCCTAATTTGAAAATCGAAAATTGAAAATGCTCGAAAATCTGAAACTTTTTGAGAACCAACATGACACTCAAAGAAAATGCTCACTGGAGAATTTCAGAGTTTAGACTTTCAAATTAGGGTGCTCATCTATAACAAAAACCTTTCAAATCCCTCAAAAATAAAAATTCCAGAACACTTCTGGTAAGAGGCATTTCAGATGGAGATGTTCAACCTGTAATATATTACAACTGTTGGTCAAATTTTTAAATTATATAATAATGTCCAAAGATTTCTAGAAGTTATCTGATATTTAACATCCACTCTGATTTTTAGAAACTTCTTTAGAAGCCAGTAATTTTAAAAATCTATCTTAAACTCAATCAACGTTGTTTCTGATAAAACACAAGAAGCAATTTTATTAAAATCAGAAATCAACATACAAAACAAGGAAAGAAGAAAGGAAAGAAAGAAGGGGGAAAAACTCACTCTAGTGTTCTTGTTCTTGAAATTCTGGTCAAAAATTAAGAATGAAGTATATAATAGACACACTATTATAATGAAATGCACTATAAGAACTGAAAATTTTTAAAAATCAGATGGCCTGTATCTTAATTTTAAATCATTTTGGAGTGGATTGGAACAGAGATTTGCAAAGTCAACTGAGGGAGACACTGGCTGGCTTTGCTTGGCCAACTGTAATGATAATTATAAAATCATAATTCATGTTTTCATAAGCATTTCCTCTGTCAGGCACTGTGATACTCACTTGACAACATTTAATACTCACTTCAGATCTACAAGGTAGATGTCAAGAAGTATTTTCTTCCCTCACTCCTTACATTCTCACCTAGAAAGAAAGAGATGTCCACTGGCTCCCAGGCCTCTCTCTCAACCTCCCCTTGCTCACTGCTTTGCAGAGGGCTGCTGCAGGACTGTCGTCCCTCTGCTATCTCTATTTCCTCGAGGCCCGTCCAGATGCATGAATCATTTATTCCTCCCAGAAGTAAGCCTACTGGAGCAGAATTGGTTGAATTGGGGGATGAGAGAAATGGAACAAGACAGTGGTAGTTGTGAGGAGGAAGAAGTGGGAAGCCCGATTCTACCCCCAAATCCACCTGTATTCTTCAATTGACTTTTCCCAGTAATGAAACTAGTAATTTGGGTTGATCCGTCTAACTTCTGGTCTATATCTGAACTCTGAGGAGCAGAGGGAAAGGTGGTAACAATCCCACTCAAGATCCACAGCGGGCACTCTTATTGTCCTTGTTTTATTAAAGAAATTAAGGCCTGAAGAGTGTATTAGGCTGTTCTTGTGTTGCTTAAAGAAATATCTGAGACTAGGTAATTTATAAAAGAGGTTTAATTGTCTCACAGTTCTGCAGGCTGCATGAGAAGCATGGCATCAACATCTGCTTAGCTTCTGGTGAGGGCCGCAGGAAGCTTACAGTCATGGCAGAAAGCAATGGGGAGCCACTGTGTCATGTGGTGAAAGCAGGAGCAAGAGAAAGGAGGAGGAGGTCCCAGACTCATAAACAGCCAGATCTCAAGTGAAATAACTGAGCAAGAACTCACTCATCACCAAGGAAATGGTGCTAAGCCATTCATGAGGGATCTGTCCCCATGATCCAATACCTCCCCCTAAGCCCCACCTGTAACACTGGGGATCACATTTCAACATGAGGTATGGAGGGGACACACATCCAAACCATATCAGAGGGGTTAAGCAACATACATGAACAGTCTTGGTATGTCTCCAAGATAGGCCACTGAGAAAGACAATCTAAAGCCTGAAAGCCAAGCTAGAAGTTAAATCCACGGACAAGATTGAGAACTTGTCTTCCTGTTTGGCATGCGTTCCTCTGATTGATCCCCATGTTTCACCTATTTTGCATATACCTACCATTTCCTAATTGTTTCCTATGCTGTTGTGTGCACCTTTGAGTGGTGTCTTTGCTTTAACCTTTTTTGCATACTCACAAACCAGTCAGCACACACTCCCCATCCTGTGGCTATAAAGACCCCAGACTCAGTCAGTAGAGGAGGAGATGACCTGACTTCAGGGAAGAGACAACCTGACTTTGGGGAAGATGATCTACCCTTCCTGTCCCCTCTCTAGCTCCCCTCTCCATTGACAGTCCTCTTTGTTGCTCAGTAAAATTCTCTACCTTCACCATCCTTCAATTATCTGTGTGACCACATTCTTCTTGGACGCTGGACAAGAGCTCAGGATGCAGCAAAACGCAAGTACCCAGAAAGGCTGTCACACTGCCTTTTGCCCTCACTGGTGGAGGGCAGCTGCCCCACACAATGATACAAGGGGCGAATTGATCTACTAACATGCTGCTATCTGTGGATGACATAATTAAAAGAGCACTGTAATGCCCCCTCTTGGGCCTCAGGGTTGCAGGTACCCTCACCTGGGCACTGCCACATTCCCCTTAAGGCGACATAGCTGGTCTGGCCACAAGCCCTGCATGGAGTTTGCTCCTGTGTCAGTGCCTAGAGCCATGGGCTGGATCCTGCACTCACTAGCTCATATGCTCCCTCCCACAAGGTGCTGAGCACAGTGGGCTGCGTAGATGGAGCACCCCTTCTGTGAATCCAGCAAAGGGGCCAAGAAAAATCCTGCATCACCACCATGTTCACACCTGCTACACATCTGTGATGTAAAAGGCACCTTCCTGAAGTTGCATGCACAGTGCACAACTTCCCGCCCCACACAGTGGTTGCAGTGGTCCTGGTACCCCTTGGGAAGAGTGTCCTAGGCAGGGAAGTATGGTCATAGGGTAGGCAAACACTCATCTTTACAAAGTAATACCAAGCAGGCTTCCAAAGTGTTCATCGATCTGCAGTCCTCCTGCAGTAGTCTACAATGTTACAGAAAAATTCATCCTGACATTTGTTGGATGGTAAGGAAGACTATTCGAGTGTCAACTAAGCAAGCAAACAAAAATCAAGGTTTTAAATAATTAAAATTGGTTTTATTCAGAAGTCTTGAGGACAGAGACTGAGGACGATAGCCCAGGAGCATTCCTGTTAGACTCCCCAGAACAGTGTTTCAACCCACTGCTTATATAGAGGTGGCAGGGCGTCAGAGTGTGCAAAAGCACATCAGACTTGCTCAGAAGTCACAGTATCACAGAACTACATCAAAGTCTGGGTGTAAGAGCACATCTGGTTATAGATTACAGAGGCACAATCGCTAATGCTGTCAGATTTTATCTCCTAGGTAGGAAGAGGCAAGGATTAGGGTTATTTATCTTTTAAGGAATACAGTGACTCAGGGAAGAGATGTGGGAGGCCGTGTGCTCTATCTTGTTTTGCCTTCAAAGCTGCACATCATCACAGAGGCAGGGATTTTGTGAAATTATGTGGGCAAGCAGAGATGAACAAACATGATTTCTTACGGTTGCTACTTTGTCTCACACAAGGGACTATTACAATGGGGGTTTTGCTGTATGGGGGAGAGACTGGGCTCAACTCCAAATACAACAAGGACAAGTAGAGATTTATACTTGTCCTTGGAGTAAGGCAAAGTAGGGCGGAGGGTCAGTAGATGGAAAATTACTAAGAGGATACATCAAGGCTAGGGGCATTCTTGTGGAAAGTGGGCCAGGGTGACAAGACATCAAGGGTGGGGAAGAGGAATTTGATCAGATATCAAAGATGGTCAGAAACCAAGAATGAAGTTTGAGGAATTTGGTCAGATATTGATGAAAATGGCTCTCAATGGAGAGGGGAATCTTAGATAAGCTGACCCAGCAGGATTCTTGCTAAAACTGGACTAAGCAGGCCAAGGGCAGAGTCCAAGATCAGGACTTAGTTGAAAAGGGGGTCCCGAGGAGCTGACTCGAGTGTGGTCAAAGAGAGAGTCTTTGTCAATAAGAATCTTTGTTAAAAGAGGTGTAGCTGTAAGCACATCTCAGGTCTCAGAGAGGCTGAGGTAGGAGGATTGCTGGAGCCCAGGAGTTTGAGACCAGCCTGGGTAACATAGTGAGACCATGTCTCTACTATTCTTAAAAAAACTTAAATAAAATTTTTTAATGAAAAAAAGTTCAAACTCAACAGTATAGAAATGCAAATTAACAACAGAATACCATGTTGAATTACTCTAATCAGTACACCAACTCAGCCAGACTCATGGAATTATATTAAAATATAATAGTCAAGTTTGGCAAGAGTGAGATAAAGCAGTCTTTCTCGTTTCATACACATCTGGGGTATGTAAATTGATACAGCTTTTGTGAAAAGAAAATTGCCAATATTCATTAAGTATCATTTGAAAGGTAATTTTAAACAAAAAAAAAATTTGGAAATAAACCTCAAAGAAAGAGTCTGAAATGCAAAAGAAGCTTTTTGCATAAAAATGCTCATTTCAGCACTACTTATAATAGCACAAAATTGAAAACAACAATAAACAGCAATGCTAGAAAGATGATTAAATAAATTGTGATGGACTACTAAAAAGCAAAATTCTGTTTTGTGAAATATTCAATAATATGAAGAAATAAATTGGAAATTATACAAGTAAATTGAAAATAACATTAGCTACAAAACTTTACGTTCAAAATTTTATATAAAACCTATAACACAATATTAAATTTTAAAGGACTATATGAGTGTTAGAAATGTGCATAGAACAACTTAGAGCATGTATCAAAATATTAATACTGGTGATCTCTGAGTCATACTTGATTTTCAGTTTTCCTATTTATATTGTTCAACATTTTTCATATTTTCAACAATCAATATATAATATTTCTATACATTTTAAAGGTTAAAGTATATATTGTTTAATACATTAAAACTCCCTTACTGGTGTTCAAGGGTCTAGAATCATTAGTGAAGAAACACAATATCATGTAATGTAGTGCATGCTCTGGGTCAAGCTGCTCGTGTTTCAGTCCTGAATTTGCCACTTGCCAGTGGTATAAACTTAAGCAAGTTACTTAACTCCTTTGTGCCTCTGTAAAATGGAACAATAAAAGTACCCAGCCCATAAGGTTGTAGTGAATAGTAACTGAGTTAATATATGTACAGTGCATAGAACAAGTTTTATGAACGTAATGTTATTATTATATATAAAAAGAAAGAGTTCTCAACCAGATTGCACACTTCTTAAAAACAAGGCCCATTTCTCTTAGTTCTTTTATATCTTTACCACTATCTTCCCCCAAAAAACCTCAGAAATAGTGCTGAGCCAATAGTAATGTTCCTTGCCTATAAAACAAGATGCCAGCCCCTTCTTGCCCATTCCTGTTATTCATTTTGCTTAAGTATTACAAATATCAGAAGGGAACTGCATGGATAGACTGTGAAAATATGGCTCTATCGTCAGAATCGTCATTGTCATATTACCAAAGCACATATCATAATTGAATATATAGGCAATGAGATGTTAACGAAAGCAAATCTCAAGTAGCCACTTGGATTTTTATCAAAATGCTCTGCACAACTTTTGCCCTTAGAGCAACAACAACACCTTCTGGCAGCACAAGGAACTGGGTGATTGAGGGCCTCCTGTGGCTGTTGAGAATGAAGAGCTATTGGCTTTTGGGTAAGGGGCAAGGAATCCTAGAATGTGGCCCAAAGAAAGTAGTGGGAGAGTCTGATCTTGATTTTAGAAGTTGGCGAGCAGTAGGGGAGTGGGATCCCATTCAAGGGAAGATGTGGGCATCAGGAGGGATTGACTAAGAGCAGATTGACTTTGAGGTTGGTAATGGGAACCTAAGTAGGAAACTGAAGGGAGAGGGGAGGTCAGAGTGTAATTGCCCAACATGTTCTTCCTGCCTACGGCACCAAGAAAACCAATTCACTGAAATGGCAGTATTGCAGTAAAGAAAGAGTTAAATTAACATGAGGTTAGCCATGCAGAAGATAGAGTTTATTACCCACAACAGCCTTCCCAAGAACTCAGAAGCTAGGATTTTTATGAATAATTTGGGGGGCAGGCAGGGGACTAGGAAATGGGTGCTGCTGATTGGTTGGGGATAAAATCATATGAGTGTGGGAAATGGCCCTCACATGCTGAGTCTGCCTCTTGATGGGGCCACAGGACTGTCTGAGACATGAGTCAGGAGTCTGGATGGGGTTGGTGAGTTGCCAGAATGCAAACATTTTAAAAAACATCTCAGAAGCCCAATCTTAGGTTCTACCATAGTGATATTATCTCTAAGATCAATTGAGGAAGTCACAAATTCTGTGAGCTCTGGCCACATGACTCCTGAGCAGTAAGAGATTATAGAAACTATGCCTACATTTTAGCAGATTGCAGGCCCCTCTCATAATCCTACTCTTGTAGCCTTTCATTAATCAGGGTTTCAGCCCTGGAAGAAGGAAGGGGTCAGTTTTAGGGAGGGACTATTATCATCCTTGCTTCAAAGTTAAACTATAAACTAAATGCTTCCCAAGGTTAGCTTGGCCCACATGCAGGAATGAATGAGGACAGCCAGCCTGTGAGGCTAGAATTAAGGTGGACTCAGCCATGTTAGATTATCTCACTGTCATAATCTTTGCAAAGGCAGTTTCAGGAGAACAACAGCCATCAAAACAGAGGCAACTACTGAGCACTGGTACTGTCCACCATGCTGGAGTGATGGTTGTGAAAAGGTTGGTTTGGAACGCATGGCAAATGGTGTGATGGGGTCTCCATCTCCAGCCAGGGAGTGCTGCCACCACTCACTAGTCCAGCTGTCACCCCACTAGGTCTTACTTGGTCGAAGACACACTGGGTCTTGCTCAGCATCACTCCCTCTTTCTACATCCAATTATTGGTCACCAAGAGATCCAAAGGCTTGGCTCTCTAGCTAAATCTAGACAGTTCTGAAGGGTGATCCCATCTTCAGAACTCCCTGTAGGCTGAGCTGTGGCATCTGTGGTGATGACATCACAGCCCAATGTCTCCCTCTGCCCAGTCCTGTTTCTCCATCCCCCTCCTGCTCTGTAGACCCCAAGAATTCTCCCTGATAAAGTCCTGTGCAGTTGATAATCTTCCCCTCAGAATCTAGGACAGTCCCCTCCTGTGGAGCTTCTATCCTAGTGGGACGGCTGGAAAGCAAACAAGCAAGCAAATTAACCAATACTTTCAGGAGCTAGTAAGTACTAAGAGGAACAGAAAAAGGGTAAATTGATAAACAGTGATATAACATGGCTAGGGTGATCAGAGAAGGCCTCTCTGAGGAGACAACTTTGGGACTGAGAACTGAATGGCAAAAAGCATCAGAGTCAATGGTCAAGATTAGCAGGCACTGGTAGAACAGAGAAGGCTGCTGAGGCTGGAGCGGGGTGGTTCAGGTTGAGGGCAGTAGAAACCAAAGTTGGAAAAGGGTCTCTCTAGATAGGAGCTTGTGTGCTATGATAAGGAGTTTGGGTTTTATGCTAAGTGAATGAAAGACTCTGGAGGGTTTAAGTACTAGAGAGACCTGATCTAATTTAGGTTTGCAAAAGATCTCTCTTGCTACCGGGACAAATAAATTAGAGAGAAGAGTAGAGGCAGGAAGATTATTCAAGAAAGTCCTGCCTACATCTAGGTCACTGTTTCTCAGAAGGCAAGTTGTACCCCAGTCCTGGGTAGTGAAATCAAATTCAATGGTTTATGACCTTAAACATTTATTAATGAACTAGCACAGGCTGGAATAGAATATAAAAGAAAATTGAGTTCATGGCATTCAGTAATGGTAAAAACTATTTCATGATACTTAATGTAGTGAAAAATATTTTTGGGTATGTGCATTGGTTCAGGATTAAAAGAAAACTTCTTGGCCAGGCGCAGTGACTCACGCCTATAATCCTAGCACTTTGGGAGGCTGAGGCAGATGGATCACCTGAGGTCAGGAGTTTGAGAGCAGCCTGGCCAACATGGCGAAACCTCATCTCTACTAAAACTACAAAAATTAGCCAGGCTTGGTGGTGCGCCCATATTCCCAGCTACTCAGGAGGCTGAAGCAGAAGAATCCCTTGAACCTGGGAAATGGAGGTTGCAGTGAGCCAAGACCACACCACTGCACTCCAGCCTGGGCAACAGAGGGAGACTCTGTCTTAAAAAAATAATAATAAAATAAAAGCAAACTTCTTATTGTAGATCTTGGTAACAAAAGTTTGAAAGACACTGGTCTTGATTGGGAAGGCACACTGGCATATACAGGTTGCATTATGTAACCAAGGCCAGGAAAAGATGACTTAAGAAGGAACTAAGAGTAGGCTGTGGTCGGATGCAGTGGTTCACACCTGTAATCCCAGCACTTTGGGAGGCTGAGGCAGGCAGATCATGAGGTCAAGAGATCAAGACTATCCTGGCCAACATGGTGAAACCCCGTCTCTACTAAAAATACAAAAATTAGCTGGGCATAGTGGCCTGCGCCTGTAGTCCTAGCTACTTGGGAGGCTGAGGAAGGGGAATTGCTTGAGCCCAGGAGGCGGAGGTTGCAGTGAGCCGAGATCGCACCACTGCACTCCAGCCTGGAGGCAGAGCGAGATTCCATCTCAACAACAACAACAAAAGAGTAGGCTGCAAGGACAAAGGGAGTGTGATGTCCTAGAGTAGTCAACGGGGTCAAAGACACCTCAAGAAGTGTAGGGACAGAACAGGTGAAACAGCACATAGACCAGTTTCAGAAAGACCAGAGCATAACTAGGGGGGTCCAGGAGGGTGCAGAGCAGCTGCAGTGAGATGGTTTGCACTTTGAAGCAGTGTCAATCCTGGCAGAGGCAAAATATTCTCTCTTGTTTTAAAAAAACAGACCCCACCACAAACTGGCAGGCACACACTTAGAGAGGGTCCCAGTTTCCATTTGAGAGAGCAAGTTCATGAACTTGGAAGGAACAGGCCAGTTGTGCAACCTCACCCAAAAGGCAGGAGTTCCTCTCGTGGGTGGCAAGCTCCATGGCCCTCTAGGAAATTGAAATGGAAGAATGATGGTGTCACAGCCTGAAAGACAAGGCAGTGATGTTGACAGTAATATTTAAGGTGAGCTGGAGAAGTCTATGAGCAAGCATTTCAGAGAGCCAAGGGCATCCTTCTACCAATAGCTTCCACAGGTCCGTAGTTCCACAGCCTTCTCTTTGATCTCTTTGATCTTTTATCTCTGGGCCTGGTGCCATGCTCATGCCTGTAATCCCAATGCTTTAGGAGGCTGAAAAAGGAGGAGCCCAGGAGTTTCAGACTAGCCTGGACAGCATAGCCAGACTCCGTTTCTCCAAAAAATAAAAAAAAAAAAATTAGCCAGGCATGGTGGTGTGCGCCTGTAGTTGCAACTACTTGGGAGGCTGAGGTGGGAGGATTGCTTGAGCCCAGGAGGTTGAGGCTGCAGTGAGCCACGATGGGACCACTGCACTCCAGCTGGGGCAACAGAGGGAGACCCCCAACTTTAAAATAAAGTTCTCTGGACACATATGTCTAGGAAATCTTGGATTCTGTATTCTTTCTTGTTATGTGTTAAATTGTTCCCCCAAAAAATATGCTGAAGTCTTAATACCCAGTACCTCAGAATGTGAACTTATTTTGAAATAGTGTCATTACAGATGTAACTAGGTAAATTAGGCTGGGTGGGGTAGCTCACGCCTTTAAGCCTGGCACTTTGGGAGGCCAAGTTGGGTGGATCACTTGAGCCCAGGAGTTGGAGATCAGCTTGAGCAACATAGGGAGACCTCATCTCTACCAAAAAAAATTACTAAAATTAGCTGGGCATCATGGCATGTGCCTGTAGTCTCAGCTACTTGGAAGGCTGAGTCAGGAGGATCACTTGAGCCTGTGAGGTTGAGGCTGCAGTGAGCCGTAATCACGCCACTGTACTCCATCCTGAGCAACAGAGCAAGACCTTGTCTCAAAACAAACAAAATGAAACACAAAATAATTAGGTAAATTAGGATAAAGTCATACTGGAGTAGGCTGGGCCCCAAATCCAACAGGACTGGTATGTGTATAAGAGACCCAGGGAAATGGGTCTGGTGTTCGTATAAGACACAGGGAAACAGCTCTGTGATGGTGGAGGCAGAGATTGGAGTGATGTGTCTACAAGCCAAGAAACACCCAAGGATTGTCAGCTGACACCATCAGCTAAGAAGAGGCAAGGGAAGATTCTCTCCATGAGGTTCAGAGGGAGCATAGCTGATGTCAGGTTTCTGGCCTCGAGTTTGGAGAGGATACCTGTTCTTTAAGTCACCGGCTTTGCAGTGCTTCGTCGTGGCAGCCCCAGGAAACAAATACACTCTCAAGAGTCACAACTTACATATAGCGTCCGAAAGTCTAAGAAGCCCATCGTTTAAGACACAGTGACCTAAAATAGTGCTTAAGAAAGTGATTCTAAGGAAAATGTGTTTTCATCCCAATCTTGACACTTTGGTATGCTACTTATATCATGCTACCTTCAAGGGTCCAACCAGAAAGAAAGAGGTTAAACTCTCAGACCAGATTTCAGGGAAACCCTGTAAAGCTGGAGGTTGGGATTCACAGTGTCAGGCCAGGTTTCTGTACCATTTTAAGGCCACTCGGCAGTAATGATGCTTTCACTTCCCCTTGTCACCTGTCTGCCAGGCTGTGCCCACCCAAGGTCTGTTGGCAGCAGAGAACTCACAAGAGAAGATGCCTCAGTGGGTGCCGTTTGTATCTTCATCTCACAGTCTTAATCTGGGTGGAAGAAGGGCAGGAGAGAGGTCTTACCTATTTTCTTTTTTTTTTAATTGAAAGCTATTATAATTTATTATGTTGATGATATAATGCTGATATATATATTTATTTATTTGGGATAGGTAATTATTTTCTTATTATACTTTAAGTTCTGGGGTACATGTGCATAACGTGCAGGTTTGTTACATATATATACTTGTGCCATGTTGGTGTGCTGCACCCATCAACTCGTCAGCACCCATCAACTGGTCATTTACATCAGGTGTAACTCCCAATGCAACCCCTCCCTCCTCCCCCCTCCCCATAATAGGCCCCAGTGTGTGATGTTCCCCTTCCCAAGTCCAAGTGATCTCATCGTTCAGTTCCCACCTATGAGTGAGAACATGCGGTGTTTGGTTTTCTATTCTTGCGATAGTTTGCTGAGAAGGGTGGTTTCCAGCTGCATCCATGTCCCTACAAAGGACTCAAACTCATCCTTTTTTATGGCTGCATAGTAGTCCATGGTGTATATGTGCCACATTTTCTTAATCCAGTCTGTCACTGGTGGACATTTGGGTTGATTCCAATATTCTAGGGAATATTCCCATGCAAACAATAACAGGGTGAGAACCAGAGCCATCATCATTCCGGTGAATAGAAGTCAATCGGAGGAGTCCAGCCAGTGGTGAGGTGGCTCATGCCTGCAATTCCAGCACTTTGGGAGGCCGAGGTGGAAGGATTGCTTGAATCCAGGAGGTCAAGACCAGCCTGGGCAACATGGTGAAGCCCCAAGTCTACAAAAAATACAAAAAAAAATTAGGCATGGTGACACATGCCTGTGGTCCCAGCCACACGGGAGGCTCAGGTGGAAGGATTGCTTGAGCCTGGGAGGTAGAGACTGCAGTGAGTGGAAATCACACCACTGCACTCCAGCCTGAGTGATGGAGCTGAGATCCTGTCTCAAAAATAAATAAAATAAATTAAAATTTAAAAAGCATATCAGAATGCAAAGTATTTCAACAAGTTTGATAGAACTGAACTGTCTATTAACTAAGAGGCCTTTGGCTCACCCTTCTGTCTGTTTAATAGAACATTCACATCAATTATCACCACTCTACTGTAAAACAAGGAAGAGCAGAGCAATGTGTAAAGCAAAGTTGTCCCAGGAGAGGACGAGGGCATTGCTGAGGAGAGGTGGATTTCCAGGGACGCCAGGAAGTTGATGATGGTGCTGGTCTTGCCCAAACCCATTTCCTCCCATGGATTTGACATGGAGCTTATGTGATGTGATGTGATGTGAACCTATTCGTTTGATCTCCCTTCTGGGGTGTTACTACAGAAATCAAAGCAATATTCAGCATTCAGAAGACTGAAATGTCATTGCCAATGAAAAAGAGTCAGTTTGTAGAGTTAGGAACACTGGCGGAAGGCTATTGAAGGAAATGCAGAGGTGGCTTCAGTGGGAGATATCAAGATCAAAGTAACCACAACACGGTTGGGCATGGTAGCTTAAGCCTGTAATCCCAGCACTTTGGGAGGCCGAAGCAGGTGGATCACCTGAGGTCAGGAGTTCGAGACCAGCCTGACCAACATGGAGAAACCCCATCTCTACTAAAAATACAAAATGAGCCGGGTGTGGTGGCACATGCCTATAATCCCAGCTACTCGGAAGGCTGAGGCAGGAGAATCACTTGAACCCGGGAGGCAGAGGTTGCAGTGAGCCAAGATCACGCCACTGCACTCCAGCCTGGGCAACAAGAGTGAAACTCCGTCTCGGAAAAAAAAAAAAAGGAATCCCAACACCCCAAATTCAGACTCTGTAACAGCCTCTCCTTGCTCACACTCTAAAAGGACAGTTTTCATAAGTGAATTTCAGGTAAAGCACATTGTTGCTCTGCAAGCCATAACAGAGAATCCTGCCATGTTGTAATTAGACGGACAGCTTGCCAGCAGCTTAGGAGAAAGCCAGAGCTTAACTTCAGATTCAGGCAGCACAAGTTACTTAAGGAGGTTTGGGGCTATCGAGCGTTTTGCTAATTCCTCAGTGATTTTTCACCATATCTGTACTTACAGGAAAGAAATAAATTCTCTCTGGAATGTATTAACCTCTATTTCTAATTTCCATAGCTTAAGTAATACTGGGGAGCATTGGGAGGGAAAAATGGATAGCCACACTTCCCATCAGCAGAGAAAATCAAAGAACCTAGAGATCCCCCAGGTGACCCCAACTTCCTACTTTCCTGTTGACAAGTGGTTACCATGGGTTGCAGGAGAGTTACCTGCAGATCTGAAACATTAACCAGATCCCCAGATTCCCAAGTCAGTGTTCTCCCCGTTGAGCCCTGGAGTCAGATGACCCGGGATTAAATTTCTGCTCAACCACCTACAGGCTGTTTGACCTTGGGCAAGTCACTTAATCTCTCCAATCTTATTTTTCTTACTCATAAAGTGAAGATGACAAAACCTTTTCTTTCTTCCTGCCTCACAGAGTGGTCACAAAGCTCAGGATAGATGAGTAAAGTCCTTAGAAACTGGCAGAAATGTTTCCAAAGGGGAGATATTATTAGGAATTCTCCTCTGAAGGGAAGTGTGGGACTTCCCTTCACTAATGATGAATGACAAGATGGCAGATCCCAGGGCTCCTGAGTGCCTGTCAGGAAAATAACAAAAATACACAAACTTTGGGTCTTTTTTAAAAAAAATACCCTCGTGTGCAGGGTTTGGCATGGGTTAGGAATGTCAGACTGGGACAGTAGATATGTCAGAATTGGTTCCATCAGGTTTGCAATCAAATCTCCTGAAAGGAAAAAGATGCCACTTCCATTTCCCCACTTCTGGTCAGGTCTCACCCATCACTAGTACCTGCCAAAGGGCAAAAGAGAAAGTGTAGGGGACACATAAGGACATCTCCTGTGCCGTTGTTCCCACTGCTTATCCTTCTAGCCAGTCTTGCATCTTAACCTAAAATGTAAGAGGAAGAACAGTTACTCTATGTGAAGGCTAAAGCAACTCCATCTTGAATGCTAAGCCACCATTTTCTGATTAACCCAAGTTCCGGGAATGCCTCTAAGATTTCTATTTCCATGTGATTACCGTAAATCCTGTCCTTAAGTCAAAACAATCTCGATGGTTACCAGAAACCCACATTTATCAGAAGTCCTTCCATTAGGCCAATTCCCTATGGTATATGAGCCCTGTACCTGGAGGTTGATGGTCCAGGGACTTCATCTTGTGACTGCCTAAGACATGGCTTCTGATCATAAGTCCCTATTAAGTGTTTTTTTTTCTGTGAAACTGGATTTGTCAGCCTCTTTCTTCAGCCTCTTGGCTTCCTCAGATTTTTATTATTATTATTATTTTTTGAAACGGAGTTTCACTCTTGTTGCCCAGGCTGGCGAACAAAGGTGCAATCTCGGCTCATTGCAGCCTCCACTTCCCGGGTTCAAGTGATTCTCCCGCCTCAGCCTCTCGGGAGTACCTGAGACTATAGGCATGCACCACCACACCTGGCTAATTTTTGTATTTTTAGCAGAGATGGGATTTCGCCATGTTGGCCAGGCTGGTCCCGAACTCCTGGCTTCAGGTGATCCACTCACCTTGGCCTCCCAAAGTGCTGGGATTACAGGCGTGAGCCACTGCGCTCGGCCTTCCTCAGTCTTAAGTGCTAGTTTTGCAGAGATCTGCCACTGCAGAATATTTGGTGAGTTAAGCAGGAGGTGAGCGACCAAGAAATGAGTGAAGGGAATGAAGTATCCACAGGGGAAAATCCATGAGTGACAGCCACTTCTATGTGGAGTGGTGTGGTTCCCCATGTAGATGCTTATGGACCACCACATGAGTACAGGGACATTCCAAAAAATGCTGGCAGGTTTCATGTGATAGTTAACTGAGGGCCATCTACCTCACTGGGGTAAGGAAAGGCAGCTAGCAGCTGCTGCAATAGAATGGAAAATATTCTTTTATAAGAACTCTATAGTCAATAGTTGGCTTTTCTCGGCACCAAGCAACCAGCACAGGTCTGCATGTCCTCCTTTGTTGTGGCTTTTACCTTGTTACAATTTTTTTTGAGATGGAGTCTCCCTCTGTCACCCAGCCTGGAGTGCAAGTGGCGTGATCTCAGCTTACTGCAACCTCTGCCTCCCAGGTTCAAGCCATTCTCCTGCCTCAGTCTCCCAAGTAGCTGGGACTACAAATTCACGCCACCACCCCCGGCTAATTTTTTGTGTTTTTAGTTGAGATTGGGTTTCACCGTGTTAGCAAGCATGGTCTCGATCTCCTGACCGCATGATCCGCCCGCCACAGCCTCCCAAAGTGCTGGGATTACAGGCCTTGTTATGACTTTTACTTCCTCTACAATCAAATTCCAGCGTCTTCTCAGTGCTCTACCAGGACTGTGGGCCAACCTGGGGCCCAGCCAAGGGCCTCACTAAGCCATCCAATCAGTAGTAGCCATAGGCTACTTTATTTAGCCAAAGGCAAAAATGAGTCAACTGAATTCTGTTTTTCCATTTACTTCTGTCTATTTTTCCTCCCCCTTGTCACCCTCAATACCACAAGAGGGGACCAAGAAACAAAACAGAACAAAAAAGAGATTTTCTAACAGCCTGAGATCCCTTAAGGAAAACAGAAGAGATGCCGAAGTCTCCTCTTTTGGAGGGTGCGGGGGGACTTCTGTTTTTTCCTTTTTATTTTTTAATGAAACCTCAAGAGTTGTAAAGAGACAGATTGCTCTCAGATATAAAACTCTGCTCTCTTTTGTACTGCATAACCCAATCTCCTTGGCTTTTGGGGTCTGCCAGAGGTTACTTTGTACTGTTAGAGAACTCCACATTAGCATGTGATGGCTGGTGAGTCACGGGCAAGAGCTACAGTGTTAGAGATGGCTAACAGCAGTTGTTGACAGTAGATGGTTATTACTACTGAGGGATACCTGTTTCTTTGGGCATTTTGATATGAAAAGCACACTTTGGGCACCTAGAAGCTATGGAAACACCCCTCAGTGAGGGATGAGACTCCCATGGGGGATGGACTGATCACGGAGTGAGCTGATTGGTGCTGAGTTGCCCACCAGCCTTGGGGGAATGTCATCACAGTACGGTGACAATGGAAGCATTGCAGTGTCCAGCCCAGTGGCACTTTCCTCTTTTAGGGACCCATAACTCAGCGTAAAAATGGGATCTCTGATTTTGGGAGATCTAAGTGTTCTGCCTTCCAACTAGGCCTGATTTCCTTTGCCCTGTTCATCAAAGAGCTCGACTTTCATGCCAGTAATCTAATCAAGAAGCAAACCAAGTTGAAAAGTCCACCTATCAAACTAAATCAGTCTACATTTAGCTGGCTATTTTGATAGACTTTGTAAAAGAAATTTACCTCTGTAAAGGAGATCACTATCTATAAAAGTGTCTCATTCTCTGTACCTAAACCACTAGAAACCTTTATGGTAAGAAGACAAAGTCTTAACATTTACATTAAAAACTTTACCATGTTTAAGATACTTTTTCTGGCAATATTGTTTTAACTGGGCTTTTACCTGTGCCCTTTGTCTCAGCAAGTAATGGTATTTTGACATAAGTTCTGTGCCTTTGAGATATAAATGTTCTACCTTATTTTACCTAAGAACTATGTCTTTGAAAATGATTGCTAATCTAAAGGAAAGAGAAAAGCTACTTGAAAACTGGCCAACAGATATTATAAATCTTTAAGACCTGCTTCTGTCTGTGTGTCTCTATGTCTCTATGTTGATATGTGTCATGCGGATGTGATATTTTACTACCAAAATATATGAAATAGCTCCAGTTAACTGACTTAATGAGAAAGTAAGCACTTAAATCATTTTTTTTAGGAAAAGAGAAACTAACTCCAATGCTTTTTAGCTCACATGACTTTAGTAATCTTTGGTAAATAAAACTAGTTTTAAAATTGTTGGTAAAATAAATAGGAATGTCTTCAGAATTGTCAGAACTAAATATAACTTAGACATTTTTGCCTGGGTCTGCTGGCCAAACAGGTTTAAGCTAGCTCTCCTAGACATTTTATGACCATAAACTTGACTAGGTGATATTTTTGGTAATTGTTCAACTTGTCTGTGAACTTATGTCTTAGAACCATTAGATTCCAGGCTCTAAACAAATGGCCATGGTAAGGCCTGGGAACATATGCAGAGTTCTCCCTGACCCAGCTGTGCCTCCTGGCCATGCTGGAAAAGGTCAGGCATTATCTCCACATCTCTGTTCATGGCCTCTATATCTGGTATACAATTATGATTGCTTACTTCCTAGGTTTTTCAATAAAAACAAGAGTTAATAAGAGTTAATATTGTAAATAATGTATGTAATTAAAACTACTAGATACAAGAGAAACAGTTCTATATACAGTGTATAAAGAAAGATGTGTTTGGGTGAAGTTATAAAAAAATGAAGATGTGGTTTTTGCTAAAGGAGATGTAATTTTGTCTAGTTTAGAGATCATTTAAAGATTTTTTTTTCCAAAATGAAGGTTAAAAAAAGATACAGATAAAGCTAAATGGATAAAAAGAGAAAGGATAAAAGGGAGTTCGCAGGGAGTTGGTTCACTGGATGCATGAGGAAATGCAAGCTAATAAGAAGTGCACTAAATACTGTTACTGGGGGTCCTTGCTCCCAGAGCTCCCAAGATGGTGGCAAGCCTCATGTTCTCTGACCTGGGGTTCTGGGCCTCACGGAATCCAAGGAATGGAATCTTGGGCCATGTGGTGAGTGTTATACCTCTATTAGAAGCCATGGGTCACAGAAGAGAACTGTGAAACCCAGTGACTAGTGTTCAGCTCGATTAGGATGAATCTGGGCACTTAGCTGTACAGGAACAATGGTAAGCTTTTAGCCAGATCGGGAGCGGCAATGGGCAGCTCGCTGGATCAGGAGCACAGCAGACACCCTCCCGGATCTGGAGGGATGGAAGTCAGCAGCGGTTCTGTGACAGCGGCAAACAGCAGAGGTGGACGGCGACCGAAAGCTCAGCTCAAGCCGTAACAAACATGGACCAAAAGAGAGTGCAGTTGCAAGATTTAACAGAGTGAAGGCAGAGCTCCCATACAAAGGGAGGGGACCCAAAGAGGGTAGCTGTTGACGGCTTGAATGCCTGGGTTTATATCCCCCATCACTGTCCCTCCTGCTGTGCTCTCAGGCAATAGATGATTGACTATTTCTTTACCTCCTGTTTTTGCCTAATTAGCATTTTAGTGAGCTCTCTTTACTATCTGTTTGGTCGGGTGTGAGCTAAGTTGCAAGCCCCATGTTTAAACGTAGAAGCAGTCACCTTCCCAACGAGGCTTAGGGATTCTTAGCCTAGGAAATCCAGCTAGTCCTGTCTCTCAATACATGATCTTTTGGTTATTGCTAACTGTAATAGCTAATGTGAAAGCAAAAGAGGGTGCTGGGTCAGGCCTCAACCTCGAGGCTGGACTAAGCTCAGATTTCAGTCTGTCTGAGGTCAGGTCACTAGCCTCAAAGCCACCCATACACCAGGGTAAGATTACGCCAGGGCAACAGAAAGTACCTCAAAGCCATCCACAAACGGAAAAGTCATGCCAGGGTAATGGAAGATACTTCTGAGACCCATAGTTACCAAGAAGGTGGTCAACGTGAAAGAAGGACAAAACCAAGTAACTATGAAAACCAGAGGGCATAATGTGAAGAAATTGTTCTACTTTGTAGATTCGTGTCGTCAGCTTCCTGAGCAAACTTTAAAATGGATTATGAGAGTAACTAATTTAGGAGCAGTAACTCTGGTTTTAAGTGCTGCAGAGTGGAAGAACATATTTGGGTTCATGCAGAACCCACAGTTCATTACTGAACAATCACAGACGAAGCTGGATGTGATCCAGACACACAGGTTATCACTGAGGTAACAGCAAGTCTGGTGTACTGGATAAAAGTCACTGTAAGGCTTCTTTACACTGAGAGGGGAGATGGCTCAATTCCCCTTATAAGTACCAATTACAGCACTCCAGATAAGCAGCTGATATGCTTTGCTGTACGTAAGCCATATGGGAATGGCTTTATGATGACAGGAATATTAATCCAATGGCTATGCCCATTATCCAGGTCATGGTAAGCGCTGTGATTAAGAGGGTCCCTTCTACATGGTCACTCCATGTGATGGTCTGCAGGAATAATCCTGCAGAATTGAGCAATAGTTCCAGAAGCCTTATCAAATTAAAGAAAGATGAATGAAGAAAACTTTAATGGGGTGAACCTAAGAAGAAAAAGAAAAGAGAGACCATGGAAATCAGCAGGGTGGAAATCTTTGAATGGTTAAAAAATGGGCAGGGCATGGTGGCTCGTGCCTACAATGCCAGTGCTTTGGGAGTTGGGGTGGGAGGATCACTTGATGCCAGGGAAATATAGCAAGATCCCATCTCTACAAAAAATTTAAAAACTTAGCATGGTGGCACTTACCTGTAGTCCTAGCTGCTTAGGAGTCTGAGGCAGGAAGAGTACTTGAGCCCAGTAGTTTGAGGTTGCAGTGAGCTATAATCATGCCACTGTACTCCAGCCTGGGTGACAGAGTGAGACCCTGCCTCAGAAAGAAAGAAAGAAAGAAAGAGAGAGAGAGAAGAAGAGAGAGAGAAAGAGAAAGGAAAAAGGGAAAGAAAAGATATTAAATGAATTAAATTGAAATTGATGGGATTAAAAACAAAGGCGTGATCACAGCTCACTGTCACCTCAAATTCCTGGACCGAAGCAATCCTCCTACTTCAGTCTCCCAAGTAGCTGGGACTACAGACACAAGCCATCATGCTGGGCTAATGTTTTTTATATTTTCTTAAAATTGAGGTCACACTAACCTTAGTTAATCAACCAACGAGGTCTCACTAAGTTGTCCAGGCTAGTCTTGAATTTCTGATCTCTAGCAATCCTTCCTCCTTGGCCTCCCAAGTGCTGGAATTACAGGTGTCAGCCACCATGCCCAGCCCAAATACAGCTACATTTATTCAACATATGAATGGGGAGGCATTCAGAGATAAGTATACTTAATAAATAAGAGAAAGGAACATAAGGTCCCCTCCTCTGTGTCTCATTCAAAGGCTTACCAGTGGATCTTTGACCTTTTGAGGAATTCCAAATAGCAAGTACCACTTATAGAGTATGATTTTCTTCATAAAATATAGTAAGTCTAATGGAAAAAGGCAAAGCAATCTCTTTGGACTGTTATGGGTGATTATTGTAAATGAAGCAATAAACAGAGAACAGATCACTCCAATAGCAATGGACACACTAGCAGCCAGCTAGGCTCATTCACCAGCCACAAGATTGTTCCTGCAAACCAGCGTTAAAGCACACCCAGTGCCTCGCCACAAGCCAGTCTATGTTGCTACATACCTTGGACTTTTCAGATCACTTGCAAATAAATTTAAACTCTGGAGGATACATCTGAGATAAAGGTTCATTGTATTCAAAAAAGAAAAGAAAAGGAAAATCATCTGGGACCCCATTAATAAGAAATCAATTCAACTAATCTCTTCAGGAGATCCCACTGATCAGTCAGCAACTTACGTTGAGTCACTGCAACATTGCTGTTGCTAACTCCAGAGCAAGAAATGTGTCCTTCCCAGATTATGGATGCACAGTTCTGGCACCTTCTTTAAAGGCTGGCATCACAGAATTCTGCTCCTGATGCCACAGATGTTTGTCAGCATTTTCTATTCATGTCTGCTTTCTTGTACTCTATTTTAACTGAAAAATTTGAAAACTATAATTAAATAATTGTTGCAAATGAAACATACAATCTGTACCATTGATACAGAGGTGTCAACTTAGAAATGAGAAAGAATAAATATAAATGAGAATCCTCTACCTCTTTCTAAAAATTTAAAGCAGAGTTGGAAATAGAATGAGAAAATACCATCTTAACTGGAATAGGAGTAAAATGCAAGCCAATAAAATCTCCCAGCATCCTTTGCTATTACTGGGAATATAACTGCATTTACTTATCTGGAATGACGCAGGAACTTTTTCTTATTAAACTTTTAAAAAAGAAGTTTAAGTGCTATTCTTTTATTCTATTTTATTTTTTTTTGAGACAGAGTCTTACTCTGTCACCTAGGCTTGAGTGCAGTGACATGATCTTGGCTCACCGCAACTTCCACCTCCCGGGTTCAAGCAATTCTCATGCCTCAGCCTCCCGCGGGGCTGAGATTACAGGCCTGTGCCACCAGGCCAAGCTAATTTTTTTGTATTTTTAGTAAAGATGGGGTTTCACTATGTTGGCCAGACTGGTCTTGAACTCTTGACCTCAAGTGATCTGCCCACCTCGGCCTCCCATGCTGAGATTACAGGCATGAGTCACCAAATGCGGCCTATTCTTATTTAAGTTTCATCCCACATGCTCTCCTGAAAGAATCGGAAATAGCTTACTGATCTACATAAGTACAAAGACACAATAATATATTACACAAAGCAGGTGGCACAAATTTTTCCTAAAGTCATATGTACTTGCAGTCCCCAGACTGAGGCGAGTTGGAGCCCCTTGGTAAAAGCACTAGATTTTAAGTTTTCTTGTCTGCTAAAGCAAATTGAAAACCCCGCGAAAAATATACAAATTCATCTCTATCTAGCGTTAGGGTTTTCAACATTGATCACATTTTCGAAAATAGGTAAGTGGTACGTGTGTCACAAAACTCAAAAGGACAAAGAGCCAACGTTTATCTCCCTTGTCATGTATCCCCTTCACAAAGACAACCACAGCCAATGATTTTTGCCTGTCTTTCCAGGGGTAGTCTATGCTTATGGAAGTGCATAAACAAAAGGTCCCTCTTCCCCCACCTCCTTTCCTCTCTATTATCTCGGTATAGTTGCATTTGCAGGAACCACATCCCAGTTAATCTGCAAATTCCACACAGTCCATTCTGCCTTCCCTGGGACTGGATCTAGAGTCTAGGGGTCTCCCATGCTGTGTGTGGGAAGGGGTCCAGACAGAGACCCAGATTGTCATGGGTCCTCCCGGGTCACTGCTGGAACGTCCCTCATCTTGCCCCAATGGGACCACATGGTCTACCAGGCTCAATAGCTCTTTCTGCTGTCCCTTAGCCATGCTGTGAGGCTGCCCAAGGCCCCAGCTGCTTGACCTTCCCGTGGTCCTTTCTCACTCTCACCTCAGCCCCCTACTCACCCTGGCTTCTCTAGGAAGAGTGGAGAGCAGGAACCCTCTCACTGGGATCCTCAGCACCCACATCTGCCCCTTTCCTCACCTTCCTCTTTCTTCCTCAGCCTCCAAGGAACCCTTTCGAGACTGATGGAAGGAGACCTTCTAAACATTTTTCCTGAATTGGGAGTCCCTTGCATGCCCCTAACACTTGTTTTATTTTATTTTATTTTATTTTAGAGACAAAGTCTCACTCTGTCACCCAGGCTGGAGTGCAGTGGTGTGATCTCGGCTCACTGCAACCTCCAGCTCCTGGGCTCAAGTGATCCTCCCACCTGAGCCTATGGAGTAGCTGGAACTACTGGCATGAGCTGCAATGCCTGGCTTTTTTTTTTTTTTTTTTTTGTATTTTTTGGGAGACAGGGTTTCACCATATTGGCCAGGCTGGTCCCAAACTCCTGGACTCAAGCGATATGCCCACCTCGGCCTCCCAAAGTGCTGGGATTACAGGCGTGAGCCACTACACTAAGCACCCCCTAACTTTTTTTTCTGAAAACCAAAGCCAGGGGAGCCTTGCGGTTCTTTTCTGCCTTGTCACATTCCTCTAAGCAGATCTACTCACTTTCTGAGAGGAGCAGGGAAACAGAGCATGTTACCCATTCACTCCCGACACAGCCCTCAGCGCCCTGCATCTTCCAGGTCCTACCAGCTCACAGCCTGTGCCACAGCCACACTGCTCTTCCACAGGCCCTTATACTCACCAGGCTCCTTGTATCACAGGGCCTTTGCTCATGCTGTTCCCGCCATCTGTAGGACTCTTCTCCTCTTGTCTAGGAATTAACCCCTTTCAACCCAAGTGTCACTTTCTCAGGAGCCTTTCTGGGCCTATTTGTTCCTTTTAAAAATATTATATGACCCAGCTACCCCTCCTAGTAGCCATGGTCCTAGCTGACATTATTCATGTGCTTGCCTCTCCATCTAGGTTGAAGCTCCATAAACACAGACTCTCTGACTTTGGTATCATTCTTGCCTAGCGGAGTACCTGCACTCAAATGAATGCTGAGCTGAAGAAATGAATAGATTTAGGCACTCAATAAACAAATGCTGAATGAATGAATGAATAAGTGTGCTCCACTGCCTCCTTTCTCCTCAGCAACCTGTTCTTCTCTCTGTGAACCCATTTGATTTATATTTTATATCTATCATCTATCAACAAGATATATGTTTTCTCCTGGGCATTAAAATAACCTTCCACGTTACGTCTCATTAAACCTCCCATCTTAGCCACTCAGGGACAAAGCTACTCAGGGACTTTTTGCGAAATTTTTGACTTACTATTTGGTTCATTCGTGGTTATTGTAATTAGTCCCTTTCAAATCATTTTCATCTTTTCTTTTTGTTAAACCTTTATTTTAAATATGAACCAGGCATTTCCACCAGATATTTTGAATACTTTTTGACCTCACGTTAGCCTGCGGTCTTGTGGTCATGGGAATGAGAGATCTGAATCGCATACAGTTTGCAACTAAAGGAAACCAACTTTTGAGTTGAGTCTGGCAGATCTCGTAATTAAACACAATGAATGGCCTGCTTTGTTTAATGACTGGCAGGCTTGTGAGTCACACTTGAGTAATTAACTGGCTCACTCACCCAGTTGTAAGCACCTTGTCAACATGATATCCACTTGCCAGAAATTTCTTCAGTCCTCCAACCAGGTGATCCATAAATGTCAACACTCTTCAGAAACCAAAATTACATCACTGAACTGGGATTGAGGAGACCTTTGGCTAACTTCTAGAAGTCCTGTTAGGCAGGATGTTTAGAGATGGTGGCTCCAAAATTTCTATAGGAAAGAGGAGCAGCAGTTGGTTGGAAGACAGGGCTTAAAGTTGCTTTGGAGTGGAAAATGTCAAAATGTAACCTTATTTAATGAGAAAACCAATTGATGAAGATCATGGCTGAAAGCTGAAAGTTCCCATTCCTGACCTCTTGACACCCACTGGTATTTGAGTTCTTGTTGTCACTATTTACACCTGAAAACAAACTGCTAATTTTTCCTATTTTATTTTTCCTCCTGGAATAATAGTGACTTTTAATAATGGTGTTGCTACTTTAAGCCTTTGGAGTTAAAACAACCTGCTTAACTCCCTTTGCACCATGCCTAGTACCAGGAAAAAGACTACTTAATAAATACATCTTGATCATGAGAATATACAGCGCTTAATAGATGGGATAGCCATATAGAATGCCTTCACACATTTGGAACAAAATATCTTACTTTTGTGCTATTTAAGATTTAGTGCTTTCAAAAATAGTTGGTTTTGCGTTTGTTGTTGTTGTTTTACTATTTGTATTCTATTAATTTTTCTCTTTCTTGCCCGCTCCTCTCCTCACCTTTCCTCTCTCTCTTCCTCTCTTTGTCTATCTCTCTCTCTCTCTCTCTCTCTGGTTGGCTTAGTCTAACAAAACATGGCTGGAAAAAACATTTAAAAGATCCTTTCCTCTTTAGAAATCAACTCATGAAAACCACCTAAGCCAAAAGGTAATATTTTTCAGTTTCAAAAAACAGCCATACAAAAATGTACTGAGAAGTTTCCAGGGTTCCAAAGTACGAAAGATGTCCCATTCAACAGTGAGGCTGTCATTCTCTGAGACATTTAGTAACATTTCAAGATACATTTAGATTTGCAAATTCATTTTCCAAGAGGATTCACCCAAGAACTAACCTTGCAACTCAGATAAATGACCACAAGGTGGGGTGAGAGGTACAAACAGGACCAAATTGAAGCCGCTGCAAAGTTTCCATGAAACGTTGAAGTAATACATTTTTCCATGACACAATTCCCTATTAGACAATAGATCCTACATGGTCCTATTAGATTCTATCTAAACAACCACACTGTATTCTGAAGGTTTGCATAAAGGAAAAAGTAACATGAACCGCAGAAGTGTAGCTATTTGTGCACCTACCTTCCCTGCCAGATAGGAAATCCCTGGGGCAGGACTATCTCTTCTCATCCTTGTATTCCTGATGGATTGATGGCCCTATAGGAATGGAGCCTACCTGCCCTAAAAGGTGCTTGGCAAATGCTTGTAGAATTGAGGTCTTGGTCACCAAGAGGAACCACAGTGTAGCCATCAAATCCTGACGTGATCACACCTTTCCCCTCTGATTTCTCTCCTAGGTTCTTCTCTTTGGGGCCGTGTCTTTCCAGACTGACTAGTCAAGAGCTCCCCCAGGCCTTGGCTGTGGGATCCCTGGCCGCCAAGAAGAATGAAAACAATATGAACGGGGCAGTCAGTAGACCTGGAGTAGAGGCCTGCCTGGCGGGACTTTGGTTAAGTGGGTGCAGCTCAAGGACAGAGACTGTGCTGTGCCCCTTACAACCAGACATACAGAAAAAAAAAATCACCATAATAAATACAAGAAGGCCATAGACTGAGACTGGCTAAATTACTGTGACTGGTAAAGTGAGGGCATTGATTAAGACAATAGAATCCTGTCCTTTGGGACAGGGATGTGTGGGAAGACCCTGATGAAACTGGAGACACTAAGCCCCTAAATTCTGATGAGTCTTTTCTGCCAGTGAAAGAGACCTCCCAGTCATCACCAAAAGTGGCTTCTGCAAGCCCCAGAAAGGCTGTGTCCCCAAACCCGGAGATGTGGCCTCCCTACCCAGTAGTGATGCCAGCCTTTCTATATCCCTGTGAGGGGTTTCACCCTGCACTGGAGGAAACATGAATGGCCTCGCTTGAGGCAGTTGCCATGCAAGACACTGCTGATTCTCCTCAGAACCCGCCCCCATTACCCCTGTTCGCTTCTAGACTTATGACCAGACTCAAGTTCCAGCAGGTCCCTAAAGGTGAGGGTCGAAGTGTGGCCTGTGAGGAGTGCACTACACTCCAAAGAACTACTTTATGTTTCCAATTTATACGGACAGAAACCCAGGAAGTGTGTGCAGGGAAGGATATCGAGGGTGTGGGATAATCGTGGAAGGAGCATAAAGTTGGATCAGGCCAACTGTATTCATGTGGGTCCACCAAGCAGAGTCTGCGTACAGTGTTGCACACAGGGAGAAAGGGCTCTAACAGTTTGCTTAGTTGATTGACTGAATTGTGGGCCATAAAATGGCCCCACCACAAGCAAACTGAAAATGCCCCATCTCCCTTGATTTAAGGTAGGGGAAGGGATTCGAGGGTTTAGGAAGACTGGAATGTCAGAGTGGATTTGCCATTAAAGACCTGCTCACCTCCACTGGGAGGATCTAGAAGACATACCTGTGGCAAATGCTTTGAAAAATAAACCGGTAATGACAGTCCTTGGAGTGTCCCTGAAGAGTGCTGGGACTGCTCTTCTCTATAGACCAGAACTTACAGTGGGACCTCAGCCACACAATTTGAAGACCTCAAGGCAATGAGAGTAATTGGATATCGGGTTGGCAGAAGCCAAATGGCAGCACTCAATCATCAAAGGCAAAGTGGGCGTGGCCACCGCAACAGGCAGTGGAGGCAAAGCCTTAATCAGAGTAGACTGACTCATGCACACTATCAACTCACACACACATACCATCAACTCGCACACCCTATCAACTCACACACACACGCCATCAACTCATACACTACCAACTCACGCACACTATCAACTCACACACCAACTCGTACACTATCAATTCGCACACCCTGTCAACTCACACAATCAACTCACACACACACCAACTCACACACACACCATCAATTCGCACACACTAACAACTTGCACACACTGTCAGCTCATTACACACTACCGACTCTCACAATCAGCTCGCACACGCTATCAGCTCCTTACACATACACTTTCAACTTACACACACTATCAACTCGCACACTATCAACTCACACACTATCAACTGGTGCACACTATCAACTCCTGCACACTGTTAACTCATGCACACTATCAACTCGCACACAATATCAACTCGTGCACACAATATCAACTCGTACACACTATCAACTTGCACACTATCAACTCACACACTATCAACTCGTGCACACACAATGCACACACACTGTCAACTCGCACATAGTATCAACTCATGCACACATTATCAACTTATACACACTATCAACTGACACACTATCAACTTGCACACTATCAACTCATGCACACTATCAACTCATGCACACTATCAACTTGCACACTATCAACTCACACAATCAACTCATGCACACACTATCAACTTACACACTATCAACTGACACACTATCAACTCACACACCGTCGACTCGTGCAGACACTATCAATGCACACACTATCAACTAGTGCACACACTATCAACTCACACACTATCATCTCGTGCACACTAGCAACTCATGCACACTATCAACTCACACACTATCAACTGGCACACACTATCAACTCACACACTATCAACTTGCTCACACTAACAACTTGCTCACACTATCAACT
>NW_012115389.1:4619958-4721400 GCF_000951035.1 Colobus angolensis palliatus
TATCAACTCATGCCCACTATCAACTCACACACACTATCAACTCATACACACTATCAACTCACGCACACTATCGACTCATGCACACTGTCGACTCATGCACACAGTTGACTCATGCATGCTATCAACTGGCACACTGTCGTATCGACTCACACACGCTATCAACTATTACACTATCAACTCATGCACACTATCGACTCATGCACACTATCAACTGGTGCACTATAAACTGGCACACACTATCAACTCACGCACACTACTGGCACATGCTAGCGACTCGTGCATGCTATCAACTGGCACACTATTGACTTGCACACACTATTGACTCGCACACGCTATCAACTCATGCACGCTAGCACACTATTGGCACTGGCTAATTGTGGCACTCCTAGAATTAGATAGGATGCCTAATAAATTCTGACTCGATTTGTATAGGCAGAAAAGTTTCAGGTCAAGTGAACAAAAGTCTAACTTGAATTATAAAAAGAATCATAACCCCTCGGTCAATTCCCAGATTTCAGCCAGTTTACAGACCCAGAACCTCTTGAATGAAAGGAAGGCAATGTCCCCTCAAGGAAGGACACTGGTATACACCCAAAATGTCACTGTGGCTTCTTCACTCAGAGTAGGGGCTTATGGAAGTCAGGGCATCAGTGGAATCTTAGCTTAGGTCCATCCCATAGTGGGGCCAGTGGTTCTCTGAACTTACCCTGTGTTTATTTCCCCACTTCCAGCTACATCACTGGACCAGAGAGCAGCTGGCAGAATCACCACATTGGTTTCCTGACCTGTGGAATGAGGGCTTTTTTCTTTTCTTTTTTTTTTTTCAGATGGAGTTTTGTTCTTGTTGCCCAGGCTGGAGTACAGTAGCATGATCTCAGCTCACTGCAGCCTCCGCCTCCGGGGTTCAAGAGATTCTCTTCCTTCAGCCTCCCGAGTAGCTGGGATTACAGGCACCCGCCACCACGTCCAGCTAAGTTTTGTATTTTTAGTAGAGATAGAGTTTCACCATGTTGGCCAGGCTGGTTTTGAACTCCTGACCTCAGATGATCCACCTGTCTCAGCCTCCCAAAATATTGGAATTACAGGCATGAGCCACTGAGCATGGCCAGAATGAGGGCTTTTATGGTAATAACAGCAAATGGAAGCCTTTAGAACTGTCCCTACCTAGGAAAACGGTAAACCAAAAGCCGTACTACAATCCTGGAGGAAGAGCAGAGATTAATGCCACCGTCAATGACTTGAAAGATGCAAAGGTAATGATTCCCACCTTGTCCCCATTTAACTGCTCTAACTGGCCTGTGTAGAAGACAGATGGATCTTCTAGAATAACAGTAGGTTTTCATAAGAACAAATGGTGGCTCTAATTGCAGCTGCTGTACCAGAGGTGGTTTTATGACTTGAGCAAATTAACATATCCCTGGTACGTGGTATGCAGCTACTGATTTGGCAAGTGTCCTTTCTTCCATCCCTGTCCATAAGGCCCACCAGTATCAGTTTGCTTTCAGCTGGCAAGGCCAGCAATGCACCTTTACTCTCCTACTTCAGGGGCATATCAACTATCCAGCCCTATTTTATCATTTAGTTCACAGGAATCTTGATTACCTTTCCCTTCAACAAGATATCACACTGGTCCATTACATGATGACATTACACTGATTGAACCTAGTGAGTGAGAAGTAGCAACTCTAGACTTACTGGTAAGACATTTGCATGTCAGAGGGTAGAAAATAAATCTGACTAAAATCTGGGGGCCTTCTTTCTCAATGAAATTGCTAGGGGTGCAGTGGTGTGGGACATATACCCTCTAATGTGAAGGATAAGTTGTTGTATCTGGCCCCTCCTACAACCAAGAAAAAGGCACAATGCCTGGTAGGCAAATTTGGATTTTAGAGCCAACATACTCCACATTTGGGTGTGTTACTCCAACCCATTAACAAGTGACCCTAAAAGCTACTGGTTTTGAGTGGGGCCCAGAACAAGAGAAGGCCCTGCAACAGGTCCAGGCTGCTATGCAAGCTGCTCTGCCACTTGTGCCATATGATCCAGCAGATAAAATGATGCTTGAAGTGTTGATGGCACACAGGGATGATGTTTGGAGTCTTTGGCAGGCCCCTATAAATGAATCATGTGAAAGCCTTTAGGATTTTGGAGCAAGGCCCTGCCATCCATGGATAACTACCATCCTTTTGAGAAACAGCTGTTGGCCTGCTACTGGGCCTTAATAAAAACTGAACACTTGACCATGAGCCACCAAGTTACCAGGCAATCTGGGCTCTCCATCATGAACTGAGTGATATTGGACCCAACAAGCCATAAAGTTAGGCATGCACAGCAGCACTCCATCATCGGATGGAAGGCATATATACATGCCAGGGCCTGAGCAGCCCCTACAGACACAAGTAAGTCTATCACAGGGAAGAGACTTGGACCTGGTTTACAGACACTTTTGCACAATACGCAGGCACCACCTGAAAGCGGGCAGTAATTGCAGCATGACAGCCCCTTTCTGAAACACTGCTGAAGGACAATAGTGAAGGAAAACTTCCCCATGGGCAGAACTCTGGGCAGTGCATATGGTTGTGCACTTTGGTTGGAAGGAGAAATAGCCAGACATGTGATTATGTACTGATTTATGGGCTGTAGCCAATGGTTTGGCTGGATGGTCAGGGATTTGGAAGATACATGACTGGAAAATTGGTAACCAAGACATCTGGAAGAGGTGCATGGATCGACCTGTCTTAATGGGCAAAAAAATGTGAAGACATTTGTGTCTCATGTAGATGCTCACCAAAGCACCAAAGGGCGACCAAAGACTTTCATAATCAGGTAGATAAGATACCCACTCTATGAATACCAGTCAGCCTCATTCCCCAGCCACTCCATCATCACCCAATGGGCTCATGAACAAAGGGACCATGGTGGCAGGGATGGAGGTTATGTGTGGGCTCAGCAACATGGACTTCCACTCACCAGGGCTAACCTGGCTATGGTTATCTCTGAGTGCCCAATCTGCCAGCAGTAGAGATCAACATCAAGCTCCCAGTATGGCATCATTCCTTGGGGCTGATCACCCAGCTGCCTGGTGGCACTTGGTTACATTGGACCATTTTCATCATGGAAGGGCAGCATTTTGTTCTTACTGAAATTGACAGTTACTCTAGATATGGATTTTCCTTCCCTGCACATAATGCTTCTGCCACAGTTACCATCCATGAACTTTCAGAATGCTTTATCCACTGTCATAGTATTCCACACAACATTTCTTCTCTTCAAGGGACTCACCACCCATCGAAAGAGATAGAACAAAGGGCCATGGTCCAAGAATTCATTGTCTGACCATGTTTCCCACGATCCTGAAGCAGCTGGCTTAATAGAACACTGGAATGGCCTTTTATAGACTCAGTTACTGGTAGGTGTTTTGAACCTGTTCTGGTTCAGGGGTATGACTGGATAAAAAATAACAATAATTTTTTTTAAAAAAACTCAGTTACAGCACTAGGTAGGTGGTAATACCTTGCAGAGCCTGGGCAGTGTTCTCCAGAGGCTGTATATGCATGGAATAAGCATCTAACATATGGTTCTATTTCTCCCACAGCCAGGATTCACAGGTCCAGGAATGAAGGGGTGGAAATGATAGTGGCACCACTGACCATTAACCCTAGTGACCCACTAGCAAAGATGTTAGCTTCTTGTTCCCAAAGCTTTATGCTCGCTGCTTGACTAGAGGTCTTAGCTCCAGAAGGAAAAATGCTTCCACCAGCAGACACAAGTTCATTGAACCGGAAATTAAGACTGCTATTCAGCCACTTTGGACTCCTCGTGTCTCTGGGTCAGCAGGCTAAGAGCAGAGTAACGATGCTGACTGGGGTGATTGATCTGGACTGCCAAGAGGAAATTGGACTGCTACTTCAACATGGACATAAGAAGCAGTATGTCTAGAATGCAAAAGGTCCCTTAGTGTGTCTCTTAGTATCACCATGACCTGTGATTAGGTCAATGGAAACTACAGCAACCCCATCCAGGCAGGGCTATAAATGGCCTAGATCCTTCATGAATGAATATTTGGGTCACTCTACCAGGTGAAGAATCATTACCAGTTGAAGTATTTGCTGAAGGCTTAGCGAACACAAAACGGACAGTAAAAGAAAGTAGTTCTAAACACCAGCTATGACCATGTGACCAGTTACAGAAAGAAGGACTGTAATTTTCATGAGTATTCCTCCTTATTTTGTTTTCAGTATGCTTGTGTGTATATATACCTATACAAAGTAAATATCTTTATTTTCTTTCCTCTTATTCCCTTATCATGTAACATAAGATGTATTGACTTTGTATCAGTATTGAAGTATTAATTTTACATCATATAATTGAAGTTACAGATATCCAAAGAGTAAAGTTTATGCAAAAACTTTATCTCCTCTTCCAGGGAAGGGATTAGTGGGTTTCAGCTATAGGCAGGATAACTGCATCATTGTGGGATACATTATGACATTGTCTTTATTTGGAGATTAATTATGTTTTAAGGAACATATGGGTGTCAGGTTGATAAGAGGTGGATTTGTACTGGTTAATTTTATTTGTCAACTTGATTGTGCTAAGGAATATCCAGAAAACTGGTAAAGCCTTATTTCCGGGTGTGTCTGTGAGGATGTTTTCAAAGAAGATGAGCATTTGAATCAGTGGACTGAGTGAAGACGATCTGCCCTCACCAATGTCCAATCCATTGAGGACCTGAATAGAACAAAAAAGCCGGAGAAAGGTACATTATCACTCTCTCCCCTTGAGCTGGGACGTCAGTGTTCTCCTGCCTTCTTCCTAACTGGTGCCTTTGGACTCAGTCTGAATTACTCCATTGACCTTCCTGGGTCTCCAATTTGCAGATCATATGTCGTGGCAATTCTTAGCCTCCATGATTGCGTGAGCCAATTCTCATAATAAACCTCATCTTATTGTTTTTGTTTCTCTGGAAAACCCTGATAAATATATATATATATTTCTGTTACGAGTCTATGACTCTCTTGTTCTCCCCCTGAGTCTCCACCACTACCTAATAGAAGAAATTGTTAACATTCCAGTCTAGTTCAAGGGTGATTTGATCCAATAACAAAGAATCTTGCTATTCAACGTGTGGCCTGAGCCCAAAGGCACCAGCCTCAGCTGGGGACTGGCCAGTCTCAGGCCCCACTGCAGACCTGATGAATCCAAATCTGCATTTTGTAAGATCTCTGGGTGGCCTTCATGCACATGGAACTTTGAGAGGCACTGAGGCAGGCCCTCCAGGACAGGGTTCAGTCTCTGATAAAAGTGCTGGGTCTCTCAAGCAGTGTCCTCCTCCCCTGCCTCTACCTTTCACCCTGGGCCACTCTGGCCACTAGAGCATCAGGGCTGAAGACTGTCACTTACTCAGTGCGGTAGACCCACCAGAAGCCTGGCAAAACTCCCACTTAGCCTAGCTTGTGGTCCCTTGGCACAGGCTTTATGCTGCCCAGAAATAGAACCCTCCTCTGGCAGGGCCCTCAGCCAGAGTCCCAGCTATTTTTGGGCCCTGCACAGACCACATCAGGACCTCAGGCATCCTGGTAAAATGATTCCTGAGAGCCTGCATCTGACTACTGGGGTTCTGACTGACTCATCTGTGACATCCCTTAGCCTGGTGTGGCAGTGGCTTATATATCAGCCTCTCCAGGCCCCTAAATTAGTCAGAGGGCAAGATTTAAGTAGCCCTTAACTTATCCAAAATATCTTCTCTATGGCCAAAATCCAGAGAGGCAAAGTCAGGAGGCACACAGCGGAAAGCTTCCTCCTTGCTTTCCTGCTGTCCATTTCAAACCCTCTGTATTAGTCTACTCTTAAGCTGCTAATAAGGACATACATGAAACTGGGTAATTTACAAAGAAAAGAAGTTGAATAGATTCACAGTTCTACATGGCTGGGGAACCCTCACAGTCATGGCAGAAGGCAAATGAGGAGCAAAGTCACATCTTGCATGGCAGCAAGCAAGAGCGAGAGAGCTTGTGCAGGGAAACTCCTTTCTATAAAACCGTCAGATCTCACGAGACTTATTCACTCTCACAAGAACAACACAGGAAAGACCTGCCCTGATGATTCAGTTACCTCCCACTGGGTCCCTCCCACAACATGTGGGAATTATGGGAGCTACAATTTGAGATTTGGGTGAGGACACAGCCAAACCATATCATCCTCCTGGCAGGTGGATCATCAGCCTGGCAGGTGGATGCCCAGGAAGGTGAGAGCCAAGCTCAGGTGTTTAGGAAGCACAAGAGTCAAGCACATTCATTGTGGCATTCCTCACGGCATTGCATACAGAGCCCCACAGAGAGCAGATGCACACCACCCACCATGGAAGGGTCCCTTCACTTCTCTTGGCTCTGATTTTCTTATATTTGAAACATTTAACAGCTATAACAACAAATCCTGTACCGCAGGGGTGTGATGGAGATCAACTGAGATAATGAACGTCCAAGTATTTTTTTTTTTTTTTTTTGAGATGGAGTCTGGCTCTGTCACCCAGGCTGGAGTGCAGTAGTGCGATCTTGGCTCACTGCAAGCTCCACCTCCCGGGTTCACACCATTCTCCTGCCTCAGCCTCCTGAGTAGCTGGGATTACAGGCACCTGCCATCACACCCAGCTAGTTTTTTTCTATTTTTAGTAGAGATAGGGTTTTACCATGTTAGCCAGGATGGTCTTGATCTCCCGACCTTGTGATCCACCCGCCTCGGTCTCGCAAAGTGCTGGGATTATAGGCGTGAGCCACCACCCCTGGCCACGTCCAAGTATTTTTGCTGTAAACTGCCAGGCAAGTGTGGTTCCTCTCAGTTCTTCTGGTTTAAAAGGCAATTTTGCATTTCCTGCATCAACTGACCTTTACAACAATCTTTTGAGTTGGGTAGAGTGAGTGCAGCTATTCTCATTATTCATGGTAGTCATGTCCTGGAAAGTCCCTGCATGAGCACACACCGAACGCTTGCTTCAAGGTTCATTCCTGGGAGCCTCTGGCCACAATATTTTTGTTAACTGATCAATATGTAACCTTGTTTCATGTGTGTTTCTGTTTAAACATACTTTATTTAATATACAATTTTGATTCATTAGCATTGAACTCACAGCCAGCAGCACTGTAAATCACACCTGGACAAAGCTTATCTAAGACGTGTGTTTTCTCCATAAGGCACATCCTGGCCTTCCTGTGCCAAGGAACACCTGGTGTCTTAGTGCTATGCCTGGGGGCTGTTTTGATTTGTTTTTTTTTGGTGGGGCAGGGGGTTGTGTGTTTGTTTGAAACGGAGTCTCTTTGTTGCCCAGGCTGGAGTGCAGTGGCGCAATCTCAGCTCACAGCAACCTCCACCTCCCAGGTTCAAGTGATTCTCCTGCCTCAGCCTCCCAAGTAGCTGGGATTACAGGCACACACCACCACACTCAGCTAATTTTCGTATTTTTAGTAGAGACAGGGTTTCATGATGTTGGCTCGTCCTGAACTCCTGACCTCAGGTGATCTTCCCACCTTGGCTTCCCAAAGGGCTAGGATTACAGGTGTGAGCCACTGCTCCCAGCCAGGTGCTGTTTTAAACAGAAAAATCATCAAAAAAATAAAATAAAATAAAAATTTGTGGCACTAAGTGAATACTGTGAAAAATCCCTTTGTTTACACTATGAGAGCAGGAAGGAGGCAGAACATCGGCCCCAGGCCTCAGGGTGCTCTATGGTTTCCCTGGTCCGCGTGAGTCTGTGAATGACTGGGAAAGCATCCTGAGTGCTGACCTGGGGATCACAAATAAATGTTAGCAAGCAGATTAGCTCATAAATATGGAATCCATGAATAATGGGGACCTGATACCCATATTTCACAGTCATTACAGCTAAGATATTGCATAAGCTGTCCAAGGTTATGTTACATGTGAGTGGCTAGACAAGGGCTTGAGCCACGCCTTTTGGTCCAGCTGCTGGTTCCTCCAGCAACAAGTTCCTCCCTTCTTTCAGCTGCCAGGGCCCACTCACGAGCCAGCGGCGTAATGCAGGAGTTACCTGAGTAAAGAAATCCAAGCTCCTGATTCAAGAAAAGAACTTCTAGGTCATCTGAATCCAGTATGTGGGAGGTTCACATAAGCCCGAGGAAACCTCAATTTCTTGTTTCCTCTGAGACTTCCACCAAAAAATCCCAGCTGAATAGAATCTGTGCATAGAAACGCAGCAGGCAGCACCCACAATCATACTGGCTCTGATTGTCATTGAATCCTCTTCTCTCCAATTCCTAATGGAGCAAAAGAGAAATTTCCAAAAAGCTATAGTGAGGAAAACAGGCATAGAAAAATGGGTAAGCTTTGCACAGTGTCAGTATCGGAGCCAATGAGGTTTATCTGAGGCACGATTATTGTTCATTGAAAACTTTTCCCAATACCCTGCCATGACAACTTGAAATATAGTCAGCATCGGCAATTTTTGTTTGTTGGAATAAAAAAGAAAAATGGATAAAAGTTTTTTAAAACAGAACGCGGTAAAAAAAAAAAACAGCCCTAAAAGAGGGGTCTCCCCCAGATCTCAGGTTCTGTGAGTTTTTACTCCAGTATTTTCTTTCTGCCATTTTATTTTTGTTTTTTAGAGACGGTCTCACTCTGTTGCCCAGGCTGGAGTACAGTGGTGCGCTCATAGCTCACTGCAGCTTTGAACTCTTGAACTCAAGTGGTCCTCCTGCCTCAGCCTCCTGAATAGCTGGGACTACAGGCATGTGCCTCCATGCCCGCCTAATTTTTAATTTTTATTTTTTTTTGTAGAACGTGGTCTCATTAAGTTGTCCAGTCTGATCTCAAACTCCAGGCCTCAAGTGATCCTCCCACTTCGGCTTCCCAAAGTGCTGGGATTACAGGCGTGAGTCACCACACCAGGCCCCTAATCACGTTTTAAATTGGGAGCAAGTAATTATATGGCCGATGACTTTAACTGCCATTAAACAATGGCCATTCTTGGTTCCTGCCCCAAATTCCAGACTTATTTAGGCAGCGTCTGCTCAACACTGAAGTCCTGTTGTTGTTGTTGTTGTTTTTCCCCAAACCTGCTCTTTCTGTAGTTTTCACCATCCCAGAAAAATAGTTTCTCTCTCTCTCTTTCAGCTTTCTTAAAATCACATCTGCTAACCCACTTTTCACCACCTCCCCTGCACCATCCTTGGTCCAAGCCAGCATCCTCCTAACTCTTGTCTGTTCTTCTGCTATTGTCCCTCCTGTTCTATTCTCAGGACACCAGCTAGTGTGATTCTTTTAAACATCATTTAGATGATGACACTCTCAAAACAATTGGCTGGCTTTCCATCTTACCCAGCGTAAAAGCCAAAATCCTGCAAGTCCCTGCATTATTTCATCTCCAGTTCACCTTTGGAACCTCATCCTCTCCTCGTCTGTCCTCACTCCTTCTGCTCCAGCCACTTGGGCCTTCTTGGCTTTTTCCTGAAAAGGCTGGGCCCCCTCCTACCTCAGGGCCTTTGCACTTACTGTCTCCTGTGACTGTAGGTTGACATGTCTCTGCCCTGATGTCTGCAGGCTCACCCCCCTTCCCTCCTTCAAGTCCCTGCCCGATGACACCTGTTCACTATTTCAAACTGCAACCTGAAACCCTTCCAGACGTTTTACCTCTTTCCCAGCTTCCTTTTTGCTTGTAACACTCATTGCCATTTGACAGTGAATATTTTTTGTTGGTCTCTCTCACCAGGATAGAAACTCTGAGAGCAGAAAATGCTTTTCCACTTTGTTGGCCATTTTTGTTCCCGCCACCTGGAAAGGTTCCAGGTCCCTTGGAACCTGAGGGAGCAAATGGGGAAAGGTAACTACCTGTTTGAGATTGGAAGGAGTCACAGAACACCGGCACCCACATGGCTCTTTGCCCTGCCTTCCTGCTGAGCTGCCAGTGTGCCGTCCCACCTAGATGCCCGCAGCCTGCAGGAGGCAGCAGGGGGGAAAGAGAAATGGGGGCTGTGACTTTGTGCTCCTCTGGACTCTTCAAATGTGCAAAGAAATAACTTAGCAACGAGGATGCCAGGGAACAGAGGCTGCCCAGGTCAGGATGTTTCCATTTTTGCAGCCTCAGAGAGAAGCTGATGAATGAAACAGAGTGAATTCTCCTGGGAACACCTGAGGTTGGCCATCACCGGTTGTCCTTCCAGCACAGGAAACAGGCCCTCAGCAGCTATGGGGCCTCAAGGGCGATGGGCCCACACTGGGGGGTTGGGGGGCCTGAGGACTCTGGGGAGGCCTCCTGGCCTGCCCACACCTCTTTTTTCTCCCCAAACTCCCTTCTCATTCTGCTCCACTCCCCTACCAGCTGCTGGGTCTGTCCCCAGTCTGCCTCTGGCCTCTTTTGTTTTGTTTTCTCAATTATATGGTGTAGATCGCTTTACAGTAGGAACCTGACACATACTGCTAAGAACACCAGGAATAGCTTTGTTCGGCCTTTACATTCAGAGGGTCCCAAGATGCAGAGAAGATCCATCTACTCTTTTTTTTATTTCATTAATTTTGGGGATACAGGTGGTTTTTGGTTGCATGGATAAGTTCTTTAGTGGTGATTTCTGAGGTTTCAGTGCACCCATCACCCGAGCAGTATACACTGTGCCCAATATGTAGTCTTTTCTCTCTCACTTCCCTCCCACCCTTCCTCCCGGCTATAATGGACTTTGGGGATCCATCCACTCTGGCTGTCACTCACTCATTCACTCAAGGTTGACTGTGGAGGTGAGTGCATTCCTCTTGAGTCACACAGTGCGGTTCTGCATCTGCAGAAGCTGCTGCCAGGAGACTGCAGGGGAGCAGCTGGGCTTTGGAGATGATCCAGCTGAGTGATCTTACCCAAGATGGGGGATGCCAATAACCAGGCAGACGCAGAACCCCTGGGAGGGAAAGCCTCATTTGGCTGTGGAGAGGCTTTGGTCACAGAAGCCTGGGGAGGTCATCTGCCCCATCGCGCTGTGATTATTGCTGTTTTTAGGCTTCGAGGCAATCAAAGAAACATCACATATGGTCTTAGCATTTCTTTAACTTTTTTTTTTCTTTTTTGAGATGGAGTCTCACTCTGTTGCCCAGGCTGGAGTGCAGTGGTGCTATCTGGGCTCACTGCAACCTCTGCCTCCCAGGTTCAAACAATTCTCCTGCCTCAGTCTCCCAAATAGCTGGGGTTACAGGCGTGCACCACCACACCCAGCTAATTTTTGTATTTTTAGTAGAGACAGGGTTTTGCCATGTTGGCCAGGCTGATCTTGAACTCCTGAGCTCCAGTGATCCACCCACCTTGGCCTCCCAAAATGCTGGAATTACAAGCATGATCCATGATCCACCGCGCCCTGCCATGGTCTTAGCATTTCTTTGTCTCTACTTTATGTTTTGTTCACATTTGAGGTCAGTCAATAAGTTGTATAATAACTAGTGTAGCTGACATTTCCAAAGAGATTTACTGTGCCAGATCCTGGGCTTTGTGCTGCACACGTGTAGTCCAAATCACCTGTGAGGCAGGCACTCGAATTGCCCCCATTTAGCAGGTGAAGAAACTGATTGTCAGAACAGTCAAGAAACAGGGCCAGGGGCACGTGGGGCAGAGGCAGTCCCTGAAGTCCCTGCCTGCCCTGCTGCCTCCGCACTCAGTTCTTCCTGGGCACCAAGTGTCTTTTAATCCTCCTGAAACACTCCAAGGAAGATAAACATACACTCCAGCCCTGAGCAGCCCCTGGGGTCTATCTGCAATGCACAATGACCTGAAATGGAGAAAACAAGGCAGTTCCAGCCCTAGAGCACATCTGCTTCCAGTAACGAGATTTTTATCTTCAGTAGAATCACCGGGTGAGGCGAGAGCAATAGAAATATCTGGAAGGAATGTAAGCTCTTTATCAATAGTTCAGAATAAAGGGAGAACAAATAGATTCTATTTCTCGAATTATAAATTCCAATTAAGAAATTTTTTTTTTTTTTTGAGACAGAGTCTTGCTCTGTCGCCCAGGCTGGAGTGCAGTGGCGCCATCTCGGCTCACTGCAAGCTCCACCTCCTGGGTTCATGCAATTCTCCCACCTCAGCCTCCCGAGTAGCTGGGACTACAGGTGCCCGCCACCACGCCCAGCTAATTTTTTGTATTTTTAGTAGAGACAGGGTTTCACCGTGTTAGCCAGGATGGCCTCTATCTCCTAACATTGTGATCTGCCTGCCTCGGCCTCCCAAAGTGCTTGGATTACAGGCGTGAGCCACCGCACCTGGCTGAAAACATTTTTAAGTAGAGAGAAAAATCAGCAAAGTATGAAGTATATTTTAATAAACCTAAGGATAACCCTGGCACTGGAAAGATACCTTCCCTCATCAGGTGGCACTCAGTCACCAGGAGAGGATGGTGAACATAGAGACCACAAGTGGAGGTCTCTGCCAGGGTCTCCTCTGACTGCAGTTGGCTGTGCCCGGGCCATGCCAAGGGCCTGCCCGAATTTCCTGTCCTTGTGACTACATCTGGATTTTAGACAAGGAGACAGCAGGTGCAAAAGAAAAACACAACACAGGGTGACTAAGGAGATTTGGGAGAGGAATCACTCATTGCCCCCTGTTGACAACCTGCTGCTGGTGTTTGCAGGGTGAGGAAAAGGGGAAAGTCAGTCCTCCTGGGGCAATTTGTTCCACAGATTGGTAGCAAAAGAGTCTTAATTGACAGCTTTGAGTTTAGCTCAAAGAACAATTCAAGGAAGCTGACTCTCAGAGCTCAGAACTGTCCCTTTTCCTTTCCCAGCTGGCTTTGCTGGGACCAAAATCTATGAGCCTTGGTTGCGTAACACACATAACTGACAGCAGCACAGCTGCCTTCATGGGTTCCTGGGCTTGCCTGTCCAATTCTCTGCCATCCCTGCGGGGCCTGGAAGTTCCAAAATGGCCTGAACCTCCATGCCCTTCATCTTCTTATCTTCAGGATTTGACACTCAGCCTAGCCCAGAGGTGTCCCAGTGAGTGGGTGTTTAAGGAAGTAATGGATTAACACTGAAGTCCAGATTGCCCGGGGAAACGTGGAACGGATGAACAAAGGCTGTCCCTGCCTGCCAGCTTCAGAGAGATGGGGCTGCAGAAAGAGCTGTGGATGGCCCTGAATGGAGAGAATCTTGGGGAAGAAATGGAAAGGCAAGTGTCTTCCACCTCTCAGTCTTGTCCAGGTCAGGTCCTACAAAGGAGGGTGTCCACCCACGGGGCATGATGTGACCAAGGACCCTTCACAGAATAGCCTGTGTTTCCAATGGTCTGTGTCACCTCAGCAGACTCCCTCGGCTCAAAGTATAAAAAGAAATCTCCTCTGTTCTGACGAGGAAGGCCCCATTGCCATGGGGGGTCCAGAGCTAGCTTCGGGAGCTTATTTGGGCTTCACAGGAAAATGAGAGTTTCTGGGAGCAGCTACATTTAAAGAAAAATTAACCTTCATACTTAACAATGATAGGAATGCATCCTAAGGGCTTGTGATGGAGAGAGAAAGTTTTGAAAGGACCTGATAAATACAGGATATCTCATGTTGATGGCTAGGCGGCATGAAATCTTAACCAAGGGGCACTCTGCAGCCATGCATTCAGGACAAAACTTAAACACTGTCATCAGTCATGAAGTCCCCTGCATGGGAGGGGCTGAGAAAGCTGAGGCAAATCCAGGCAGCACAAGCTATTGGGTAAGCATACACTTTTCTCATCAGAGCGACATCGCATTATTTGGGACATGTAGTATACACATAGAGATGGGTTTGAATCCTTCTTAAGTATACAAAACAGGACACAGAAAAAGAAAGAGAACTATCTTAATATTTACCCAAAACGTGATTTTTCTTTTGACAACTCCCTGTGAGCCATAATTATTTCAAGATAAAAAGTTTAAAAAAAAATTCTGTCTTAGTATGGAGAATGGATGGGAGGCTTTTGCAACAGTCAAGGCAAGAAATGGCTTGTAACAGAAGTTTTACAGAGGGAGATGGATTTGAAATGCATTTCAAAAATAGAACAGGACCTCCTGACAGATTAGATGTTGATGGGGAGGGGAGGAGGAGGAATCACAGCTAACTCAGATGGTGATAGCTTATCAATGGTGGTGATATATTTTTTTTTCCCTAAAAAAAAAAAAAAAAAAAAAATCCTTGGGAAAAAAGGTTCCAATTGGCTGTCACTTCAAAATAACAAACCTGAATAAATAACTTGGAAACAATGTATCATTAGCAACATTTGAAACCAAAAGAAAAAGAAAAGAAAAGAAAAAGAGTAGTTTTAGTCCGGGAATTGAACTGAAGTTAGAAAATCTACGTTCTTTTTATTTTTTAGCATCAAAATGTGAGACGAGGAAATATGGGTTCTAATCAAGGTTTTGCTACAAATTGTGTGACCCTGTTAGACTCACTCAATTCCCGCAGAGCCTCAGTTTTCTCATCTGCAAAAAATGAACTAAATTGAAGAGCTCTGAAATTTTGTGAAACATGTGCTGTTAATCCTGAAGTTGGTTGACTCCTTTTTACATCCTTACTGACTTTAGTCATGGTAAGAAGCACTAATTCTCAGAACATAAGTTGGTTTTAATTTTGTATCTATGTCATCTTTGTACTCCAGGAAGAGCCCCCATGTGGCTGTGGCTCCCAGTCATAGAAAATCAACACCTTTGCAAGGTATCCCAACCAGTGTACAGGCAGTGATAAAATACACCACGGCTCCAGAGTGCATTTTATCTTGCGTAAGCCTTCTGAGCTCCACATGCTCTGTGCCAGGATTAGCTGAGAGGACACGAGGAAGCCACTGCTGACCAGGCTGAAACCATATCTGGGCTTGGGCTCAGCTGATGGATATAGTGAGTTCCTTTTAGTGTGTGGCCTGGCCCACTGCCTGGACACACAGCTACATTCAGCCTCCTCTGCTGCTGTAACTAAACCATGTACCTCACCTCCTGTCCTCAACTATAGGCAGGGTCATTTATATTGAAGGCTGTATTTTGAGTCTGATTTGATTGACACACTAAATTCATTAAACAGTAGATTTTGTCTATCCATGTCACTATGTCTTACGAAGTGCAAGGAAGGCTCTGTTTTGAGAAGGCATGGCCTCCGGAAAGACACTAGCAAGAACCTCACATGCATGGAAAGGTCTTGAAGAAATCAAAACTCCATCCAAGTTCAAAATAGGCCCACCGCTTCTCCCCCTTTACTCAACAGACATTTGGTGATGTCCTCACTGGATCTACTGTGTGACAAGCACGTGCCAGGTGGATAGAGAGCAGTGGCCACTTGCAGCTTTGCAAGCGGTGGTCTCTGGATGGCAGTAACAGTCAAAGCACAACCAATCTGTGGAAGAGATGTTGCTCTTGCTTCTAGTGAGTAGTGTGAAAGGAAAATAAATCTCAGGACCCCAAAATCACTAAGCCAAAGGGAAACGTCAAGCTGGAAACTGCATCAGGCCAACCTCCCTCCCATTTTATTCCTAAATAAGATGGCTACAGAGATTTTTTTAAAAGCTACCTACATCCCTCACCACTTGCCCACCAGGAAATTCCTTATGGGCCCCAAGATCTTTATCCTAATACAATTCTGTTGAATTTCACCCTAACGATGTAAATTGATAGCTTATCTTCGCAGGTGCAGAACAAAGGAGAGAACTCAAAGCCATCCTTCTGCTCACCTGAGACAAATGCATGTCTGATTGCTTTCTCTGATGCAAAGATACAGATTCACAGAACTAGATGAAGGCATATGTGACTCTTCCTCTAACCCCCTGTCACCTGTAAATTGTGTATTTGGTGAAAAGATGATCAAGGACTCAAAAGAATGCAATCATTTGTCTATTATCTACCCAAACCTTTAAAAAATGCCTTCCTCTTTCCCCAGTGTCCACCCTTTCACCTTTAAATATTGAAGCCTTCAGAATCATCTTTGAAGAAGGCACAGACCTGCCTCCCAGACGCGTGTTCTTAACCTTGGCAAGGTAAACTTTCTAAATTGTTTGAGACCTGTCTCAGATACCTTTTGGTTCATAGTAGAAAAACAGAATATTTGAAAAGAACTAGACCTGAATTTTTATAGTCCAGACAGTCCTACAGAAAAGTTCCTACTCATTTGCCTCCAGTGTTTTGTTTGTTTGTTTGTTTGAGATAGAGTCTCACTCTGTCACCCAGTCTGTAGTGCAGTGGCATGATTTTGGCTCACTGCAACCTCTGCCTCCTGGGTTCAAGCGATTCTCATGCCTCAGCCTCTGGAGTAGCTGGGACTACAGGCATGCACCACCACACCCAGCTAATTTTTGTATTTTTAGTAGAGATGGGGTTTCGCCGTGTTGGCCAGGCTGGTCTCGAACTCCTGACCTCAAGTGCCTCCAGTGTTTTTAAGCTATTTTCCATATTAAATGCTTGCTTTGTGTCACGCACTGTCTGAAAATCCATATGTTTGAGAAATTCAGTCTGCATGACAACCCTGTGAAATAGGCAATATTACTGTCCCCAGGAGAAAACCGAGGCACAGAGAACTGAAGTAACTTACCCACAGCTAGGAGGTAGTCGAATGGGCACCTCCTGCAGTGTCTATGTGTGTAACCATTAGAATGTCCTGCCACTAGGCCACAGAGCCCTGTGAGCTATGGAGGTGAGCCCAACAATTGACCCTCCCAACCTCTGACTCTAGCTCATGTGGTTTCCTAAGCCCAGAGGTAGATGGAAAGAAAAGCAGAGGGTCAGCTCAGTAGCGCTCTGGAGCTGAGATGCAGAAATAGTATTCCACTGGGGAGGCCACCAGGTGTGTCACATCCTTCGCTACATGCTCAGCTTTGTCCGGGATCTGTAGTTAGCAAACTACCAAGAGCACCAACCACGCTTGCCTCCAGGCCCTCATGTCTAGCCCCAAGGCAGAGTCCAGACTGCCACACCGAGGGGCTGGCTGACTCCAGAGCAGCTCCCACCCTGAGAGCTCAGAAGCATCAACACACGGCTGGGCACGGTGGCTCAAGCCTGTAATCCCAGCACTTTGGGAGGCCGAGGCAGGTGGATCACAAGGTGAAGAGATCGAGATCATCCTGGCCAACATGGTGAAACCCCATCTCTACTGAAAATACAAACATTAGCTGGGCATGGTGGCATGTGCCTGTAGTCCCAGCTACTCCGGAGGCTGAGGTAGGAGAATTGCTTGAACCCAGGAGGCAGAGGTTGCAGTGAGCCAAGATTGTGCCACCACAGTCCAGCCTGGCAACAGAGTGAGACACCATCTCAAAAAAAAAAAAAAATAGTATCAACATTCAGATGGTCACTGCCAGACCCTGCTGTTTTCTGCTTATTGCATCATCTCCCACTAGAGATGACAGGGAAGATGTTTGCGTGGGAAGATTTGTAAACTCCTGCATTCTGCAGCAAGAAGATTTGAATTCAGTAGCCAGGGACTTCGGGAGGGTCCCCAAAAGGGAGACACCCATCGAGCAACAGGTGGTAGTACTGCTCACGTGGAAGCAGGGGCAGCTGACACACAGGCCACTTTTTTCCAGCCCAGAAAAGTGAAGTTTCTAGGGATTGAGTTTCTTGACTGCAGCAACAGTCTACGGAACATGAGGTCACTGAGGGGGGGCCTGTCATGGTGAAGACCCCCCACCCCCTGGGGCAACTGTTCTATCCTCCCTCTGCCAGGCAGTGATGGACCATTCAACAATGAATGATGCCTGAATGTCCCCTGACATAAGCCAACTCTGCTCCACACCCCTATCAATGGAGGTAGCCCACATCAGGAAATACAAAAGTAATCATGAGTCAAGTCAGAAGAGTTTTTAAAAATCAAACATCTGTGACATTCAAATCTTTAATTGACCTAAGCTATGGGGTCATTTCTTTCTTAGTGGTTTTATTCCAAAAGCTACTTGAACAGCCAGTGGTTTGGTTTCCCAGAAGTAGTGTGGTCAGCCTGAGTCCATTTCACTGGTGTTTATGAGCCTGAACCCAGGGGCTCTGAAGGGCCCTGAGTGCCTGCTCAGCGGGAGGCCCCACCAGCTGCCTCATGCCTGCCACATGTCCCGGATAAATCCCAGAACACCTTGGGGGGAAAATGGCCAACAGTAGGCCTCAGCAACATGTCACAAATTTGTCCAGATCACCTGTGAGGGTGGAGAGGGCAGGTCCCAATGGAGTCACCAGAGATCTGGGATCTGCTTCTGAATCCAGACCTGAAAGGCAGGCGTGATCCGTCTGAACTGCCGAAGCGCTGAGACACTGGGCATGGATGGGTGGTTACTTCAAAATGGTGAGAGCTCTCTGGGCACCCCCTTTCTTCTGCATTTTGTTTCCTGATTGGATACTCTAAAGGCTAACACTCCCCCCGTCAGTGCCCTGATTTTTAAAGCAAAAAAGGAGAAAAAGAGACAAGTCTTAGGAGCAACTTCCTGCAATTCTCTTATGAAATCATCTGAGTTTCTATTTATAACCAGACCATTGCTCAAATGCCAGCTACCTAAAATTGCAAACATAGACACATATTCTCCTTCGCCGTCATCAACATTTTACTCTTCTTCTGGGCATTAGCATCACCTGATATACCTTATTATTTATGCAATAAACAATAAGAATTAGAAATGTTGCCAGCACATCACAGGTGCTCAGTAATCCCTGTTGAATAATGAATAAATGAATTAATAGATCAACAAAGATCAGGTCACCTGCAAATCCATTCAGGACCCACTTTGGGCTGGGCATTGAGGAGTCCCTTTTCTCCTTGGCTCCGTCCTCAGTTTTCTCCTCCAGGGCCCATCAGCCTTGCTGGTTTTAGCCTTTGGCCCCCCTGGGGTTCCTGCACAGCTCTTAGTTACTTGGTTTCAACCTGAGAAGCTAAGGCAGCTGTCTGGCCTGAGCTCTGCAGGTGGAAGCCTGAGCTCTTTAGAGTGAAATATCCATCAAGTCTCAGTGTAACTTTAATGCATTATTCATCCCACAGAGTCTTTTTTTTTCTTTCTTTTAGACAGAGTCTTGCTCTGTCACCCGGGCTTGGAGTGCAGTGGTGCAATCTTGGCTCACTGCAACCTCCACCTCCCAGATTCAAGTGATTCTCCCACCTCAGCCTTCCGAGTAGCTGGGATTACATGTGTGCGCCACCATGCCCAGCTAATTTTGGTATTTTTAGTGGACACAGGGTTTCACCATGTTTGCCAGGCTGGTCTCGAACTCCTGTCCTCGAGTGATCTGCCCACCTCAGCCTCCCAAAGTGCTGGAATTACAGGTGTGAGCCACCATGCCCAGCCCTGTCCCACAGAGTCTTGATATCTTCTCCTAAAGCAAACAAAAAAATCATAGTAAATGAGGATATTTTGGTGTAGAGGTGAGAAGATGACAGACTGCCCCAGCAGGAGTCAGGATTCAGACTCAGTCTACATTCAAGGAATAAGGGCTTCATTTCTTTTTTTTTTTCAGTAGTGTGATCACAGCACACTACAGCCTCCATCTCCCAGGCTCAAACAATCCTCCCACCTCAGTCTCCCAAGTAACTGGGACCTACAGGCGCATATCACCATGCCCAGATTGTTTGTTTGTTTGTGTTTCAGTAGAGATGGGGTCTTGCTATGTTGCCCAGGCTGGTCTCAAACTCCTGAGCTCAAGTGATCCTCCCACCTTGGCCTTCTAAAGTGCAAGGATTACAGGCATAAGCCACTGCACCCGGCCTTAGGACTTTACCTTAAGGTTATATGTGGGAGTGAGGAAAACGGGACCCTTGTTTGGACCTCATGGAAATCGGGAAAAGCTGGACCATCAGGGGCCTGGGCCCAGGGATGAGCAGTAGCCACTGGGCATTGGCCTCACGTAGTACAGAACCCACAGGGTGCAGGAGGTGGCAAGAGTTTCTGATTTGAGGCCACGCTAGTGACCAGGTGGCCGGAGTGTAGTAATCCCTCTTATGGAGCCAGCCCTTCACATCCTCCTCTTCTGCCCCTGGCGCCAGCAAAGAGTCCCTCCCTTGCCCACCTAGTGTGCGTCTCTCAGCTCACTGCTTGCTTCAGCTCCCTCCTGGACCTCCTGTGCAATCTGCAGGTCTTTTCAGGCAATCCAGCATTAGCGATGACCGCATTTCTCCAATGCAGATTCCAGAGGGAGAGGTTCTGGTTTTAGTCACTTTGCCCCACTTGGGTGAGGCTTCAATTCCCAGTCACATCTCAAGTCGGCAGCACAGACTGGATGCCCCAGAGGCAGGCATCCTCCCCACGTCGTCATCTAGGGGATGAGGGGGAATTGAGGGTGCAGCGGGCTTTCTTGGGGGGCTCTGCAGCTGTTTCCTTGGAAGGAAACTAAAGGTGACTGCATGATGAGGCCTGGCCTGTCTAGTGCAGAGGAAGTGTCCAGGTGGTCACCTGGAAAGGTCGTGCTGACCAGAGGGACCAGCAGCATGTCTTAAGGACAGGCCACCTATCTGAGTTCCTTTTGGGCTCGATCTCCATGACATGGAAATGCACCCAAGCTTCTTGGAGGAGGCAGACAAGAAACTAGGAAGAATGTCTTCCCTTTACCACTCTTTAGACATTCACTACAGGAATGTGAAATGTGAAATACTCATAAGTATCAATAAGCAGGCTTTTTGTTCTCATTCTGCAGATACCAACTTAAAAAAATAGCAAAAGTCTAAAGGTCAATGTGCAAAAGAGATGTGGCCCAGGAATTCCAATAGCTGCATCTCCATCCCTCTCCCAGCAAATGCTGCAGCAGACCAGACCATGGCTGCTGCAGCTAAGAGGAAACCTGAACCCTCTCCGGGGACATGAACACTTCCACCTCCTCTTCCTGCCAGCATCAGAGACAACGGGGCTGATCTGATTGAAGCCACTCCAAACTCTAAAAATGGCTGTTTCAAAAAATAATATCATGGAAATCATCCAGGCTGGGCTTCATACCTGCCACTTGCAAGAAGAAAACCAGGTCATTCTCCTTTCCTCCTCCTTCCCTCTTCCTCCTCCCTTTCTTCTCCTCCTCCCTCTCCTCCTCCCTTTCTCCTCCTACCTCTCCTCCTCCCTTTATCCTCCTCCTCCTTCCCTCCTTCTCCCTTTCTCCTCCTCCTCCTTCCCTCTTCCTCCTCCTTTTCTCCTCCTCCTCCTTCCCTCTTCCTCCTCCCTGTCTCCTAATCCTCCTCTCTCTCTTCCTCCCTTTCTCCTCCTCCTCCTCCCTCTCCTCCTCCTGTTGTCCCTCCTTTTCCCAGTTCCTCCTTCTCCTGTTCCTCCTCCTCCTCCTTCTCATCTTCCTCCTCCTCCTCCCCCTCCCCTCTCTCCTTCTGCAGGTGCTCTAAAATAGGAGGCAAAATCCCCAACTAGCACAGGGCACGAAGGGCATTACTCACTCCATTAATGGATCAAGCACCCAGGGACAGCCAGGGATTTAAAACTCTCTGTGTGTGTTCTCTTCCTGAGCCAGTAAGTCCCCATTTGTCAGCAGTTTGCTGAGGTTGAGTCTTGTCATTAGCATTCATATCCATTTGAAACATTTTTAAGATGTTATATTTAACAAAAGCAACTTGTCCTTCATCACGAAAGAAGAAGGGAGCTGGCTTTTCTCCAGCCATTTCTTAAAAAAATAAATGGGTAAATATCTTCTCAAGACTTCCCAGAAATGAGCTCTTAAAGTCCCTGCTGTTAAACAAAGTTGCTATCCCTGGCAGAGAGAGCTGCAGAAGCAGCCAGTTGACTGGGGGGAGATTCTCCTGCCATTCACTGGCACTCACCATGTGCCTGCCACTAGCTAGGGGTGCAGAGGGCACCACACATGGCTGCTGGTCTCAAGGGGCATCACAATACCATAGATAACAGCCAGCTCTTACCAAGTGCTTACCTGTGCTGTTGCTTTGTAGACATTGCCCCTGAGCCTGAGAACAATCTTTGAAGGCAGATGATACACAATTTAATTGAGGAACAGGCCAAACACATAAATAATAAACAACAATATAAAGAATTGTATCTAATGTTCCAAACACATGGCAAAGAAAATAATGTTACTAGAGTTGCACAGAGGGAGAGGTCAACTAGGGAGGCCCTGCGAGGTTTCCAGAAAGTATCACTGCAGGAGGGGAAGGGAAAGGCCATCCAGGCAGGGAGGGGTGGCCCAGGTCAGGATTCAGAGGCAAGATTTGTGCACAGGACCTGGAGGAAGAATTTAGGGGAGTGGAGGAGGGAGGCAGTGGCAGGGAGATGTCTCTGGTGTCTGGGGGCAGGGAGGGAGCCCTTTCACTGGGTGGATGAGGCCCCCCACATTTCTACCCCCTTGCCTCTGTGCTAAAGGGCTCCCCAAATACACTGAAGTCAGCTCAGAACCCCCAGGCCACCTTTCCCAGGCTGAGCTTCTCCCTCTTCCCGGGAAGCCTCCTGCAGCTGCTTTAACTCAGGGCATCTCTCCTTCTGACTGCCTACAGCATTTACAGCGTGAGGAGCCCAAATGACCGTGTGTCCTTTTTATAACCATGCATCACTCCGTCATCTTTCATGATGTGCGTGTTCAGTGCCTGTAATAAGATGGCTTCTCCTAGGGGTTGGGAGCAGTGCTTCACGCTTTCCACCCTCTGCTCCCACCTCTGGCTTTGCGCGGGGCTCAACCCTTGGTCCTCTGACCCTCTCCACAGAGAGTAGTCCAGTTACTGGTTGAAGGTGTCCAGGATCTTGGTGTTTTGAGCAAAGAATTAGACAAAACACACAAATAAAGTGAGGAAAGAATGAAGCAACAAAAGCAAAGATGTATTGAAAACGAAAGCACACTCCACAGGGTGGGAGTGGGCCCGAGCAAGGGGCTCAAGGGCCCTGCTTACAGAATTTTCTGGGTTCTCAATACCCTTTAGAGGTTGCCCATTGGTTACTTGGTGTATGCCATATGTAAATAAAGAGGATGAAGTCAAGTTACAAAGTCATTTACTTGGTATGCATCTTGTGGAAACAGAGAGGATATTACTGCCTGTGTAAATGGGCAGGATAAAGTGACGTTACAAAGCCAGTCACACTCCTGTCATTGCTGAAGTGTTTCCATTTGATTTCATTCCAGGAAGTCCACAGGTTCCTCGCCTCCAGGCCCTGTTCTCCTGCCTCAGCCCCATCGTGTACTTTTTTTTTTAAAAAATAAATCCACCACTGATTTGCAGATAACTCGTATGCCTTCTCTCTGATCTCAGTCCTTCTCTGTCACCCAGGTTCTACTCCTGAATCTCCCATTTGCCATGAGACAATTCCCTGGCCATGTCTTGTCATCACCTCAAATGTAATATGTATGAAATAGAATAATCTATATTCACCGCAAACCAGCTCCTATAATTAACGTCCTCCTCGTCTTTGGCAAATATTTCACAATTCATTTCCACTATATACTCCTTTGACAGAAATACAAATTATAAATGAAATGTTTATTTAATTGAATTCCTGTATACTGCATCCGACTTCCCGTGGTCAACCTCCACCAAGCGCAGTAAGAGTTCCAATGGCGTCACTGTGCGACATCTCTCCTGCTCAGCCATCACTCACCCGACAGTCTCTGTGGCCTGGAATGCACTGAGAGTCCAGAAATCAGCGCCAAGCATTCAGGACATCTTTACTCTTATTAAGTAAAATGAGTAGCCAAAGTGATGCCAAAAAATTAATACCCAACGTTTATAACTTCGCTGCAGGAGAGCCTTTTTAAGGTCTCACTCAGCACCTATTTATTCTTATTTTACATTCAGTCCTAATGAAACTGGCTATTTGGCTTACAAAATAGCACAAAAGTGTAAGAGACACAGGAACCACAGAGGTTAGCAGCAGAAGCAAGACCACAGTCTGGGAGGGAGATGATTTGAAAGCTGTGAGAGAGGCTGAAAAGAATGGTGTCCTGAGACCATCTCTGATGAAGGCAGAAAGTTGTAGCTCATCTGATGGCAGCCTGATCTTAGATTACAGAATGGGAATTATACAGAATAACAGCAAGTATTTGCCTAATACTTTACATTTTGCAAAATGTTTAAAAAATTATTTTGTCTGCTTCCCTCAGGCATCTTTTGAAAGAAATAAAGCAAGTATTATTCTGATTCTTCACAAAAGGAGACAGAGACAGAGATGGAGTGACTTACCCAAGGCCAAGGAAGAAGTTAGCAGAGCTGCTGGGAGCTCAAGCCCTCTGTCTTACAACCTTCACATTGGGGTCAGATACGGGGAAAGGAGGTTGGTTGAATTTTCTTTGTGGTTCTCCTCTCTGTCCTCTCCTCTCCACTCACAACAGCTCTGGAGGTCCTGCCCTCTTCCGCAGCCCATCCCCGCCTCACCTGGAGTTTTGTGAATTTCCCCTGGGGACTGCTTCTCTTGACCCCAGTGGGCACCCCATCCGCCAAACCCACGCTGCCAAATCAATGTTCCCCAAATGCCATCTTTTCTCAAAAACCTACGATGGCCTCCTTTCTCCTGAAGCTGAATTCCGTAGCATCTGGCTGCTGAGACTCTCCAGGATCTACCCCCACCAACCCCCACACTCCCACTCACAGCCCCCACCAGCTTTGTGTCCCTCTGCTCTACCCACCCCGCCCCAGGTGGGTGGGACTCATTGCCCCTGGCTCCCCTTGCTCACGGTCTCTGGGCCTTTTTGTAAATGCAATCATCTACATCAGCAGGCCCCATCCTTTTCGGCACCTGGGACGGGTTTCATGGAAGACAATTTTTCCACGGACTGGGAGTGGGGGGCGGTGGGGGACGGTGGAGGTGGGATGGGGAGGTGATGGGTGGGGGAGGGTGGAGGTGGGGTTGGGGGATGAAACTGATTAGATTCTCATAAGGAGCTCAGAACCTAGACCCTCGCACTCGCAGTTCACAATACGGTTCGTGCTCCTACGAGAATCTACTGCCACTGCCACGGCTGATCTGACAGAAGGCGGAGCTCAGGCGATCCTGCTCGCTGGCCCCCACCTCCTACTGTGTGGTACAGTTCCTAACAGGCCAGGGACTGGTACTGATACTGGTACTGGTCTGTCGCCTGGGGGTTGCGGACCCCGATCTAAACCACAGCCATGCTTTTAGACCCAGTCAAATTGCCACCTTTCCCCAGGAACCTTCCTTGATTACCCCCAAAGTCATTAATTTATCTTTTCAATTATAGAACACTTTTTCTTTCCTCGGTACTTTTCAATCTTGCATTTCAGTATATGTGGTTTTGTTTTCAAGCTGTCTAATATATGTGTTTGTCATCTGTTTTATGAGATGGAAGGTGTGCTAATGACAGACCATGCTCCTCCTCTCGTGGCCCCTCCACAGCTCCTAGCACAGGCCTGGACACTGTATTAACCGAAGGATTCGCATCAGGTTCCCAAGGAACTCACAGTTATTGTTTGAGACCAGGGCTTCAGTGACTGGAGATATAAATCTGTCTTAAGTCAGTCTGAGTTGCTTCACAAGTTTAGAAAGTTTCCAGTTTTGCACAACTGCAGGATGATCACTATGGGCTTTGACATGCTTAGGTGGGAAACTCCCGGACTGTCCCAATCCTGCCTTCCCTCCTTTCTTCCGTCTTTCCTTCATTCTTTTCCTTCCTTCCTTCCCTCCTTCCTTCATTCTTTTCCCTCCTTCCTTCCCTCCTTCCTTCCTTTTTTTCTTCCTTCTTTCCTTCCTCCCTCCATTCCTTCCTTCTCTCCCTCCTTCTTCCTTTCTTTCCCGCCTTCCTTCCTTTCTCTGTTTCCTTTCTTTCTTTCCTTCCTCCCTCCCTTTCTTTTCTTTCTTTCTCTCTTTCCTTCCTTCCTTCCTTCTTTCCTTCCTCTCCTCATGTTCTACACCGTTGTTTTTAGGCTGAGACCACTACCCACACCCAGCTGGCCTGGAATGAGCAGAATTCAGTTTCTGAAAACGCACAACTCATTCTCCCAGTGAAGGCCTTTCTGCAAAAGTCCTCTAAAATTTATGAGCTAAGGCACTTTACAGAAGAATCCAACCTAATAAACTATTTACTGCAAACACTCTTTCAATATTTAAAAGTGAACACATGTTTTGTGGAGCTATAATCAGGGTGTTTATGCTGTTTTTAAATGCTGGGTTTGTTTTTTAACTTAGATTATTTCAAATAGAGCATCCATATTAATCAACATTTTCACATAGCATCTCATTAGCTATCTCATATTCCATTATGTTTGGTGACCATAGGTTGCTAAGTCAAGGAAATATCCTTTAAATTATATTTTCAGCCTCCTGAATGAAGGGGGATGGGAGATGACATCTGCCCTGACCCAACACAGCCCCACCAGGCAGGAGACCCTGACATTTCATTTCTCTTTCACAGTCACTACCACAAATCTTTTTACAGTAGCTGCCTCCAGCTAAATACCAGATTGCTTTTGGAGAATGAGGGCAAAAGCTCATTTCCACTACTCCTTTCACCTGCCTCTTTCTGATAGCGGCTCAACCCAGGTAATTTTATCATTGAGCAAAAGAAGTTAAGCTGTTTATTTTTGTTTTTTTTTTTATTTTTATACCCACCTGTGTCCCTTTGTCATAAATGTCATATCCAAAGCCTGACTGATGGATTCTTTTCTTCATCAGCTCCTCTGATGCTGGAACACACTAATATTGCTGTGGGGTAAAAAGATGGGGTCCGCAGGCTCTCAGCATGGCCAGGGGAGTGACAGCTCCAAAGACCTCCCCACCATTTGCCTTGTCCCACTTCTGATGCCCTAACATCTGGCTGGGGATTCACTCCTCCCCCTCCATCCCCCACCCCATTCTCAGCCATGCAGGTGGGTGGGGCTGACTCTACCCCCAGCTGCCAGGAGGCAGGGCAGCCTGAGTAGCTCATACCAATTAGCATATCTCATCTTCTTGGCCTCAGCCATTGGTTCAGGGATAGACATGTGACCTGACCCCAACAGTCACTACCTCTGGAGGAAATTTGCAGAAGCTTCTGGGAAGGAAAAACGTCTTCCTTCTATTAGAACTATCAGAATAAGCTCTCTCACTCCCTTTGGATGTGACTGAGAATGGATGTAATTGCAGGAGCTTATGGCTGCCATCTCATGTCCACCTGGGAATGGACCTGCAAACAGGGAAGCAGAGGCACAGCAAAGAGAGAAACTGAAGCCTGTTACATTACATGAGCTTAGATCCAGTCAGACCCGAGGCCGGGACATGGCTGGGCCCTTCAGTTGCATGAACTAAAAAATTACCTTTATTTTTTCAGCCTGCTTGATTTGTATTTTCTCTTACTTATGACATAATAATAGAATCTGATTGTTGTTTGGTTGGGAAAACTGGCAAGCAAGTATCTCACTCTAATATGATGTGATAAGTGCCATGATCCACAGAGGTAAAAACCAAGAGGAGGAAAAAGATTCACTCTGGCTCAGAGGTGAGGGGTTATTCTATGCTGGAGGACAGAATGAGGAGTTACCAAGGCAAAATATCCCATCTCAGATGCATTCATAGGCTTCTTAGAGCCCCTAGAGCTACAATTTTGCAGATGAGGCAGCCTGGGACTGCAGAGGGGTGACTTGGCCAAAGTCACAGTTATATGATAAGATTGGAGCTGGAAGGGAGATCTCAGTTTTTAAATGATTTTCATAATTTTAATCCAACAAGGCTTTTAACATTTTTATTTGTAAATCCCCAAAGAATAATTCATTATTTAAAAATTATTATTACCCCCTTCTTTGATGAGTCATAAATCAAGCTTTCTCTTTACTTGGACGGATCTTTCTTGGGAATTCACAGATGAGGGAACCTACAGGCATTTTGTATAATGTAAAAACACTGTCATGAGAGCAGAGCTCCAAATTGCACTGAATCCAATCTTATACAAAATGATGCTGCTTTTAGGTGCTCCCTTATATGTGAAAAAGCAAGGGAGAAAGTCAGGTGATTTCAAGTCTCCATATCCCAGGGTAGTAAGGATGGAGGGTCTTGCAGAGTTATGAGGCTATAAACAGAAATTGGTTCCAGTCTTGTAATTCGACTTGGAAAAGGCAGCACATATTAGAGGGAAAAGGGTGGGAACTCTTATAAAGGAGTGAATCTGAGGCAGTGGAAAATTCTATATTCCTGGATAAGGTGGGTGGAGAAGGAGTCATGGGGAAGGAGAGCATAGAGTGGGAGAGGATTACCAGAAGAATGGATCAATCACCAGTGCCCAGTAAACGTTAATTATGTTCCCAGAGAGTATAACTTTGCAAAAAGGAAAGTGAGGAAGAAGAGGAGGAGGAGGAGGAGGAGGAGAAAAACCCTGGAAATAGTATTTTGTATATCACAGAAGACAGGAAGAAAATGAAAAAGAAAAGAAATTGAGCAAAGTAGTTTTTTAAAGAGGGGGGAAAAGTCCAAGTTAGGATTAAAGAAAATATGAATGTGATGTGTGGATATGCACATTGAGGAAGTGGATTAGGGCTGGGGAAACACACACATACCTCTTCTCCCAATAAAAAAAGTTCACACCTTTTGGCTTTAATCTTTTCTTTAAGAAAATGCTTTAATTTAATAAGTGAAAAGTCAAGAGTGCTTAGGAGAAAATTCATGGTCTATAGGACACACGTGGGTAGGAGAATTATTGCCCAGCAAGGCCCAGTGGCCCAGCCCTGCCAGTAACTCCTCTGAAAACATCCGAAGGTGGGGGTAGAGGGTCCTCAAGACCTCCTCGGGCTCTATGATCTCAGAATTCAATGTATAAGGCACAAAACATCCGAGATCTCTTCAGAGGCTACAATCTGAGCTGGTGATAGATTCTGAACTGGATATCTTGAATGATATCTGCAGGATGAGTCCCCAGTGATCTATAGAGTTGCCTAAAAATAAAATAAAATTGTAACTTTAGTCATGCATTCCACGCAGAAATAGCCAAGCCTTTGGGAGAAGAGTTATATTTTCTAATGTTCTATGCCACTTTGCATTTAAAGAAGATGCTAACGGTGTTGCATATATGCAAATAATGAAGGCTGCATGATGCCTCAGTTTCCCCCTTCTCTAGCTTTATTGGGCCAATACTACTGCTTCAAGAGCCTTTATTTCTGGTTCCATTTTCTCAGGCATTGGCTTCTGTGATGAAGAAAATTAAAGCTGTCCAAGTGTCTTTTGATGGCAGCTAGCTACAGAACTTTAAACATCACTTCCGTTAGGCACAGAATTTGGGAGTTTTATAACTCAAACTTCCAGCAGGTTCTAAATAAGGAATTAAACCCCTTCTGTGCTAAAGTGTGTAAACAAGCAGATGGGAGGGAGATGCAATTATTATCTTTAAAACCATTTTAAAAATCAACATTCTTTTCTTCCCCCCAAATACAAAGCAAGTAAATCCTTGTGACAGCAGGTAAAGGCTCAAATTTTCTAAAAAAAGGTTAACTGCACCTTCATCCTTGGAGACTAGATGGCAAATAAAATTGTCAAAAATTGTAGCATAGGCTGGGCACGGTAGCTCATGCCTGTAATCCCAGCACTTTGGGAAGCCGAGGCAGGTGGATCACGAGGTCAGGAGATCGAGACCATCCTGGCTGACATGGTGAAACACAGTCTCTACTAAAAATATAAAAAATTAGCCGGGAGAGGTGGCAGGTGCCTGTCGTCCCAGCTACTCGGGAGGCTGAGGCAAGAGAATGGTGTGAACCTGGGGGGCGGAGCTTACAGTGAGCCGAGATCACACCACTGCACTCCAGCCTGGATGACAGTGAGACTCCTCAAAAAAAAAAATTGTAGCATAGATGACTTCTAAGGCATTCCAGGGCATTCCATAACTCTCTCTATGGCTTCCCTGGTAATTGAGGAGCATCTACTGGTGGGCTTTCTCCAAAGGTGAAAGGACTCCAAAGGTCCCTCCCTGTAGCGGCATCACCACTGCCCTTTGGCATGTTTCATATTTGTTTGGTGCTTATTCTCTAAAATATTGTTTTGCCATTCTCCTGAGCACACTCGGTCGCCACATTAGCATATCAGAGTCATCTTGAGAGTCTAGAATTGAAGGTTCACATGGTCTACCCAGCAGAATTGCTAGCAACTGACCATTGCTCTATGCCGTTGGCTTTTGCTCGTCAAAAGTTGTTTGTTTAAAAAAATTGATGATGGCAATTCCGAGGTCCCAACAAACAGATTCTGTTTTTGTTGGCCTAGGGTGGATCCAGGAAACCGCATCTTTAACAAGCACTCCAGGTAGTTGTACACAGGTAGCTCAGGGACCACACTTGGGGGAACATTCATTCACAGCAAAAAGCCCTGGGAGAAAATGTTAGCAAGTCAGATGGGACTGCCTGGCTGCGGAGAAAACAGCAGGAGTGGCTGGACCCCTTGTCATCCTGGAGTTGACAGTCTACTAGTTACTAATGATTGGTAAAGAAAGATCACTCTGACTACCTAAGACAATATATTTTGTTTTCTTCACGTTTCAGAGTAATGGTTCCCCCATCTTTTCATTATGAAATATCACTTTTATTATTTTCTTCCAGACAATGTATTAATGTGACTAATAGTCAACAGAATAATTGAATGTCAGTAGTAACAGTGCTTCTCATCGGCAGGACACAACCTGTGCTTGAGAGTGACCTGAGAGAATTCAAGCCTAAAGCAGAGAATCTTAATGTCAGTGCTGGGTTGCAAACTCATATGCCAACTGGCAGGTAATATATAACAAAGCCCCCACAGGTGTGGACCCAGTGGGGCAAGAATCATGACCAATGGTGTCTGACACTGTCTTAGTGATGGGGAAACAGTAAGATGTGGTGGGGATTGCAGTAAAGTGGGACAGGAGATGTCCTCTCTAAAGAAAGCTGCTATTGCTGAGCTCTGGCCATGGTTGCATGCAAGGATGTGGGCCAAGAGTAGCCCAAAATCAGACATTTTATGTGAAAATTCCTTATTTTAAAATATTGCTAAATTTTATAAAACACAACAGTGCTGCCCAAAGAATATATGTGTATAGCCTGGATTTCACTGGACCACCAGTTTGATATCCCTTGCTGTAGTCATTCTCTGTGGCCATTTCACACACAAATCCAGTTAGATTTTGGAATTACTGAAAAGATCTGACCCAGGGACCATTGCTCTAGAGCAGAGGTCAGAAAAGTTTCTTCAAGGGCCATATAGGAAATGTTTTAGGCTCTTGGAGACCATTTGGTCTATGTTACAACTACTCAATCCTTCTGTTGTATCCTGAAAGCAGCCATACATGATTGACAAAATAATGAGTGTGTTTCAATAAAACTTTATTTGTAAAAACAAGCTGCCAACCTGGGACCACTGTTGGCCAACCCCTTCTCTAGCATGTCTTATTCTGGAAATCTTTGACATTTATCTAATCAGTCTGCTTTATCTAATTTTAGAAAGAGAAATCTGTTTTTAATTGTTTAAGCTGAAATTCATTGTAATATGAATCTTTCAGAAATAGCCTGGCTCCCTATGTGCCATATTGTTCAAATAATTCACACAGCTGGTGCCGTGAAAGGGAGAGTTGGCTCCCACAGGGCTCCAGCTGATCTGCCACTGTCAGTCCCAGCACTGACAGCTCGGAGACCTACTTATGAGCAGCCCACAGCTCTTCTTGTTCCCTGAGCCAAATAAGTTTCACAACTCCTGTTTTCCAACCTCCACACAAAGGCCATGTTGCTGGGAACTGTTCTTAGCATCCTGCATCCGTGGGATACTACTGGTCAACACCAATAAAGCCACATGCTAAATTTAGCACATCCCTGCCTGTGGGATCACACAGAATTGACATCCAGTAATTGCAGTCTGCAACACTTCCTAACTGCTTGATTCCTGCTGATTTTTCCTGTGTCAGGGTGAAACTCAAACTCTCACTTGCAATAAACCTATGCGGCTGGCTTTTGATCTTTGTCCCCAGAGCTGTTGAAGTCACTGGTTTATGCCAGCCAATCCCCCATTGCCTAGGAGCACAACCCAGTATTTCAACTGCCACAGCTGTAGACAGGAAGAGCAACTTGAATTGCTGTGCCAAAGGAGCAATCAATACTCATAGCTATCTATGTAGAGCGCTGGGTAGAAGACTAAGTCAGGGCCACACATTTAAAGGGAATCTCAGTTATCTTGTAAGGGATATCAACTTGAAGCTGAGAAATAATTTGTGGTCAAGATTTAGGGGCAAACACCAACATTTAAGCCATCATAAAACACCCTGTACCTACACCCAGAGGACCCATCAGCCTGGAGTAGCAGCATGTGCTGACTTTGAGGGCCCTGATGCATGAGCAGAGCAAGTACTGTTTGTGAATGACTCATATTTAAAGTGTAAATGACTCATAAAGCAAGGTTCCCTGTAGCCACTGTTTTCCCAGCTCAGCCTTCACAAAGCAAGTCACTAATTCATATTATTCACTGTCAAGACTGATTTGACATGAACATATCTTAATGTGATTCTGAAAAGCTGACACTAATATGTTCATGATGTCTGTCAACTCGCCCTCATCCAGGGATATCCTGAGGTCCCTGTTTCAGCCCATGTCAAGGCTTCAAAGACATGGAAAAGTAAAACTATGCATTATCTAAGCAGCCACAGGGTCAGCCTGGGTGGTCCGAGGTTGTCCACAGGCACCCTGTGTCTGCAAGGATGGAAGAATGGACATGGGCTCTCACCTCCTGGAGTCACAGCAAGCTGAGCTTCCAGAAATCCAGGACAGCTGCACAAAGCCACCCGATGTCCCGAGCCAAAGACTTTTTGCACAGATCTATTATTCCTTCAGAAGGGGTTGTCACTGTTAGCAGGCTTCTACTGTGTCTTATGTCACAATGCAAAGAAGGGCTTGGGGTGTCTCAAGGCATACATTCGGAGAATCCATTAGTGGCCTAAGCAGTTCTTCTCCACCTCCTGTCCCTCAGGTCTGCTAATGAAAGGATGCTCCGACTTGGGTTGCAGGTTTAAGTGGGGACGTCCTACACTTTTGCTGGGTATATTTTGATGAGACAGCTTATAAAGGACATAGAAAACCTTGCCTGAAGAGTATAATGGAAAGAGCTCTGGCCTAAGGGTCAGAAGACAGCCGTTCCAGTAGCTGATCTGTTCACTCATAACTCAGTGACTTTGGGGACACCAGTTAACTTGCTAGAACCCTGGTTTCTTACTTATAAGATGGTGTTGTTAAATGAGAATGAGCCCTAAATTCCTTACTAGCAAAAGCTCTGCTTATATCTTATATCTGGTGCATGTTAATGTCACTGCAGAACACACATGGGTGTGTCTGGTATGTAAAATCCAGAATACACTGGGATTCATAGGAAATGAAAAGGAATCCTTTAACACAGCTCCTCTGCTCATGACGAGTTTTAACTGAATGGTGTTTCTGACAGTGCCTTACATGTGTTTCAGCCAACACAGTCCCATAATTAGCTGTAAGTGGAAGAAGTAGGTCATTCTCAAATTCTGATCGCTGGTGCTGAAGGCCTTTCATCGTACTCGACATCCTCTCCATCAAATTGCAAAACGTCCCATCCGGGTGTGAGCTCGTTCTTTTACATGAGACCTTTTTGTCCTCAGAAAGACGGCGGCTCAGTAACCTGATGCTCTTTGGTATTGTCTAACCTAAATTTGTCTCCTCTTCCCTCTCAGGGGCTGCCTAGATTTCCCCCTACTCACTCTGCAGGCCAGCTTCCCAGCCTACTTTCCTCTTTGCTAAGCCCAGCATGCTGAGACCTACTCTGGCCCTTGACAAGAACTAATGTTTCTGCTTAGAAGGCTTTCTTTCAATATCAAACCCTATTGTTGCCGCTGGTCCCCTGATTTCAGAAGCATTGCCAGAAGCTCCTCTGGAGAATTGTCTAGGTTATTTACTCCTTGTCCTATTATCTGATTTGAAATATCATCTGGACCAGGCACAGTGGCTCACGCCTATAATCCCAACACTTTGGGAGGCCGAGGCGTCTGGATCATTTGAGGTCAGGGGTTTGAGACCAGCCTGGCCAACATGGTGAAAACCTGCCTCTACTAAGAAAAATAAATAAATAAATAAAATTAGCCGGGCATGGTGGCAGGTGCCTGTAATCTCAGTTACTTGGGAGGCTGAAGCAGGAGAATCCTTTGAACCTAGGAGGCAGAGGTTACAGTGAGCCAAGATCACACCTCTGCACTCCAGCTTGGGTGACAGAGCGAGACTCCTTCTAAAAATAATAATAATAATAAATGAAATATTGTCTGGCATCCTTCCTTCTCCTCTGCCCCAATATTGCCTCTTAATTTTAGGAAAGAGCAGATAATTCAAATCCAAATCCTAAGGGTCTGGTGTCCAATGTGGGCCAATAGTCCAGGGGTGCACACTAAGTGGGTGATGAGAGGGAGCAGCCCCTGTAGCTTCTCAGTAGCAGTGGTCTTTATCAGGCCATGGGGGCAGAGTTGCAGTTCAGGGAGCTCCATAGAGTTCGATGCAGGGCCCAGCCAAAGGCAAGCTCTGCTCACAAGAAGAAGAGCTTCCTAGGAACTGGGCAAAGTGGTCAGGATGCATGAGGCGCGGCTGTCCCAGGGTCCCATGGGAGGAGGTAAGAATACCAGGGGCCAGGGCAGCATGCGGGTTAGTTGGAGAGACACTGGGGTTAGGTTCTAGTACAGGCCTTGCCTCAGTGTCAGGGAGCTACAACCAGCCCAGGCCCTTGAGACCTGGGTGACAGAAAACAGCTGCTCCCCCCCCTGCTGCTGAATGTCCTTTCCCAGGCTCAGTGAACGGGTGGGGCTCGGCCCATGGGTAGGTCACCTTTGACGCCAACTTTTTACTAAGCCTTTTATTATTTCTTATTCCTGTGCTTTCTAAGCTCTTAGTTTATCTCTATCTTCTCTTTTAAAAAATATTGTCACTCTCAATTTATGTTTTACTCTTTCGTTTCTTGTTTTATTCTTTTTTTAAAAAAATCTAAATCTCTTTATTTTTTATTTTTTAAGACACAAAGTCAAAGGGAAAATGGAAATTTCTAAATCTCATTTTCTGTCTTCCTTTTCACTTTCTTGGTTTTTTGCTTTTTATCTTTGTATTTACCTTCTACTTTTGTTGTTGTTGTTGTTGAGACAGTCTTGCTCTGTTGCCCAGGTTGGAGTACCGTGATGTGATCTCAGTTCACTGTAACCTCTGCCTCCCAGGTTCAAGCAAACCTCCCACCTCAGCCTCCCAAGTAGTTGGGACCATAGGTGTGAGCCATCACACTTGGCTAATTTTTTTTTTTTTTTTTTTAAGACGGAGTCTCGCTCTGTCATCCAGGCTGGAGTGCGCTGGCACGATCTCGGCTCACTGCAAGCTCTGCCTCCTGGGTTCACGCCATTCTCCTGCCTCAGCCTCCCAAATAGCTGGGACTACAGGCGCCCACCACCATGTCTCACTAATTTTTTTGTATTTTTAGTAGAGACGGGGTTTCACCGTGTTAGTCAGGATGGTCTCAATCTCTTGAACTTTCGGCCTCCCAAAGTGCTGGGATTACAGATGTGAGCCACAGCGTCCGGCCCTAATTTTTGTAGTTTTTGTAGAGACAGGGTTTCACCATGTTGCCCAGGCTGGTCTCAAACTCCTAGGCTCAAATGATCTGTCTACCTTAACCTCCCAATGTGCTGGGAAGACAGGTGTGGGCCACCATTCCTGGCCTTAGCTTTAAGTTTTAATTTTATCTTTTACATTTCTTGATTTTTTTTTTTTTTTTTTTAGCTTCATCTTTTTTCACACCTGGCATTTACAGCCATGTAGCTTCTTTGTATAATCTTGAATGAATTGCTTGCCTTCTCTGAGTCTTGGGTTTCTCATGCTAATGAGGGGCTGTGTCTTATGGCCGACTAATTGTGCTGCTCAAACAGTCGAATGAGGGCTTAACACAGTTTCCGCTATGCAGAATGTGCTCAGTAAATGCTTCAAGGTTTTTTGTTTTCTTTGGTTTTGCTTTGCCATATTGAATAAAGCTTAGCAAATATCCTCATACACGTATCCTGGAATGTTAAGTCATAGGGTATAATCTTTTTAAAAATATTTACTAGGTTGCTAATAAGTTCACAAATGCTATAATTATTCATACTTTTCTCCTTGTTGATTTATAAAAACTCTTTGTATAAATGTAATATCTTTGTCCTCTGCTTTATCACTTCCCCCCAAATGTCCTGCTTGATGACTTTATGTTGCATTTTGCCATAAAAAGTTTGTATTTATTTTAAATGTTAGAAATGTCTACTTTTTTCCATTTTAACTTCTGAATTTCCAGGCTTGTTTGGGAAGACGTCTTTATCCCCTAGACTGTTCACATGTCATGTGAGTTTTGTTGCATAATTTGGTTGATGTTTCACGTGGCAAATTCTTGCTGCTGAGGTGCTGGATCTCTGCCATCACCTGTAGAAAACTTCTGACCCAGACACTGCAATTGACAAGAAAACTTGGTCTAAGGCAGCAGTCCCAGCCCTCCACAATCCCTCTGAGGATCGCAGGGATCTCTGCCCCACCTCCCTGTCTGCTGCCCCACTAAGCAAATCAAAAGAAAAAGGAAAAAAAAGCACAGTCATATCAACATATCAACACATGCCTTTTTGCAACAGGTCAGGTGGATCAAGCAGAAATAGCTCTCTTCAAGATCTTCATGAGGAAAAAATTCTTTTTTCTTTCACACAATAACAAAGTGTGAATTGTGTTGAACTGTCATAGAAGGGATCAAGAGAGATAACAGTACCAGCAAGAATAAGCATGAGTGAGGACTTTTTTCCAGGCATGGTGTGTGGTGTCCTGGATACGATGGCTGAAGAGTACAGTTTAGTTGTCCCTGTTAACCACTAGACCCTGGGCTCTGCTCCAAGAAGCACAGAGCATGTCATGTGGCCTCTTTGTTGCTATTGGCATCAAAAGAGCTGGAGAGAAAGATGTTTCCCTACAAACTGCATTTTCCAGTGTTCCCTGGGAACTGCAAAAATAAAGAGAGAGAGAGAGAGAGAGAGAGAGAGACATAGAGAATGTAAAGAGAGAGAGAGAATATAGTTACCATGGATCCTTTTTGCGAGACAGCAGTATTGCAGTAGAGAGTTTAATTATCTCAAGACTAGTCAAGCAGTATGTGAGAGTTTATTATTCAAATCAGTCTCCCCAGGAACTCAGAGGCTAGGTTTTTATGGACAATCTCATGGGCAGGGAATGGGTGCTGCTGATTGGCTGGAGACGAAATCATAAGGGTGTGGAAAAGGGTCCTTGTGCAATGAGTCCACCTCTGGGTGGGGCCACAGAACTAACTGAGTCATGAGTCATGGGTCTAGGTGGAGTCTGTTGGTCACCAGAATGCAAAAGTCTGAAAAACATTTCAAAAGACCAATCTTAGGCTCCATGATAGTGATATTACTAGGGAGCTACTGGGGGAAGTCACAAGTCTTGTGATCTCTGGCCACATGACTCCTGAGCAGCTAGGAATTATAGCTAACATTTTAGCAGAATTCAGCCCCTCCCATAATCCTAATTTCATGGCCTTTCATTAGTTTTACAAAGGCAGTGTCAGTCTCTGAGCCAGGAGGGAATCAGTTTTAGGAAGGAACTATTATCATTCTTGCTTCAAAGCTAAATTACAAACTAAATTCATCCCGTGGTTAGCTTGGCCTATGCTCAGAAACGTGCAAGGACAGCTAGCCTGTGAGGCTAGAAGCAAGATGGAGTCAGCCACCTAGACTTTTCTTACTGTCATAATCTTTGCAAAGGTGATTTTAAGACCAGCTGAATAACTAACAACCTTAAGTCTCATCTCAAATCACTTTAAATTGCCCAGCAGGATGGAAGGATGAAAGTACAAATTACTTGGGGGTCTGATGGGTGCCTGGGTGGTCTATATCATACACATATGCCCTTGTTGGCTCCCAAATAATTTTTTCACAGAGTCCCAGACTTGCTCATAAAGGCCCTGCCGATGGTGTCTATAAACAGATTTGCCCTCGCACCAAATGTGAGTAATAAAAAGTAATAAAAACCTGGAAAGTCAAACCAAATATTTAAGAGAACAGTCAGTTAGCCAATCTTTCCCTTGAGTTTCCATGCCAGGCTGCAGGAAGCATCTCTGTTTCAGGGTGAGCCCATCTCATAGGTTCCCCTGAGCAGCACGTGATTCTTGCAGGGCTCTCAGACGCGGTGGTCTGCCTCATGTCTACCTCCATCTGGGGTCCTTCACTATCGGGAGCATCCTCCTGCTGCTGGTACACTTGCCAGTGTCTGCTCTTTCTGCAGGTCTCAGCTCCTATGTGGTGGCCTCTGTCAGTCCTTCCTGTCCTCCAAGCCTCCTCCACGCCCCCCTGCTCTGCACACTTGCCCCAGACAAGCCTCTGACAGAGTAACTGCTGTGCTCTCTGTCGCTGTTGGCTCACACATCTGTCTCCTGCAGGTTAAGGACTGCTCTTTAAGTTCCTTGAGGGAGGTTTTTCTGGTCTGGGCCAGCTGTGTAGTGCTGGATGGTCTCTGTGGCCTCTCTTGGGCTTCTGAGGCCTCAGCAGGCATGGTGTGGGTGGCTGGGATAATTGGGACCTCTCATCCTTCATGTGATCAACTCAGCCTTGTTCACGTGGCGGCAGCAGTTTTCAGCAGCAAGACAGGGCAGGACTCAATGTGCACGCACTTTTCAACCCTCTACTTGTGTTACATTTGCTATTGTCCCATTGGCCAAACAAGTCACGTGGCTAAGGTTGGAATCATTTAGAAGGGCACCAGCCAAGACTGTGAACTAACTGCGGGCAGCTGTTGACCCCCACAGGGACTGTGTCTCTCATTTCCATATCTCAGAGGGTCCTCAAGTATCTCCTTTAAATTTTTAAAATTATTTATGCATTTTTAAATGCATAAAGATTTGGAGTCAGATCAGATATGCTATACAAGCTGCTTAGAGGAGGTGAACAAGCTGGATTGGCAGAGAAGATGTTGGGATGGTCTTGGAGGATGGTGTGGTTTCTAGAGGCTGAGCAGGAAGGTGCCATACAGTAGGAGCCTGCAGGCTGCCGAAGGGCAGATCCTTTGATTCTTTGCATATAATGTGTGCCATTAGTCTCCCTTCCCCCTCCAGGTCTTCTACCTGCAGTTCACATCCTTGTTCTTTGCCTGGGGAATTTATAGACTCTGGTGCGTTTCAGCCCCCAGTGGGAGGTGCTGGCAGGATTCATGAGGGTGGAGGAGAAAGAGCCAGGGTATTTATATCCTCTTCCTCCATAGGAAGCCTCAGTTATGACGGTAGCTGCTGTACTGGCCCACAGACCCTGTTTTTTTGTTTTTCTTTTTTTCTCAAGACAGAGTCTCACTCTGTCACCCAGATTGGAGTGCAGCGGTGCAATCTCGGCTCACTGCAATCTCTATCTCCCAGGTTCGAATGATTTTTCTGCCCCAGTCTCCCAAATAGCTGAGATTACAGGCATGCACCACAATACCTGGCTAATTTTTGTATTTTCAGTAGAGCTGGGATTTCACCACGTTGGCCAGGCTGGTCTCGAACTCCTGACCTCAGTGATCCACCTGCTTCAGCCTCCCAAAGTGCTGGGATTACAGGCATGAACCACCTGCTTCAGCCTCCCAAAGTGCTGGGATTACAGGCATGAACCACTATGCCTGGCCTCAGACATCAGACCCTATTGAACAGACCTTCCCATAGCTGGGCTCCCACCAATGTCATTCCTTCCTCCCTTTGTCCCTTCAGACTTGGAGGAGGTCAAAGCAGATGGGCTACATTATTTGCAGGGCCCAGGGCCAAAATGAAATGCAAAGACCCTTGTTCAAAAAATGTTCGGGATTTCAAGAATGTGATAGCAGAGTGTTAAAACAAGCATGGGGACTCTCTGAGCACTGGCGAGTGACTGTACAGGCTGCACTCTCAGGCTTAGTGCTGGTGCTACTCCCCTCCCTGGGACATCTCCACCCCTGGGGACCCCCATAGCCCTGCCCAGACCTGTGTAGCTCATCCCATCTTTAAACTTGGCCCAGTTATCTGGTGGAAGGTGCCATCTTCCTGCTGGGACTCTGGCTGATATAAATACCTGTGAGCAAGAAGAAAAATTCTTCGAAATAAAACAGTCACAGCATAAAGAAAAGCAAGTGGAAACACTGAGTCCCTTTGAAGCTACTATTATTAGTCATAATAATAACATCAGTAGAGTGATCTACCATCTACAATGTACTTTTATGCACGTTTGATCTTCACGGAAAATCCTGTGGAGTAGGCAGGATATTATGGGAAAAATAAGAAAACACTAAAGTCTCCTTACGGGGTAGATAACAGGGGAAAAGGCAGAGGAACCTGTGCAAGTCACACTCAGGCTGAGCTATGACCCTGTCTTGGATGGAGTATGTCCTCCATTCTGCATCTCTCTGGGGAGCACTTTGGAAAGAAGAACTGGGTAGAGCAAATGCATCCCCAAGGATCCAGGCACAGAGCCTCTGTCCCACTCATGAGGGAAATAGACAGTGGTATGGACAGGGCAGGGCCCACTCCATGGGCTGCCAGAGAGCTAAGGCCCCTTAGCATGGGGCCTATGGCCAAAGCAAGGCCTTCCCTGTTCCTGACACTCTGCCTCCTAAGTAATGGAGGTGAGGCTTTCTCACACCTCTGATGACACCACACTCTCCTTAACCAAATAGTGGACCCCAAAGCCTTTTGCAATAATTAAGGGAGATGAGTGCAAGAGGCACGGGGTAGCCTGGCACCTGTATAAGCAACATTTCCTGTCTGAGTGAGCATTGGTGAGTAATGACACTGGAAAATCTATTTCCAGTATTGGAGGATAACTTCCACTGTGTGGGTTGGCCAGGTCCCTTCTACCCACGATGCTAAGTATCCAGGGAGATGCTTAGACAGGATAAGGAGAAACAGAAGTGGTCACTTGGGGTTTCAGTAGCTCTTGTCTCTCCTTGTTTTACATGAGCTGCCTTTTGCTCTGTTAAAAATTAGATTTTTTTCTGTAGAACTAGGGTGTGAGGGTTGGGATTCAGGGCTTTCTGTGATTTTTCAGAATCCTGTAACCAGTATTATCACTTGTTATCATGAGGACAGCCCCCAGTCATTCATGAGGGATCTGCCCCCATGACCCAAACATCTCCCACTAGGCCCCAACTTGAACTCTGAGGATCAAATTTCAACATGAGATTTAGAGGGGACCAACACCCAAATTATAATCCCCATGTTTCCTGATCCTGGGGACACACTGTAGATTGCACACAAACCATAAGATCCAGCATTTCTCAAGGGCCCACTGTGTGTGAAATCCTATTAGTTGCTTTATGGATGTTATTCTGTCTTCACACAAGAAGCTGAGTCATGCACTTGTAGTTCCAGTTACTCAGGAGTTGAGGCAGGAGGATCACTTGAGCCTAGGAGTCTGAGGCTACAGTGAGCTGTGATGATGCTGCTGCACTCTTGCCTGGGTAACAGAGCAATATCCCATCTCTAAAAAATAAAAATAAAAAAATAGAATAACCTGTGAATTGAGGGTAGTGTTTGATATGGTTTGGCTGTGTCTCCACCTAAATCTCACTTTGAATTGTAATAATCCCTATATGTCAAGGGCTGGACCAGGTGGAGATAATTGAATTATGGGTGTGGTTCCCCCCGTACTGTTCTTACGTTAGTGAAAAAGTCTCACGAGAACTGATGGTTTTATAAATGGGAGTTCCCCTGCACAAGCTCTCTTGCCTGCTGCCATGTAAGATATGACTTTGCTCCTCCTTTGCCTTCCACCATGATTGTGAGGCCTCCCCAGTCATGTGGAACTGTGAGTTCATTAAACTACTTTCCTTTATAAATTACCCAGTCTTGAGTATGTCTTTATTAGCAGCATGAGAGCAAACTAACACGGTATGCCTATCTTGTGGATTAAGACACTGAGGCTCAACAAAGTACAAGGTTGCAAACTTAAATGCCAGCAGAGACCGCATCACGATTAAAATAAAGGGTACTGCCCCATATAAAGAATGATCAAGGCAATTGTTGCTAGGTGGGAATTCAGGCCCAGTATTGCCAGATCTTTCCATTTTTCTAAAGAAGCTGGAAATCTGGACTCATGCTGAAAACTCTGATATATAGATGTTAGTTACTGATTAAATTTTTATAAACCCTGTGTTGCCCAAGTCAAAATATATTATGCAAAGCAAATTCAGCATCAGGCCTCTAGTTTGCAGACTATGAATTGAAGTAAATTGCTAATGGGCTCACAGGTAGGAAACAGTAAGACGGTAAGACAGTAAGCAGAGGTCCATCGACCTCAGCTGTGTCTTTTCTCACAGGACACTACAGAAGCAGCTGCAGTGAATTAAATGAAAATTTGTTTAAACAATTCAACTTCTTTTTTTTTTTTTAATTTGAGACAAAGTCTCGCTCTGTCACCCAGGCTGCAGTGTAGTGGCATGATCTTGGCTCACTGCATCCTCCACCTCCTGGGTTCAAGCAATTCTCCTGACTCAGCCCTGCAAGTAGCTGGAACTACAGGTGTGTGCCACCATGCCCGGATAATTTTTATACTTTTAATAGAGACGGTGTTTCACCATTTTGGCCAGGCTGGTCTTGAATTCCAGACCTCAGGTGTTCCACCTGCCTCAGCCTCCTAAAGTGCTGGGATTACATGCCTGAGCCACTGTACCTGGCTTAAACAATTCAACTTCTAAAGTCCTTGGTCTAAGCAGCGTGGATTCTTGCTGGGGGCTGTGGCTGGGATCTTGGCTCTATGTTGCAAATGCTATCTCTGTCCACCTCTGGGTTAAAAACCAACAGAAAGAAAATCAAGAAGCTCCTTACCCCACCCAAAGTGAATCTTACTTGAAGTCATATCTAAAACTTTCAAATGCCTGAGACCTCCCACAAGTCTCTTTTTTAGAGTATCCTTAACACACACTCCTCAAGCAGTGTGTTTCAGGCAATACTAATAGAGGCTGAGGTTTTTGTTCAACCTGGCACCAGGATTACAGAGCCCCCACAAACACAAAAACACTTGCAATCACAATACCACTAGTTTCAATAGACTAGAGTATTTAAAACAGGATAAATGTTTTATTTGATTTTCCACTCCGTGTACTGTGTAAAAGGGTCTCCAGAGCCAGCTGAGTGGACCGTCTTACCTTATGGAGAATTCAGGGGCAGCAGCACGCGTGCCTGCACACATAAACAGCCATTTCTGCAAATGCCTGAGACAATCACTCAGTTGAATGACCCAGAACGCTGGAAATCCTGCTCATGAGTCAGACAGATCGGGGGAGCTCACAGAGACACCTCCCCAGCTGCACGACTGGATGGCTCCCTGAAAGAGAACATGCATTTGCCAGAGGAGCAGTGGGTGTAGACATGAACAAGTAAGCTCTGGGAACGGGAATGTGGCGGACACAGCCAACAGTGGTTGCTGAGTAAACCTGGGTGTGTGTACCCCAACTTCACCCCCAGTGCCACAGCAAAGGTCACATCCCCCAGTGCAGGCACAGGGCTCTCAGTAATCTTACACACAGAAACCTTAAAGTGTGCTGTTTTGTGACAACCTAGATGATGACCCCAAACAGAACCTGATTTTGCATCACCTGTGGAGGAAATTTAGTTTCATTCTGGTGCCAGGAGCCACCTCCACAAGAACCAGTTTCCAAAGGAAATAAAATAGGGGAGGCAGTTACCTGGCCTTTCTTTATAAAAGCAAAATGAAACAAAACAAAACAAAATTCCAACCAAGTATCCTTTTAAAATCACAGATCCAGGGCCTCATCTAATTATCAAACGATTACCCAAAAACTACAATACTCTTCCAAATAACTCCACCACCACCCTCTTAAGCACGGTGTCACAGGACAGAGGCAAAAGGCACCATCGTGATGGAGCCAGCCCAGGGCTCCCTTATCAGATTGATGGTTGCAAAGAAACCTTTCTAAAGATGAGTACGGCAGCGTGTCCAAATGAGGGTACTTTCCACCTTTTCCAGAACCAACAAAACCGGCTGATCATTGTCTCTGGACGTCTCTGAAGTCTCCATTTAATATGATGGATGTCTTTCTAGCCACATGCCTTTGGTCCGCCCTGTCTCTTGCCCTCCCTGGGAGCAATTCTTCCTCATGGCCTCAGGAACCACCCAACATTCACTCCCAGCCTTGACCTTCCTGAAGAACCACAGGGCTGTGCTAGCTGCTCTACCCAGGGGTGGAGTCACCACCTTAAGTGACACAGGGAAAGAAATTGGCTCTGCAATCTTGCTCATTAACAAGTCTAAGTAGTCATGTAGTCACGAAGTTAACCTGACAATCACTACTTGATAATTTTTGAGGGAACTTTGATCAACGTCCTGATCACAACCCAGTGAACCCCACTGTACCACACCATGGAGAACACTTCTCCAGGTCCTAGAATCTCTGCACCCCCCACACTCTTCCCTCACTCTCAGCTCTCCAGCTCTGCTTCTCAGTGGTTTCTGCTGGTACACAGAGGTGTCTGCCTTGATCTTTCCAGTTCCAAAACTTTGACTCTCACTGTCTGTATTTTGAGGTGCCTCTTCTTGATGTGACAGAGACGGATATTCTAGCTTCATCACAAAGCTATATCCAAGTTAGAATTGAGGACGATGATTGGACTCACCAATCATTTGTGGATTAATAGATCTGTTCTGGCTGGGTGTGGTGGCTCATGCCTGTAATCCCAGCACTTTGGGAGGCCAAGGTGGAACGATCCCTTGAGCTCAGGAGTTCGAGACCGGCCTGGGCTACATAGTGATACCTCAGGATCCATTGGTATACACAGCTGCACGTATGCTATGATCTCAATACTTCCATTTCATAGAAAACCTTAGATAATCTAATCCAGGTTTTGCTATAAAGATGTCACTTTTCATGCCTTTCTTTTGGGGTCACCCTTTCCCTTAATAACCAAACAAAATGGTGCAATGGGATGGAAAGGCCAGGTACCATGCAGCCAGCAGAAATACAAGTGCTTCTTATTTGTCAACAAAATGAACAATATATGTACCTTATAGGCAAAAATAATGAATACCTAATATATTTTTTAGAACTCATTGCTAGATGCCTGTAAGGCACATAGGAATGAAAAAGTAATGATCCCATCCTCAAGAGCCTTTATAATCTAGTAGTTTTCTTTCACCGTCTCACCAAATCTCCTAAGAGCACCACACTGGGGGCAGGCAGAAGTTGATTTCTTGTAGAGGTTGGGAGTACAAGGCCTTAGGAGACAAATGACTACAGGTAGTCGGGGATGAATCTCGGACTGCAAGCCAAAGCTTGCTTCTCCAAAACATCAGGATGGCCTATGGTAGGAATAACCATACAAATTCGTAAATCAGTTATCTGCCATTTCTTCAGGCACTCAGGACCATGTAAACTCCCTCCCACTAGCTGTGAGCCTTCAACACATTGTGCCTACAGTAGGAGTTGGCAAAACTGTAGGTGCAACTGGACGCTTCAGAGACATGGTATTTATCTCTGCAGGGCTCAGGTTGCCTGTGAGGAATGATATGTTTCCAACCAGCATCCCTATGAGAACTCAAGCATATCTCACTGAGTTCCTAACAAATTCCAGGTGAAATTAGGTGAAAAATGTAGGTCTAGAAGAAAAAAGAAAGAGACATCTTATGCTCTTGACAGGGGTGAATGAAAAGACAGGAAGACTCTGCTGTTGCTAGGCAACCCTTGACTCTCTGAGCTTCCAGTAGGGGCCCTGACTATGGGAATGACTTTCTTTCTTTGTGCTTCCCTAGCTGCCAAGTGTCCTCTGGCAGCTGAGATCATCCCATGTATGAGACTAGAATCTGTATCCTGATTTGTGTTACCTTAGAAATAGTCTATTTCTGAGCTTCTTCCTTTCTCAGGAACCCATAGCCTTTCTCTGTACATCATGGATGTTATACAATCTATATGCAGGCAGTCTATGTGAACACATCATACATGCAGATTGAACCAGTTCCTCAGAAGTTCTCTGTTTCTCCCCTGCCAGCTGCCAATTTTAGCAGGCCAGCTGACACCCAGCCAGGCCATTTTATTCATCACTGTACAAAGCCAGGGTTTGACCCCTCTCTTACTAAGAATCACAGAATACAAAAGCTGGGGAGAGCTGGGGGATCCCTAGCTTCTTTCCTCACTCTTTCCTGGGGTTTAAATTAAGCATTTGACCTTAGCTATTGTAAAGCTGTCTTCCTTTTGATGGAGTACTTGTGGTTTTATTCTTTGGGGAGCACTGCAACAGTGTCCAAAGACCAATTGGATGTGCATGAGGGAAGGCTGTCTCAGCCTCTTGGGGGGAATGTCCATCAGGACCCGGGGTTTTCGTGTGGCAGAAGGGTGTGTGGTATGACATGAATGCTTTCATTCATTTTGCAGAAAACTTATGATGTAATCCAACTGTCTGCTATCGGGATATCAATTCCCAAGTCTTTCTTCTGGGGATTACCCTTCCCTTGGATGTTATTTGAGAAAAATAGGTTGAGCTCATTCCACATTCTTTATAAAGCCCATTGTCCCATTTCTCCTGGGAGTTTCCAAGGGATTAGGTTCCTCTTGGTGCATGCTCTCTCTCCGCTCTCTCTTCTCTCTCTCTCATCTTCCTTTTCCACTGAACTCTACATCCTCATGCCTTATCACTTCACCCTATGCTATCCCTCTTCTTTCTCTCCCAAAGCAGCACCAACACAAGATTAATGTATCTGAAAGGCGTTTTAGTAAAACTTGGGAGAATGGTGGGAGAATTATAGCACAATTCAGGCATCAAAGAGAGCATGTGTATGATAAGAAAAACCAAACTGTCTGTTTTCTCCTACTACATTCTCAACACTCAACACGGATGTGTGTGTTTTTCCCCACACTGAACAATTCTTCAACAGCAACTGGGTGTCCTATAATTCAATTCGGTTCTGACACTGCTGACCTGGAGTCAGAGTGAGATCCCACAGGTTAAGGACTCAGTTCCACAAGACCACCCCCACTCCACTTTGGATGCCAAATAAAAATCCAGGCCACCAGTACTTCTAACCAACTGGCTATAAATTGTGGGTTCTCATGAGCCCTGCCTTGGGTTTGATTATTTGCTAGAGCAGCTCACAGAAATCAGGAAAGTGCTTTACTCACTAGTACTTATTTATTATAAAAGGATGTCATTCAAGAACAGTTGTATGGAAGAAATGCACAGGACAAGGTATGGGGAAAAGGGTAAGGAGCTTCCATGCCCTCTCAGGGCATGCCACCCTCCTTGTGTTCAGCAGCCTGAAGTTCTCTGAGCCCTGTCCTGTGAGTTTTTCTGAGGTTTCATTATACAGTCTTGATTGATTGAATCATTGGCTTTTGGTGATCAGCTCAACCTTCAGCCCCTTTCCCTTATGCAGAGGTAGGGTGGGGGGTGAATGGGAAAGTCCCAACCCTCTAATTAAAAGGTTGGCTCCTCCAGCAACCAGCCCCATCCTGAGGCTATCCAGGAGCCCTCACCCCACCAATTATGTCATCATTATACAAAAAAACACCACTTTGGAGATTCCAAGGGTTTTAGGAGCCTTATGCCAGGAAACGGGGACCAAATAATACATTTCTTATTATGAATCACAATGTCACAGCATGAGATACCACAGTCCTGGATTTCCCCAGCCACCACCACCCCCGCCCTGCCAGGAGAGATTTTTCTTATGGGCATTCCGTCTTTTCAAATCTCCTGCCCACTGATATTCACAGGGATCCCGTGACCCTCCACTGGCCTGTAAGCTCCTACCAATTACCTCCTCTCTCAGGCTGTGATGAGCCCCTAACCCAGAAATCCTGCTTGTACTGCAGAGTTAGTTCTTTTTCTAAGCCTCTTGCACCCAGGCAAGTGAAATATTTCCTTTTGAATTAAAAATAATCTAACCAATTATTTACCCAATCTAAAAATGAGATGCATTCTCATTCCTACTTATTATATTCATTACTTAGAAAAGCCTCAAGAAAACTACTGTACAATCACTTACAAAGTGAGGAGGCCTCCCTTTTCTCAACTGTGGCAACCGTTGTTTTTGTATTTGTTTTTGCTGACTTGAAACTTTCAACTACATTGTCTTAACACTAATGGAATAAAAAACCCCCTCAAGAAAGTAAATCACTTCACTTTGCTCATGAAGTGGGGTCCCCTCGTCTGATGAATGAAGGCACGTGGACCAAATCATCTCTAACTATCTTCTAGCAGATCCTCCATGGTTCTTTAAATCCATCTGCATCTTCCCTTGCTGCACACTTGGAGGCTGGAATGAAAGGTTGTGGTGGATGGCAGGGAGTGAATCCAGTGTCTTCTGATGTCCCTGTTAGTGGCAATGTACTGGAATGACTCAAAGAATCAGCTGGAGAGTTTGTTAACTTTTAAAATACAGGTTCCCAAGTCCCACCCCTGAAGATGCTAATTTAGGAGATTAGGCAAAAGTCCATTACCTATATTTTTAAAAAGTTAAATAAACACCTCCACAGGAGATTTTGATAAGCAACGAAGGTTAGAAACCACTGAATTTTTATGACAATCAACAATAATTATCAAAATGCAGGTTAAAACAATCCATTTAAATACCAAAGAGGAAAACATTACATTAATCTTCATTAATCAATTTTAATAGATTTAGCTGATGTCTTGGGCACAGGACAGCACAAGATGGTTTTTTTCCAAAGATGACATAAAAAACCAATAAGCTTTCAAAAGGGTGTGTTCATTAAACCTTTATTAAAATGTAATTGTGTCAGCACAAAAAAGGAAAGACCTGCAGCACCTCCAAATACATAGCTTAGAATAGCAACCAGGGGTTAGCATGGTCTCTTCAATATTGATGAGTACCCTAACATAGCTCTTTAGCTGGTACTCCCAAACTAAGGCACTTTGGGGTAATTAAGGACATCTTTGCAAGTATTCTTTCTGGATTTAAACTAACCCAAATAGTATTTCCTATTCTTTAAAAAATAGTGATGTATAACTTATTCCTACTTATATTACCTACTTATATCATTATCAGAAAAATCTCTTCAATGAAACTATAAAATTTGAAATATGTACAAAGCATGGCATATACAGCACAAAGTCACTTGCAAGTCTTTATGTTAGACTGAGCAAATATTCATAGTTGCTTTAGATCTCAGTTGTCCTGAAAACAACAGAAATTCCCCTCATTAATGTGGAAGAGATCATTTGAAAACAAGGAGATAAAAACTGATTTTGAAAAGACAAGTAAAACTTTTTGTTTCAAAAAGTATTTTTCTAGCTTTTGTATTAGTTGTCATTGCTATATAATAAATTATGTCAAAAATTGGTGACTTAAAATAATAAACATTTGTAATCTCACAGTTTCTGTGATTCACAAATCTGGGAGCAGCTTAGCTGGGTGGTTTGACTCAAGGTCTCTCATGAGGATAAGGGCTGCAGTCATCTGAAGGTTTGACTGGGGCTGAAGGATCTGCTTTCAGGTTGATTCACTCACATGCCTGGCTAGTCAGTGCTGGCTGTTGGCAGAAGGTCATCACCCTGGCTACATGGGACTGCTTGAGTGTCCTCACAACACGGCAGCTAGCTTCTTCCAAAGTGAGTGATCCAAAAGAGAACAAGATAGAAGCAGCAAGGTCTTTTATGATCCAGCATTGGAAGTCACCTGGTTGTTTCTACAATATCTATTCATTGCACTTCATTGCACAGGTCAGCGTTATTCAGTGTGTGAGGAAACACACAAGGGTGTGAATATCAGGAGGCAGAAATCACTGCTGGCCACCTTGGAGACTGGCTGCCACACTGCTTGAAACTAGCATCCCACCAATAAATATCATATTTTATTATAGGACCTAAAATACCATGAGCTGTAAGATAACTTACTTTCTTTCTTTCTCTCTCTCTGTCTGTCTCTCTCTGTCTCTGTCTCTTAGACTCTCTCTGTCTCTGTCACCCAGATTGGAGGGCAGTGGTGCAATCATAGTTCACTGTACCTTGAACTCCTGGGCTCCAGCAATCCTCCTGCCTCAGCCTCCTGAGTAGCTGGAATTATAGGCATGAACCACCATATAAGAAAGAAAAAATGGCCAATATTGAAAGACTCTACAAATAAGTTGGGCTAACAAAGGCTATACCTTCATTGTAGGAGTTAATGAGAAATAAATCCACTCCACAAAAAAGAACAGCAGAGGACTTCCAAGTCTCACTGGCACTGGGTGAAGATGGGAAAAATATATTCCCTGCATAGTTTGAACCCAAGTAGGTAAGACCACCAACTTGAGACAACTTTAAATAGAATTATCTGCAAATCTCTTCTAAAGAAACTTGATTTCCATCCATGTTGAATAAAATTGTAAGACACATTCCAATTTTAGAGGATGCTAAAATTTGGGAAAATGTTCATCTTAAAATCAAGAAAGTAGTCAGTCATATCAGTGAAGACAGAAAAAATGTACAGAAATAGTTTAGAGTCAGCATTCCTTAGGGCAAGATTATAAAAATGGAGTCTTATTTATGAAAAAAGAACAGAACCTCAGTCCATCTGTTGTGTTCTCTTGGCCAATACTGTGTCCTTTCTCACATTGGTTCTTTAGACTCAGCTAATTGCAGAAGCAGAAAATGAGAAAAAGCAGAAAGTTATGAAAGAAATCAGTGTAGAATCAGTAGAGATAGAATAATGGGTTTTTTTTAAGACAGATTCTTGCTCTGTCAACTGGGGTTGAGTGCAGTGGCACAACCACTGCTCACTGCAGCCTCAATCTCCCAGCCCAACTGCCTCAGCCTCTAGGGCTAATTATTTTTATTTTTGTAGAGACAGGGTCTTGTCATGTCGCCCAAGCTGGTCTTGAGCTCTTGGGCTCAAGAAATCCTCCTCCCTCAGCCTCCCAAAATGCTGGGATTACAGGTGTGAGCACCACAGCCGACCTAGAAAGAATTTAGAATTAGACCCACTTAGGTCTAGATCTTTAATAACTGTGTTATCTTGGGCAAATTGCTTTACCTTTCTGGGCCTCTTCATATGAAGTCATATGACTTCAGATAGGGTTAAGGCAACAATCTACCTTGCAGAATTGTAAGAATTAAATATCACATATATGAAACACCTAATCCAGAGCTTATCCCATTTGCTTGTCTTAGTTCATTTAGTGTTGCTATAAAGGTATAATAAGCAGGGTAATTTATACATTAAAATGGTTTATTTGGCTCTCGATTCTAATGGCTGGAAAGTTCAAAATTGGACATCTGGTGAGGGCCCCAAGCTGCTTCCACTCACTGGTAGGTGAAGGGGAGCTGGCTGTGCAGAGATCACATGGCAGAAAAGGAAGCAAGAGAAGCAGCAGGGAGGTGCCAGGCTCTTTTTTTGAATTTGATATTATTGTATGTTCCAGGCTCTTTTTAGCAACCAACTCTTTTGGGAACTCACTTACCCCTAAGGGAGGGAATTAATCTCTTCATGAAGGATCCACCCCTTGACCTAAACACCTCCCACTGGGCCCCACCTCCAACACTGGGGATCAAATTTCAACATGAGGTTTGGAGGGGACACATATCCAAACCATGGCATTGCAATACAATGATACTCAACAATGATAGCTATTTTTATGATTACTATCTGTTTCTAAGACTGCACTTCTTTTTAGAGATATTTTTTTAATGACTTAATAGGAAACACAGTACCCAGGAGAGACTGACTACCTTCCTCCTGCTGTTCATTTAATAACAGCTGTAAATATTGATGGGGTCATAGGTCTTCACTGAACGTGGGTCCTGGACTCAAGTGTTATTCCAACTGCACCAGCTAAGCAGCCCTGCCTTCTTCTTAATGAGCTGAAAAGAGAATAGAATGGTCCTTAGACGGGACTGCCTTCCTCAAACCATCACCGAGAGGAGTCACAGTAAGTCTCCATTCTGGAGGAGTCAGGCAACCCTCACTGATGGGAGATTTGGAAAGACTGGTTCTTCATTCTGCAAACATTTGCTAAGAATCTCCTAAATTCCAGACTCTGGACTAGGTTTCAGGGACACAGAGATTACTAGAACATGGCTAGTGTCCCTGAGGAGCTGACCATCCATTGGAGGAAAGAGCAGGAAGAAGAAATCATGGCAGCCAAGAGAAAAGTCCCACAAGAGAGGCAGGTGGGGGTTGTGGGAGCATCTGGGAGGACACAGTAACTCTGCCTGGGGAGATCAGCGAGAGCTTCAAAGAGGAAATGTTATGGGTGAACCATAAAGATGTGAAGTATTTTGCTAAGGGGATAATACTGAGGTCTTAGGGCTTCAATACATAACATCCATTTATTTCTTCCCTTCCCAAATATGGACTCAATTGAGAAATAAGACACAAAGAACAAATGGAGGTCAAAATGTCAGCTTTGTTGCTGAGAAAGACCATTGGAGAACATGACTTTTGATTTTTGGTCAAAAGTGCATGCCAAAAAAGGAGGAAATTTACAATGGAGGACCCTGACAAACACCACCTCAGCCAGGTCATCAAGCTCAGTATCAACACCAATAAGTCACGCTGACAGAAAGTACCCTTGATATGATATGATATGATATGATATGATATGATGAGAATGGCACTTAACCTCCAGAGTCTTCTTCCCCCCAACCCATAACCCCAGTCTCATCATGAGAAAAACATCAGATTAATCCCAACAGAGAGACTTTCTACAAAACCCCTGGGTCATCAAACACAAGGAAAGCCTGAGAAACCACCACAGCCAAGACAAGGCTGAGGAGACATGATAATGAGGATGGGATCCTGAAACAGAAAGAAGGGATTAGGTAAAATCTAAGGAGATCTAAATAAACTATGGACTTCAGTTAATAAGAATGTGTTTATATTGGTTCATTAACTTTAAATAAAGGTATCATACTAACGTGAGATGTTAATGACAGGAAAAACTAGGTATGGGGTAATGGGCCCTCCCTGTACTAGCCTCTCAGTTTTTTTTATAAACTTAAAACTTTTCTTAAAGAAGTAAAATCTGTTAAAAAGAAACACATGGAGGGGGCATGCCAACACACCCCAGCCCCACCCAAGTACAGAGTGTGGTACAGCTGCGTGGGGACTGCAGGGAAGACTTCCCAATCCAGGGTTGCTGCGCAGGACAGTCAGGAGAGGGAAGGAGAAGAAACCAAACCCCAGGACTCAAAGGCATGTAATTGGCCCCATCCAACTATGAGCCCCAGGCTTTGGACCCCCACTCCCTATTGGGTCACCAAGGCGGCCTCCACAGAGGGTCAGAGGAAGGTTGCAAGAGGACAGGTGCTTTTCCAGAGCAGCCCTGTGGCAAAGCAGTCAGTGCCTGGGTGCTGGAGCTCATCTCTCTGAACCCCAAGCCTGGGTTTGCCACTGTCTACTTATAGGACCTTGGCAGGTTGCTTAACCTCTCTGAGTTTCAGTTTTGTGAACTGTAAGATGAAGATTGTCATAAAACTTACTTCCATGGGCTGGGAGAAGGTAAAATGAGATGCTGTGTGTAAAGTGGCTGTGGGGTACAGTAAGGATGTGGATGCCTGCTGTTATTATTACTCTTGTAGAAACATAAAGCCAGGGGAAAGGGTGCCCCTGCCCCTGGGGGCAGTCAGTATGGGAGAGGACACTGGGGATCTAGAAGCAGCTCCTAGGAGGGTAAGGAGATGAGAGAAGCAGCTGTCTGGAACTTGTGGTCATGGCTGTGGCTGCTGCACAGGGCACATGTGAGGAAATTGTGTGGAATCAGACTGCAGCAGAAGAGATGGGCTCAGGCGTGAAAGTGAATGAATGCCAGGGTTCTGGACTTTTCTATAGTGAGATGGGAATTTTTCAAAGCCGTGATAGGCAGACTTTTCCTGGAAAGGGCCAGATAGTAAACAGTTTAGGCTTTCTGGGTCAAGAGGCAAAAGGCTATTCTGTAGGTACTTTCACGACAAGAGGAAATTTTCTATTAACAAAAAGTGGATTTCATGAAAAACAGCTGGGCAGGCATTCTTGGGCATCAGAGAGATATTTGAAAACAACTACTAAGTAAGCCTAACGCAATTGTGTAGCTTAAGCTTAATTCCATCCCATCTCAATTGTTTCCCCGTATACACCTCAGTGTAAGAAAGGGTTAAAAAATTAAAGCAAAGAACCAAGGTAAAGTGAGGAATTCTCATGGTGAAACCTCATCTCTACTAAAAATACAAAAGAATTAGCTGGCATGGTGGCACGTGCCTGTAGTCCCAGCTACTCCGGAGGCTGAGGCAAGAGAATTGCTTGAACCTGGGAGGCAGAGGTTGCAGTGAACCGAGATAGCGCAAATGTACTCCAGTCTGGGTGACAGAGCGAGACTCTGTCTCAAAAAAAAAAAAAAAAGAAAAGAAAAAGAAAAGAAAAGGAAAGAAAAAGGAAAAAAATGAGGAATTCTGAGAGCTACAGTCTTTAGCAAAATCTCCTCGAGAGTTGGAAGTGAATGCCTCAGACTCAGTCACCACCTCTTCTTTTGTTCTCTATAGTTTAAAGTCTTTGGAAAAGCTGGTAATACAAAATAAAATGAAATGTTCTAAGACAGCATGGGCGGGTAGCACTCCAGAGCCTGTCGATTCACAGCAGCATCGCTGCGATTTGTCATGTGCAGAGAACAGCCCTGAGGGTGTCATGTGGGCTCTTTCCCAACTACTCTGCAGTTACCGTGGAAAGCAGCTGTGAACAACACGTAAACAAATGGGTGTGATCTGTATTCCACTAAGTATTTATGGACATTGAAATCTGAATTTCATATCATTTTTACATGTCACAAAATATCATCCTTCTTTTGCTCTCCCTCCATAATCATTTAAAAAAGGAAACACGCTTTTTAGCTTCAGGGCCCTACACAAACAGACAGTGGACTCTATTAAAGGAGGAATTTTTTTTTTTTTTTTGAGATGGAGTCTTGCTCTGTTGCCCTGGCTGGAGTACAGTGGCATGATCTCGGCTCACTGCAGCCTCTGCCTCCCAGGTTCAAGCAATTCTCCTGCTTCAGCCTCCCAAATAACTAGGATTACAGGCGTGCACCACCACACCCAGCTATTTTTTTGTTTGTTTGTATTTTTAGTAGAGACAGGGTTTCACCATGTTGGTCAGGCTGGTCTTGAAGTCCTGACCTCAGGTGATCCACACGCTTCAGCCTACCAAAGAGCTGGGATTATAGGTGTGAGCCACCATGCCCGGCCCTAAGGATGATTTTAAATAAGCAGCTGTATCAAGACATTAGCAAATGGCATACCTAACGCATCTCTTTATCTTGTAGAGCTCCTGGTGACATCATCTCTGCACAGAGCAGCAAGGGTTTAGGGAAGCCATTCAGTCTCCTCTAATCCTCCCCTTTCCTGGTGCAGTTTGCAGCATTTCACCCCTGCCCTTCAATCTTGGCTGCTGTTTCAGACAGCAGTAGGGTGAAATTCAGAAATACTCTTAATCACTCTAAATGAGGTAGTTCTGGGCTCCTGCCACCATTAAGAGAAAGCTTCTTTTTAGCTTCCTGGCTGTTGCCAGAACTTGAAGAGCTCAATTCAGTTGCTATAATTCACTTTTCTGGCACCTTCCAACTATGCAGGTCTTTGCAGTAAAGGAATCTGTAAGCTCCCAGCCTCATGGAAAGGGATTTATTATACACTGTGCTTGAGGAAAGCGGCATGTAAACAGCTGAGAATAGAATACCATATAGTAATGGCATGCCCACAATTAAAATCAGTTTTGATTTTGTAACTGGGTCACTTTGCATGTTAAAACAGGAGTTTTGAAATTAATAATAATAACCACAGTGCTACGTTCACAAGCTGATGTGAAAATGAGGCCTAGGTGCTGGAGGAAAAGAGGGAGAAAAAGGAGAAAGGAAACGAGAACTCACAACTCCTTCATTAGTACAGAGCCCCAGAAATGATCTGAAAGGTCAGTCCATTTTACAGAGCAGGAGACGAGACCAGGCAGGCCAGCGGTTGCCCAAAGTTCGGTAGAGCAAAGGCTGGTCCTTCAGCCTCCCTTGGACTGAGAATTACATGGCAGAAATATACATCTCTCCTCACTCCTCTTATCAAACTGGCCAGAGCCACAGGGTTTATCTTCATTTACACCAACAATCTCATGTTTCTTCTCTTAAGAAAGTGGGCGTTAGATTGAGTGTCCAGGACAGTCTGGTATACATCTTTGTTCAATTCAACTGCATCCTTTTCACTCTCAGCATTATGTGGTTTGAATAATTATATGGTCATCCTAGGGTTTAGCCTGTCAAACAGGGTGAAGGAGTGAAAGTGTGGGGCAGGACTGCTAGCATCTGCCGGGCCTCAGGGACAAATACAAGCTAAGGTGTTCTGGGATCTGCTTTGAGACTGCAGGTCTGCATTCAATGGCTTGAAACATGTGTTAATAATGCACTGGTTTGGCCGGGCGCGGTGGCTCATGCCTGTGATCCCAGCACTTTGGGAGGCCAAGGTGAGTGGATCATAAGGTCAGGAGATCAAGCCCATCCTGGATAACAGGGTGAAACCCTGTCTCTACTGAAAGTACAAAAAATTAGCCGGGCGTGGTGGCAGGGGCCTGTAGTCCCAGTTACTCGGGAGGCTGAGGCAGGAGAATGGCGTGAACCCAGGGAGCGGAGCTTACAGTGAGCTGAGATCGCGCCACTGCGCTCCAGACTGGGCAACAGTGCAAGACTCCATCTTGAAAAATAAAAATAAATAAAAAATAAAAATGCACTGGTTTTATTCTCCAAGCGATTACCATGGGTATCGATGAAGTTCAAAGGGTCTTTTGTCCTTTGAACTCCGCAGTGGTTTTCTCTGTGCACACGAGGCTCAGTGCTGATTTCCAGTCAGAGCAGCTCAGCAGCAGCCTCAGGGCATGAGCTGGCACCTTCGGCACATCTGTACCCACCACTCCAACAGCCTCAGGGCCCAGAGACAGTGATGCTGCGCGGTCTAGAGAAAACCCTTCCCTCCTCGGAGATACGGCTTTGAAATGGATTGTTCTGTGAGAAACAGAAAGGCTAGAAATGTTTACTTGGTGCTGAAAAACAAGGGCCTAAGTCTCACGAGAAGACTTACTCCACACACTCTTGAGTGTGACTCCAAGCATCTTAACATCTAGTTAATAAAAGAAGGAAAGAGGGGGAGGGACACGTTGTGAACAGATTTCCAAAAGTCTGACCTGGGGATGGGGTGGGGACAGGGACTGGTGAAATGCAGATTCCTGATCACCACCTGAGATCCTGTGGTCTTCGAGGTGGCATTCGTACAGGAAACCCTGGGTGATTCCAGCATATACCACACATCTGGGAGACTGACTGAGGAAGGTTTTTCAATATACTCTGACCATTCCTATCTCTTCCTGCCTTCTTTTTTTTTTTTTTTTTTTTTTTTTTAAAACGGAGTCTCGCTCTGTCACCCAGGCTGGAGTGCAGTGGCCGGATCTCAGCTCACTGCAAGCTCCGCCTCCCGGGTTTACACCATTCTCCTGCCTCAGCCTCCCGAGTAGCTGGGACCACAAACACCTGCCACCTCGCCCGGCTAGTTTTTTGTATTTTTTTAGTAGAGACGGGGTTTCACCGTGTTAGCCAGGATAGTCTCGATCTCCCGACCTCGTGATCCGCCCATCTCGGCCTCCCAAAGTGCTGGGATTACAGGCTTGAGCCACCGTACCCGGCCTCTTCCTGCTTTCTTTACTGCCTCGTGGTTGCTCAATGGGCTTTCTTCCCAGAGCTGAAGGTGAGATCCTTGAGGACAGATTTTGATTAATTAAAGAAAGAAAGAATCAGTCAATGAAAGAAGGGCAAAAAGGAAAAAGGAAGGAAGGAATCAATCACATGAACATGAATCCCAAGAAGAATTTCAAGCTGCTCTCGCTCAACAGCTTCCCCCCTCTCCTCTTAGGTGTTGCAGGAAATTCACATGTATCCTGGGTTCACATGATCTGGAATCACGTGTCTCCACCCTACATCATCCAATAGGTTCCAAGTCGAATCTCTCCATGGCCTCACCGTCTGCCTGCAGCCTTGTCCATATATTTCCACAGCACCTTCAGATGTCTTTTTCCACTTGTGCCATGAAGTGGAAATTAGGAAACACCAAGATTATTCTGCCACAGACATATTTGCTAGCCTTCTCTTTAACTGCTTGACGTGGGGGAGAGTGCTTTCAGTTAGCTTGCTATTAAGTGGGACAAGAAAGCCATGTAGTCATAAACACGTGCCTTTTATAAATCAAATCCTACAGTCAGTAAGAGCCTAATGGATGCAAGGTCAGCGCCTGCTCTGTAGCTTCTCTCCAGAAGGTGCTTTGTGTCCCCAGGCGTCTGAACGTCATAGCATTAATCGGTTCTCCAAACTCTCAATCTTAGGCCCCTCTCCTCTCTTCCAGTTTCTTTCTTTCCCGGCTCTGTTTCCTGGATGTCAGCAATAACAAGGACAAGGGTCGGGCAGGGGACCCAATGGGAGAAAGGAGTGTGGAGGAGGAGGAGAAGCGCTGGGGTGGCTGTTTCACCTTCAGCACTTGCTCCAGGCTGCTCTGATGGAAAGACCCAGGAAGGCCATTCACTGCAGACTTTTCTCACCCTGGCAAGCTGGAGAGCTCGAGAGCAGAACAAGGAAGTGGTTTCTCCCCTGAGACCATCATTTCAAGACCTATTTGCCATTTGAGGCTACCCACGTTTGACCCTGGAAGATGTGTGTGGCTATATTTCACCTCAAACCCTAACCTCAGCAGCTGTGCTGTTTGGTTACTCAGCCGAGGCACAGCGGGCGGCCTTCTGCTGTTACCCACGAAGGGGTCAAGCTAGGCCGGGCCTGCTGGGAGCCCAGTGAAGATTTGCTGGCAGTGATGCCTCCAACACTTCTTTTTCCAGAGTGAGAGCAACAGCAGGTGAGGCAGCCATGCCCTGCCTGTCACTTTCCTCGGGGAAAGAGAAAGGAAGCCATATGCTGACCTTTTGTGTGCAGAAGTAGTACAGTCAGAACATATGTCCAGGAGCTGCAGAGACGCCGTACGCATAGCATAGCCTTTGTCCAAACACTTTTTCAAGAACAAAAAAGACTTCATTAATGCAATACACTCCCTCATGTCCCCCAGATGCCAGCCAGCCTCTTGATGATTTCACCAGCCAGTCTCTTTGTTGTCTGGAGAAGGTTGTGGGCCCTTCTGTCTATCTTCCAGATAGTGGAGGCCAGATGGGCAATAGACTAAGAATAGGGGCTAGCACTGCAGTGGTTTTGTTAAGTTAGCTATACAAAATTGAATTTTCTGGCTGGACACAGTGGCTCACGCCTGTAATCCCAGCACTTTGGGAGGCCAAGGCAGAAGAATTGCTTGAGCTCAGGAGTTTGAGACCAGCCTGAGCGACAAAGCGAGGCCTCCATCTTTACAAAAAAAGAAAAAGAAAAAAAAATTAGCCAGGCATGGTGGTGCATACTTGTGATCCCAGCTACTAAGGAGGCTGTGGTAGGAGGATCATTTGAGCGCAGGAATCAGGGTTGTAGTGAGCCATGATTGCACCACCGCACTCCAGCCTGTAAAACAGGGTGAGATCCTGTCTCAAAAGAATAAAAGATAAAAATTTGCTGACGGAGTGATGAATATTGCAGTAGAAAGCAATGATGTTATCCAAGATTGAGTCTCTGCAAGAGAATAGATCTGTATCTGCAAGATGAGGGCCTCATTCACATGTATGTAAATGTGGACAGACAGGCTGACTCATTCTCAGATTGTTTTTAAAAGCCTGTGGCTTTAGCAGGGAAAAGACAAAAAGAAGGAAAAGTGCCCAGATTTGACAGTGTGGGGTACAAGTTTAGGTGAGTTTTGTCTTTCTTCCCACAGGATAGATTTTCCCATATTCCTATAGGATAGATTTTTCTAGTCTCCCATGGCAAGCATTTGTTACCATTATAATCAGAAAGAAGATGACACAGTGTCTGAACACTGGATATACTCTAGTCTACACCATGCAAATGAATTAACTCAGTGTCAGATGCCTCATCAAAGGTCGGGGAGAACAGGCATGTTGGAGTCATTCCCACAAATCAAGCAGTTGGAATCCATGAAGAAACTGTCTTCCGCAGCATCAGAGCACCTTCTACCAGGAACATGCCTGAACTCGCCGGGCCCTGGAGGTAAAGTTTAGAAGCAGAGACTGGTTAGGAACCAACCAGCCACACTGAGACACTAACTAAAGCCGGGTTTCCAGAAACCTCTTTAGGAGCTTAGGAACCTCAATTTTATTGACCATCAACCAGCCAGTCTTAGCTAAAGGGTCAGGGAGCAACATTTGAAGAGGAAGAAAGGGAGATGAATGGGCTCCCTCTGGTCCATCAGATTCTGTGCCTCTGACCCAGAAAACTGGTCATTGCCAGCTCTTCTCTTGGAGCTTGCCCCAGCCTAGATTAGCAAGTCATTTCTGCAAATTGTGAATGCCTTGAGTACAGATTTGCTGGGATGTGGGGTTTGGGGAGGAAGGTAAGGTAGAGAATTTGTGTTCAGACCTTTCTAGGTAAATATATTAAATCATGTCTGCTTAAAATAGAAAGCTAATGAGAATATTCCCTCTTGCCAGCTTCCAGCATTGATCTTTAAGGGCATACACTAAACAAGGTCTTCTTCAGGGCAGCCAGTATTGTTACCAGGGCAGCCCTAATGAAGTCACTGGGAAAGTTCCTTTTTCTGTTTTCTTTTAGTCCCTTTATCTACAGGCACAGCTGCTTAATGAAACCAGAAGGCCTGGGATGGCACCGGAGCTTACTGACCCCTGACCAAAGAGCAGAGGAAGATAAGACCCCACAAAACCAGCACAAACCCAAATAGATGACCCCTAGGTGCCTTCAGATTATTAACATATCATTATAACGCTAAAATTTTCTCCCCCAAAAGAAAATCTCCACCATTTTGTGTACAGGTGATATATGAAGATATATATTTATGAATTAGGCATATCTGGAGTCCTGCCCTGCACATGCAAACACGCTTCTCCTGCCATGCACCTGGTCCTTAAAACCCCACACCTTCTACTGTTTGGGAAGAAGCTACCTTTCAAGTGAGAGCCGCCTTCTCCATTCCTTGTCTACTGAATAAAGCCTGATTGCTTTTTCCAGCTGGATGTTCTTTTTTTGTGACTGACATGAAGTGGTAAAAGAACTCAGTTTATCAGTGACAATATGGTGGCTCTTTATCTATCCCAACCTTCTGCTAAGGGCTTTCTTATATTGCAAACTGGATTTCCCAGACTCTCTTGCAGCTGAGGTTTCCTTTGTGACTGTGAATGGCCACCCAAAGGCACTCATGCAGCCTTGAATTAGGAACTCAGTTAAGTGGAAAGGGAGGCAGGGCTCACAAGAGGCTTTGTAGCCAACAGGTTTGGTGTTAGCTTTTAATTCCTGGATCACAGCTGGGTCAGCATGTTCGTGGAACCAGCCATTGCAATGGCTTCTTCCTGGTCCTTGGAGTGTGGCTAAGGAGTAGGACCCTGGAGCCCTGCAATGGTGCAGTGGCTTGCTGATCCCCAGATTTCTGGAGCCCCTGGTCACTGCACCACTGGGAAAACTAATCTGCCTCTTGCCAGCTTCCAGCATTGATTAACTCTAGAGAGTTAATCTAGAGATTCCTCTAGAGAGCGCAGAAAAATAAAATAGTTCTCTGGGGAGCAAAGTGGGGTTCAGAAGGCTTTGAGATCTCTATGTTTCCTCATATAGAGTAGTGCATTTGACCAATGAAAAGGCCTTGTCAGCGGCTGATCTGAATATACTATGAACATGGATAAATATTAATATCAAATTAGTGCAGGGAGACACATGGTTCTTAAATGAATGGAGACTTTTCTAGTTGGAATTCAATGGGCCTTGCTTTCAAAACAGACTCCTCTCTCATGCACCTGTGAGTCTCTCCCAGGGACTCTTCCTAGATGTCATTTATTCATCTGGATGCTCCCAAGACAGAAATGCCAGGCACATGGGGAAAGCATTGTTAGATCAAGTTTAACCTAAAGCTGCCTCCTTACATTTTTAAGTTTAGTCAGGTTTCTCTGTACATGGTGAACCGTAATCCAGCTGGATGTACACAACTATAACCTTTGTGCCAAGTACTGAGTTTCAGCCAATCACAGGTGGCCAAGTGTTTGAATCATGTTCAAATACGGCAAATGCAGACCTGTAACCCATCTTGCTGTTTCTGTACCTCACTTCCATTTTCTGTTTGTCACTTTTCTTTCTCTGTTCATAAATCTTCTTTGACCATGTGGCTGGGCCAGAGCCTCTCTGAACCTATTCTCGTTCAGGGGCTGCCCGATTAGCGGTTTGTTCTTTGCTCGATGAAACTCTGTTAAATTTAATCTGTCTAAGGTTTTTCTTTTAACAGCATCGCAACTCTCTGATGCCATCAGACAGTCATTCATCGCATTCTGCCAATTGTCAGCCTTCAGAGCAGAAGGATGTCGTGGACTTGCTCATGTGTCAAGGCTGAGGTGGGCCCCATGCCCACTGCCCCTTTAGATGTCCAGCATGCCTCCCCTTACACAGCACTCAACACACCCATAGGAGTCTCATGACCATCCCAGTCACATTACTTCCCTCATTTTTCTAATGGAAAAAAGAAATGAACTAATCAAACAACAGCAAAACCCAAGTCCAGAGTTAAATACCTTGGCCAAGGTCACACTGCAAGGTAGACTCAGAATCTGTCAACTCTTTAGCGGCCCCCACTTCCTGCAGAATAAAGTCGAACTGCTTAACTTGTGTGCAAAGTCCTTCATGATCCAACCATCCAGCTTCCCCTCCCACCTAACTGGCACCCGCCCTGCTGCAGGCTCCAGCCCTGCTGGAGTCACTGATGTCTGAGACTCACTGTGCCCCTTCTCAGCCAGACGCTTGACTCATGCCATTACCTTTGCTACATCATCCTCCTCCCACCTCCAACTCCACCACCTCCCATGCCTCCTCATGACTCATGCCACTCAGCCTTCGGGTCCCAGCACCTCACTGCTTTCATTGGTCAGTCCATCCACAGGCATTCTGCTAGGCTTATTCTGTGTGCACGCTACCGAGTGCGGGGAAGGCAGCAGTGAATGAGCAGACTTGTCCCTAACCACCAGAGCTTCCAGCTCAGTAGAAGATGCAGCTAAATGGACAGCACTGAGATGCTGTAACAGGCAATGTGATAGAATAAGAACAGGGTGTGTGCAAGTCATGGCTCTCCAGGGAAACAACCAATAGGATGTGTGTGTGTGCATATAAAGCGATTCATTATAAGGAATTGGTTCACATAATATAAAGGTGGGCAGGTCCCAAGATCTGCAGAGGGAGTCTGCAAGCTGGAGACCCAGGAAGTGCGGAGCAGATGCTTCAGTTCGAGTCTGAAGGCAGGAAAAAAAGTTGATGTCCCAGTTTGAAAGCAATCAGGCAGGAGGACTTTTACTCACAGGGGGTTCAGCCTTCTGTTCTCTTCAGGCCTTCAGCTTATTAGACGAGGCCCACCTGCATTGGGGAGGCCAATCAGCTGTCCTCAGTCTCTTAATTTAGATGTTAAACTTGTCCAAAATCATCCTCACAGAAATACCCAGAATAAGATTGACCAAATATCTGGGCATCCTATGGCCCAGTCAAGCTAACATAACATTAACCATCATAGGGTGCTGGGGGGACACACAGCTAGAACTCCAACTTTGGAAATGCTTTCATGATCTCCCTGCCCCCACAAGACTCCATCCAGTTTCTTTTCCCTGTTTCCATAGCCTCATCACAGGCTGTATGATATCATTTCATTGTATCATGTCACATCATCATACCATATCATATATCATATCATTATACCATGCCACATCATCACATATCACCGTGCCATATTATATCATATATCACACCAAATCATATCATACATCATATCATCATATATCATATGTCATCCTATATCACATCATATCATATCATATATCATACCATACCACATCATCATATATCGTACCATAGTATATCATATATCATAATACTATCCCATCATATATCATCATATCATATCACATATCATATATCATACCATATCATATACATCATATCATCATATCATCATATATCATATGTCATATATCATCATACCATATCATAGCATATACCATACCACATCATCATATATCATACCATAGCATACCATATATCATAATACCATACCATCATATATCATCATACCATATCATATCATACATCATATAATCATATATGTCATCATATATCATACCATATTATCATAGCATACCATTTTATCATATATGATACTATATCATACCATATATCATACCATATCATATCATTATATATCTATCATACCACATCATATCATCATATATCATCATACCATGTCATATCATGTATCATATCATATCATCATATATCATCATACCACACCATCATATCATATCATATCATATATCATCATTCCACACAATTTCACATGTCATGCTATATCACACCACATCATATCATCATATATCATCATATCATATTATATCATATTCCATATTATATCATCATATATCATCATACCATTGCATATCATGTATCATATCATATCATCATATATCATCATACCATACCATCATATCATATCATATATCATCATTCCATACAATTTCATATGTCATACTATATCATACCACATCATATCATCATATATCATACCATATTATATCACATTCCATATCATATCATCATATATCATCATATGTCATTATACCATATCATATTATGTCATATCATATATCATTCCATACCATTTCATCATATTATCATACTATATCATACCATATATTCTACCATATCATCATATATCTTACCATATCATATTATCATATCATCATACCATATCATATTATCATACATCATTATACCAGATATCATATATCATATCACACTACAATATCATACCATCATATCATGTCATATAATCCCAGCTGACTTGTCTCTCTCGCCCACTGCACTGTGAACTCCTTGATGTCTTTGCAGACAGACTGACCTCGGAATCAGACCAACTCTGATTCCAAGACCTGAAGACCTTACTCTGGAATCAGACCAAGTAGCTAACATCCTGGCTCTCCTGATCTTAGTTGTATACTTAAGCAACTTCTTTATGACCTGGAGCCTAAGTTTCCTTCTCTGTGAAAAGGGACAGCAGCAGTACTGGTACCCACCAGCCTCACTGGAATGTTGTGGGAATTAAATGAAGTAATGTATATGAAGCACTTACTGCTGGACCGGCACATTGTAGGTCCTCAGGAAATAGAAGGAATTGCTCTCACTCCCTGCTGAACTCCAGCCTCAGCACACCTCCCCGCCTAACAGAATCTTGATTAAACGCCCACAGCACTACTCTGTCCTGCCAGTAACTGGATGTGTCTGTACCCAACAGAGACTCAGCACTTCATCCTTCCAGAACTCTGCTGGCACTGCACAGTTCCCTACAGACAGGCTCAGGGGAAGGGAATGTGTCTGATCATGTCTGCAGGAAGAGGGTGACAAGATGGTCAGACATTTGTGGAAAGCTGGCGGGGGACTTAGAGCAGCTGGCCCAAGAACTGTTCCCAGCAGGGGCAGAACCAGTCATCTTTAGTGACCTGTGCCATCTGTCTTGATCTTTAGTTAACAGCAAGGCTGACTTCAATCAGGCAATTGATTTCTGGCCAATCTCTTACAAAAGGAGGAGACCTCAGGACAACTCATGGTCAGGCATTTGATCTCACTTCAAGGAGAAACATTGCAGAATGGATCCACAGTGAGTAACTCCATCTTTTCCCATCATTAAGGATTTTGCTATCTTTCTGAGAACTTTGGAACCAGCTCCTTGAACACTCTGAACTCAGTGTTGTACACATGGAAGAGTTCTATTGTTCTCCCACGCTCTTCCACCGGAGGCCACAGCACAAACAGGCTCTGCCTCTCACTAGCCCCTAGCCTCTGTGTATCTCAGTAACTGCATCTACTTGATATAGTGACAGTTGCTTCCCTATACATTTCAGGGTGATATCTCGTGAAATGATGTTTCATCCAATGGAGCCACGTGTGAAGATGTGTGGGCGGGCATGCAGCATTCCCTAAGTGCTGAGCTGGAACATTGCACCGAGGGACTCAGCCCGAAGTCCTTGCATAATCCGAAGTCAGTTTTACATGGAAATAAATGTAAAGAAGGGAAATAACTTCTCAGAGCATGTAAATCAACAACCATGTAATAATGCTTTGTAAAAATTGTTTTGGCACTCTCTCTGATATTTCACTGAGCCTCCTCTCCTCTGAAGGTAATAGTATAGTGTGTGTCATGGTGTTGGCCTTCATCATAGTTTTTTATTTCTAGTTTTCTTTCCAACCCATATTTTCCCACTAGCCTCACCAACTAAATGAGGACTTATTGTAAGATATGAAAAAGATGTTGAAATATAACAACAGCAAATGTTAAAATAACAGCACATGGCCCTCAACATCAGTTGGCTAGAGTTCCTCTGCACATAAATACCTTGAAACCAGGGATGTATTCATCAGTTAAAGGGCATTACTTTGGTGCCAAGATATAAGCACAGTTTACAGTTCACTGGAACCAGTATGAAAGCAGGGTGTTATAGGTTGAACTGGGTACACCCAAAAGATGTTGAAGTTCTAACCCCCAGCACCTGTGAATAGGACCTTATTTGGACTTGGTGTCTTTACAGATGATCAAATTAAGATGAAGTCATCAGGAAGACCCTAATCCAATATGACTGGCATCCTTATAAGAAGGGGAAATGTGGACACAGAGATAGACACTCATGGAGGGAAGATGATGTGAAGACACAGGGAGAAGACACCTCTCTACAAGCCAAGGAATGCCTGAGGCTAGAAGCTCAGGGAGAGACATGGAACAGATTTTCCCTCAGAGTGCTCCGGAGGGACCAACCCTGCCAACACCTTAATTTTGGGCTCTGGCCTCCTGAACTATGAGACAATAAATTTCTGTTGTTTAACCACCCAGTTTTTGGTACTTCATTTATGGCAGCCTGTAAACTAATACACTAGGCTACTCATGATTGTTTTAATTTGGAGGGATTCTTTTCCAGAAGACAGAATCTTATTAATTATTTATCAATCTACTTCCAATGTGTACAATTATTCCTGGTAACCCAGGAATCTGGAAAATATCTAAGGAAGAACAATCTGTGAAGTCTAGATTTCCTACAAGTGAAGAATGTGGGGCTCAACACAAAATAATTTAGGGCATATGTGTACATAATAATAGGACTAATAGCTTACAGTTATTGGGTATTTCTATGTGCCAGGCATTGTGTGAGTTAAGTACCTCATATAAATCAACTCATTCAATTTGCACAACCACCCTATGTAGAAATAATGATCACCTCCATTTTTCAAATGAAGGAAATGGAGCACAGAGAGGGCTAGGTACTTGCCTAAGGTGGCACAGCTGGAAAATGGGGAGGCGATACTTGGAACCAGACAGTCAGCCCCAGAGCACATCTCTTATGGCTGGAAAGGCCTGGAAGCCACCAGTTTTACAAGTTATGGTTAATTCTATGATGAGCATCTGTGAGATAATAAGGTGGCCTAAAACATATTCCTTGGACACATGGTTACTGATGATCTACCATAGCCAGGCACTGTGCTGGGTGCTGGGATCCAAGGCTGAATGTGATGCAGACCCACCTTCAACGGACACATTGTCAATGGAATACAGACCATTGCAGAAATCTTCAGTTTCACTCTTATCCCTCTATGTGTTCATTCTTAGTTCTGCCATCCATAAAATTAAGATTTTTTTTTTTGAGTCTCACTCAGTCGCCCAGGCTAGAGTGCAATGGCGTGCTCTCAGCTCACTGAAATCTCCACCTCCCGGGTTCAAGCGATTCTCCAGTCTCAGCCTCCCGAGTAGCTGGGATTACAGGCACTCGCCATCATGCCCAGCTAATTTTTGTAGAAACGGGGTTTCACCATGTTGGCCAGGCTGGTCTTGAACTCTTGACCTCAGGTGATTTTCCTGCCTCAGCCTCTCAAAGTGCTGGAATTACAGGTGTGAGCCACCATGACCGGCAAAAATTGAGACTTTTACTAGGAGAATTTCCATGGTATAGTTGTGGTGGTTAGCTTTATGTATCAACTTGGCTAGGCTATAGTACCCATTTAATCAAACACTAATCTAGGTATTGCTGAGAAAGTACTTTGTAGATATAGTTAACATCTATAATCAGTCAACTTTAAGTAAAGGAGATTAACTTCAGTAACGTTGGTGGGTAGGCCTTATCCAAACAGTTGAAGGTCTTAAAAGCAAAAACTAAAGTTTCCCACAAAAGAGAAATTCTGCATCAAAACAGCATCATTAGCTCTTACCTGAGTTTCCAGCCTCCCAGCCTGCGCTACAGATTTTGGACTTCCCAGCCCCCACACTCACATGAGCCAATTCCTTAAAATAATATATTTTTATAAATACACACACTTGTGCCTATACAAATGTGTGTGCATGTGTGTGTGTGTGTGTGTTGTGTGTTGTGTCCTATTGGCTCTGTTTCTCTGGAGAACCCTGACCAATACAATCAATAGTCTAGTTAAAAAACATCACACAATTAAGTAATTTTTAAGGTTTGGGCCTGAGTCTCAGATTCATCACATACCACCTTTGGGCTCTTCAGAAATTTCAGGAAGGCCTAAAATTGTCTTCGAGCTTTAAATTCTTCATCTATAAGGGGACAATAATTTTTTTTTAAAAAAACAATATTTGCTTCACCTGCTTCACTGAGTTGATGAGAATATCAAATGACTTTTAAAAAATTAAAACAATGAAATGTCACACTAATGTCAGTTATTAAATGCCAAGGTTATGTTTTTCACAGATGATAGCCAAGGATTTCTTTTTCTTTCAGAGTTTGCAAAATTGGCCTCTAAGTGGAACAATAAAATGAGGTGCTCATCTTCAGGTGGATTGAATGCAGACCACGCCCAGCTCGCGGACACTGTGGGCCAGCTCAGGAGGTAGTCACTATACTGCCACTGCCTGGGCTGTCCTTGCCCCTGGCACATGGAGGACTAAGGAAGACAGATACAGGGACCCGTTCCTGTTAGCTCATGGCTGGCATGGAGACAGAAGGAAAGGAGGTATTTTCCATTTGTCCTGCAATGTCTTTAGGAGGTGAGTGACCTGAGTCAGCATGGCTACTCCTCAGTCCTTCGGTGGAACTGTGTCCAGGACTGTGGCTGCACAGAGTGTGTGTCCGAGGCTGTTCCTTCCCAGCAGCTGAGCAGGCCACTGAGCGATTTGAGAGGTAAGGAAGGAACCACCTGCACCTACCACCTAGCCTGAAACAGGCCTTCAGAGATGTGCATGCTGTTTGCTGAGGTAGGCACAGTGTCATCTGGGAGAAGTGGTACCTAACTGGTGCCTTCTTGTAGAGGAGGAGACGTGGGGAAAGTCAGAGACAGATCCAGAGCACAGAACGCCAGTGGAGCCAGCAGAGTGTGTGCCTGTGAGTGTGGCATCCCATGCATGCAGCACCCTGTTAACACAGAATCCTGTGCACAAAGCATCCTGCGCATGCCCCATCCTGTGCATGCACCATTCTGTACATGCGGCATCCTGTGTATGTGGCATACTGTGCACATGGCATCCTGTGCATGCTCCATCTTGTGCATGCATACAGGGGTGCAGGATGGAAGGGGTGGGTGTAGGCCAGTTGTGCAAAGCTGTCAAGCAGCAAGCAGCCCTCCTTGCTGTGTCTGGGACTTGCTCTAATTATCCCCTTGTCTACACGACCCAGAGGCCAACACTGCCGATTTTGCCAAGTTCCTCTGGCTGCCTGGTGGTGACTTTCCTGTTTGCGCCCACCTCATGCAGTACAGGGAGCTCAGTGGCCATTGTTTGTCAGAAGCCTTTGTGGTAGCAGCCTCCAGTCTACCCCTCCGCCTTAATGAAACCATGACACCACACCTGTAGGGCCATGCGGCCGTGTCACATTTCCCTGGTCCTCCAGGATTCCAGGCTTTATTCAAACCAACAACTTGATTCTGAGAACAAGGTGCTTTCTTCTCTAATCCAAACAGAGTCAACCGATTCCCCTCCTGTTATTCTAATTTAAACATTGTCCATTACGACCAGCGTGAGCTTGTTGGAGGCCCAATGCCAATTACCTGGATTATTTCATTTTTGAAAGTTCCTGACTATATATTTTTCCTTACAAATATTGATGCTTTAATCATGGCTTTGTCAACATTTTCTTTGTTTTTCAGGATTGCCTCCATTGCCCATACATTTTCTACCCTAGATAATCATAAAAACCAGAAGCCTTAATTAGTATCTGCCAAAAGTATGCCAAAGAATTCCAGCATGCCGTGACTATGTGTTCAGTGAGAGCTGCCTGTCAGGTCTGTCCTGAAAACAGCATCTGTTCTGGAGCTGAAACTCCTAGAGGCAGCACAGTTCCCACACTGGACAGCCTGACAAGGCCACACAGGTTTCTGGAAGCAGTGATGATCTCATTGTAGAAGGATTTTTTTTTTTTTTTGAGATGGAGTCTTGCTCTGTTGCCCAGGCTGGAGTGCAGTGGCACAATCTCGGCTCACCGCACTGCAACCCCTGACTCCCTTGTTCAAGCAATTCTCCTGCCTCAGCCTCCTGAGTAGCTGGGATTACAGATACACACCACCACACCCAGCTAATTTTTGTATTTTTAGTAGAGACAGGGTTTCGCCATGTTGGCCAGGATGGTCTCGATTTCCTGACCTAGTGATCTGCCTGCCTCAGCCTCCCAAAGTGCTGGGATTACAGGTGTGAGTGACCGTCTCCAGCCTGTAGAAGGATTTTAAATGGAGCGAGTGACTCTGGCATGCTGCTCCTCAAACATAATCAATAAAAACCTGAGTTCAGGCAAGAAGTGCTTGTAGTATAAAGAAATGGTACAATGGGCAAACTGCAAGTCAAAAAAACGCAGAGTGAGAGTGGTGGGAAAAATGGTCACAGACGACCATGGAGAAGAGGGAGCCGACAGACTTTGCTGCTATAAAATCACCTGGGAGCATTTGACAATATCTAGTCAATGTAGAGAGATGGAGCATCTCACCTCAGCAATTCCCAGAGCAGGGTGAGCACATCGTGCAGGCCCAACCCAGCCAGCAGCCTGTCTTTGTATAGCGCTAGAGTTAAGAATAACTTTTAATATTTTACAGGGTTGTGAAGAAGGAGGGTGGGGAAGGGGTGACAGAGCTCGGATGAGACCGAAAGCTTAAAATATTTACCGTCTAGCCTTTTACAGAAAGCATTTGCTGTGGAGTTTCCCAAACTTGCAAGACCATCTTAAGACTCACCTGTGGGCATTGAATGACTCGTGGGTGGTAGATGCATCATGGAGTAGGCTCAGGGATCTGCGTTTTTAACAATGCCCCTCCCCACCCCCACCGCAGGGGTCCTAGGATCAGGTGACTTTGGGAAGCACTGCCAGAAGGCAAATTCTCACTGCTGTGGACGCCAGGCATCACGAGGCCCATCCTAGCACTGTGTCAGGAGAGGCCAACACATCCATCTGGGAGGGAGTAGGCCTCCCCCTTAGAACAGAGAAGGTGGTCACAACGCTCAACACAGAAGACTCACATGTAAAAAGCAAGGTGCTCAGGCACATAAAGTATGATACTATTTTAGGAAGTTTCAAATGCATAGGTACAGACCCCTTCAGAAGGAGTAAAAAGAAAAAAGATGCAAGGTAAGGATTCACACCAACTTCGGGTTAATAGTTACCTCTATGGAGAGAGAGGAAAGGGTCAGGGACAGGTACCAAGAGGGTTTCTGTCTCATCTGTAATGTTTCATTTCTTAAGTGAAATGTCAAGTAGAGAGACAGAAATAGAGACATCTTTCAATATTATTCCCTAGATTTTTCTGTACACGAAAAGTATTTTATTATAATAATTTTTTTAAAATTACTGCTTGCCTGGCACAGTGGCTGTAGTCCCAGCACTTTGAGAAGCTGAGGCAGGAGGACTGCTGGAGTCTAGGAGTTCGAGACCAGCCTGGACAACATAGCCAGACCCAATCTCTACAAAAACATTTTTAAAATTAGTCGGGTGTGGTAACATGCGCCTGTAGTCCCAGCTACTCAGGAGGCTGTGGTGGAGGATTGCTTGAGCTCAGGAGTTTGAGGTTACAGCGAGCCATGGTCACACCGCAGCACTCTGGGCAAAAGACCAAGACCCTATCTCTAAAAAAAAAAAAAAAAAGTACTGAGTAATTTATAGCTCTTAATTGCAGGAAGCTGGAGTCTTTTAGAGGTAATATGTGGAGTGCTGGAAAGAAGCTCCATGTTTTCTGGTGTCTTTTCAAATGATTGTGTATAAAGTGATGAAGATTTTGTTTAAATCAACTGACTTTGGCTAATTGATTTGGAGGAAGGGTCAGCAGGGGGGAAGCATCCTCTATCTTTTCTGCAAGACCTCCTCTTATATTATAGGAGGGAACATCCCTTCCATAAGGTTCTGGAGGACCAGGAAATGCCAGTCAGCATCTTTATTAAATACCATGGACAGGTGGAGGCAGATTCGGGGGAAAGGTAAATATCCAGGGCTGGTGAGAAGCAGGCAGTGGTGCTTTAAGAGAGAGAACAGGCTCTGCTCCTAGTAGCAATCTCAACAACAAAGATACATCAAGAAAGGAAAAAAATATGCACGCTGAGACAGCAGAGGAAGAAATGGTAAAGCGGGTGCTTCCAGACAAAATCAAAGAGATTACAGCTACCAAACAATGGTGAGACCTGCAAATAAAGCCTTGGAGCCAGGAACAAGGATTCTGCTAATTGGAATACAGAATTTAAGAGGTGAACACAGCACACAGCCCCAAAGGGACTGACTGCAGGTTTAATTAAAGATGATCTTCCCTAACTTTGTCCTTGATTTAAAAAGCAGTGTCCCTGAGAAATGCTTGAAAAAAACACATGTGCCTCTGTAGGTGGGTTTCTTGTCCTCTGAATCTTAGATATGGTGGGCCATTTTCCCACCTATAATTTGGCCCTCTGGGATGGTTATTGGATTTTGGATTCTTGCTCAACTGCCACTCCCGCTCCCTGGCCAAATATGACCCCAAGAGGGAGAAACTATGAAAACACATTTCAATATCAAAAAGTGGAAAATGTAACACACAGACAACAAAGATATTAAAAAAATTTTTTCCAGACCCTTCAAACTCTTGACTATGGAATTTGAGAGCTTGAGAATTCTGGGGTGTGAACACCTGTCCTAGGGGACAGATGCTCTAGTCCTGCTGCTAGAGACATCTAATCATGGTGTCACAGACTTAAGGTGTGCCGTCAGCTTCACTGAACTTCCGCTGGTTTCACACTCATGGTTTATCAGATCAGATGAATGATAGAAACAGCCCCGGAAGGACAAAAAGGAGAAAAAGGAAGAAGAGCCTTAGTGGTCATTACTTTTCAAACTGAATATGAGCAAGAAAAGTATTCTAAGTAACTGCAACGCAGGATCTTCCTAATTACCTCCCTTGCAATGCCCCTAACCCCCTTTCAATGTGTTCTGGGCAAGACCCTTCCCTGCAATATTTGCATGGCTTAATTAATGTGTTCTGTGGAGGAAATATTCAGATCAGTGTACCAGAACCACAGACTGCTTAATCTAGCACCTAATTTAGGGCTTGCCTTAATACATATGTTATATATGGTTTGGCTGTGTCCCCACCTAAATCTCATCTTGAATTCCCACGTGTTGTGGGAGGGACCTGGTGGGAGGTAATTGAATAGGGAGGTGATAGTAGTAAGGTGCTTTATGTATCTATGCCCTTACCCACACATGAACTAACTCTAATCTTGCTGTTGTTTACATTTTACAGATTAAGAAAACAAGGGGCAGATACCTAAGTCAACACTGGGAATCACATAGAAAGTAAAAGCAGAGCTGGAGCGAGATTCAGACTTTTTTTTCTAAGATAGGGTCTCACTATGTTGCCCAGGCTGGAGGGCAATGGCATGATCTCAGCTCACTGCAACTTCCACTTTCTGAGCTCAAGTGATTCTCCTGACTTAGTCTCCCCAGGAGCTAAAAGTGCAACTGTGTGCCATGGTACCTGGTTAATTTTTGTATTTTTGGTGGAGATGGGGTTTCACCATGTTGCCCAGGCTAGTCTCAAACTCCTGACCTCAGGTGATTTGCCTAACTCGGCCTCCCAAAGTGCTGGGATTACAGGTGTGAGCTACCACATCAGCCCTGGATTCAGATTTCAAGATCACTGCTCTTGATTGACTGACTGACCGATCGACTGATTCATTGATTGGCACCACATCTTTGTAGTTACTCAAGCTTCCAAACTAATGAACATGACCTTTCCCCTGTATGTCTTTACACTGTGCCAAACCTTTTCACATTAATTGCTCATTTGAGCCTTTCTACCCTGTGGAATTGTCAGGGTAAGTGTCCTTAAGTTTATAGATAAAGAGAATCCCAAGAAGGTCAGACAGATTAAATCAGTCGCTCACATGCCAGGCTGGGCTATAATAGGCCCAAGTATTCTTTTCACTCTGTCAGTCTCCTGTAGTCCACTAGAGGCCCACAGAAAATCACAATGAAGATGATACCCTACTCCCCTGCCCCTAACCCCCTTTCAATGTGTTCTGGGCAAGACCCTTCCCTGCAATATTTGCATGGCTTGATTAATGTGTTCTGTGGAGGAAATATCCAGATCAGTGTACCAGAACCACAGACTGCTTAATCTAGCACCTAATTTAGGGCTTGCTTTAATATATTTATTATATATGGTTTGGCTGTGTCCCCACCTAAATCTCATCTTGAATTCCCATGTGTTGTGGGAGGGACCTGGTGGGAGGTAATGGAATCATGGGAGCAGGTCTTTACTGTTCTGTTCTTGTGATAGTGAATAAGTCCCATGAACTCTGATGGTTCTATAAGGGGGAGTTTCCCTGCACAAGCTCTCTCTTTGCCTGCTGCCATCCACGTAAGATGTGACTTGCTCCTCCTTCCCTTCTACCATGATCGTGAGGCTTCTCCAGCCACATGGAACTGTAAGCCCATTAAACCTTTTTTTCTGTATAAATTACCTGGTCTCAGGTATGTCTTTATCAGCAGCATGAAAACGGACTAATACAACATACATATCACAAGATAGGAGGCAAAAGACATGATCACCCATGCCTCCCTATCCCAGGTAACAGTCTAACTTGGAGTGTAAGTTCCATGTATAAGCACAAGCTTTAGCAGAATTTTCCAGTTCAGCATAATTGGCTTTGTAATCAGATTGCTGGCCTTGCAATAGAGGCTCTATCATCTACTGAATGTATGACCTTATAGTACTTAATCTCTCCAAGCCTCAGTTTCCTTATCTTTATAATGGGAATGACAGTCCCCTCCTGAGACAAGGGTGACTATGAAGATTCTACGGACAATAAACTCAAGTGCACAGTACCTGGCATGGTAAGCACTCAATAAAAGGTAGCTGATGGCCCCATTACTTGCAGCTTGAGCCTGTAGATTCTTTTCTTTTCTCTTTTTTTTTTTTTTTTTTTTTTTTTTTTTTTTTTGACAGGCTCTCACTCTCTCACCCAGGCTGCAGTGCACTGGATCAGTCACAGCTCACTGCAGCCTCAACCACTAGGCTGAGGTGATCCTCCTAGCACGGCCTCCCAGGTAGCTGGGATTATAGACATACACCACCATGCCGGTTAATATTTCATATTTTTTGTAGAGAAGGGGTCTTGTCGTGTTGTCCAGGCTGGTCTCAAACTCCTGAGCTCAAGCAATCTGGCCACCTCGGCCTCCCAAAGTGCTGGGACTATAGGCGTAAGCCACCACGCCCGGCTGGGAAGAGATTCTTGATAAAAACTGTGTGTGGTCATGTGAGCCGGACAGGCCAAATGGGTGCTGCATGGGGTCATCCAAAATTAATAGTAACAGGGAGACCCCGGCTCTTCCTGGTCCTGTTCTTGCCACAACTGCTTTGGACTATTCGGCAGAGAAAAACTAAACCCGGCCCTTTTGTCAATATATTACAGAGGGAAGACAATTCCACCCCAGCCCCTCATTCTTCAACACATCCTTATGGGTGTATTTACCACTCCACACTGTCAAGGGCCACCCTAATCTTTCCTGCTGGGGCTGGATAGTATTTTTGTCCTATTTTTTCACATTCCCCATAGTGACCCTTGTAGATCAAGAGATTGGGTTCCCAGAGGCTGCACCTCAAGCGTTGTGGCTACTGAAACCTCATCCTGTGGGGGCCTGCTGACTTCTTCACTTCTAATAATCTAAGCTCATTTCCTCAGTGAGGAAAATCAGTGGCACTACAGCTTGGCCTTGGGACCACAATTTAAAAAGAGTCCAGGCCTACACTTTGGGAGGCCAAGGCAGGCAGGATTGCCTGAGCCCAAGAATGAGACAAGTCTGCGCAACATGGTGAAACCCTGTCTCTACAAAAAATACAAAAATTAGCCAGCATAGTGGTGCACGCCTGTAGTCCCAGCTACTCAAGAGGCTGAGGTGGGAGGATCGCCTGAACCTGGGAGGCAGAGGTTGCAGTGAGCCATGATTGCACATTTGCACTCCAGCCTGGGTGACAGAATGAGACTCCATCTCAAGAAAATAAAATTAAATAAATAAAAAGGGTCAGGGGAGAGATGGGGCTGCCACCGCATTATTACAAAAACCTGGAATGCAGCATTGTGGGCAAGCTTCATCCATCTCCTTGAGGAGACTCCTCTCTGACAGCTACAGGTAATTTGAAAGCTTTTATGAAGCCTTGGGTGGAAAACCAATAAAACTTCCAAACTCAGGCAATTCAATAGAAGCGTCTGAACAGTTAGTCACAAAACATTCTTTCCTAATCCACAGAAGACATTAACATTTATTTTTCCAATTACCAATGAATAACCCTCAAGGGCTTTTCCCTAAAACTGACAACACAAAAATAATTACTCTCTTAGTAATGAAGTGAGTATCCGAGGGAGACGGTTGGGTTGATGAATTATGATCATTTTAAAGCTCCTTCATTTCTGCATAGTTTTCACCGGATTAATCATCATTGAGCAAAACACTGAGTTTATTTGTTGTTGGCAACAAAATGGGAAATTCAGCTCTTGAAGGGTTTCTGCCTTCAGGCTCTGGCCTCATTAGAAACATGGCTTTGTCTGTTTCATCATATGGTTGAGTCATTCTTCATCTCAGGTGGTGAGAGGGTAAGCGGTACTTAAGCAACAGCAGTTTCCATTCCTAAGGTTAAATGTGCAACCTACTTTCTCTGTACAATAGCCCTAAGAAGTATCTTTAGTGTTTCTTCCAAATAAAAAGTGTAAGTTAAGGAGCAGTACCTTGGATCAAATGACTGTCATGATAAGAGGAAAAAGAGGAAAAAGAGCAATTGCCTTCCTTCTAAAAGTTATATTTTATGGATTTTACATTTCCAGCCCAAATAAAATGCACAGCTATGACACAATAAAAGAATGCACGAAGTGTTTTGTCAAGGAACAGGGCATCATTCTTACTCTTCCCGCCTTCATTTTCTCCTGGGGATAAGATGACAAAGTATGGACTTTCCTCCCAGCCATTGCTCTGTATTGTACAGCAGTATTCACATGTCTGTCTTAATTTGTTTGTCTGATAGCTTAAACAAGATGATGGAGGCACAAAGGAGTGGGTTAGGGCGTTGGCAACTGAAATTGATATGATGCTCAACGGGTTGGAGGCAAAGCTACACCAAGGGCTTGTAAGTATGGGAACCCACAGGCAGAGCAACCCAACTTGGAGTGCATGGAGGATGGAGGGAGCTGGAACCCCCCTCCTGAACAAGCCAGTGTGTGCCTGTGAGTGAGTGGGAATGGGTCCATGCAAGGCTCCCTGCCAAGCAGGCTGTTACGTGCTGCTGGGGCGGTGTCCTGGGGAGAAGTGATCATCTATGGAAGGAATTCAGCAGAGTGGATGATGTGGGAAGGAAGGAGACCAGGAAATCCAACCAAGGTGAGGGCTGAGGCTGAAGATGGGAGGCAGAACTTGACCCTGGCTGTTCTTGGGACACCCGAGCCCTGGCTCCCTGGGTGGCTGCAGTCTCCTGTGGGCCTGGGCTCCAAGGTTCTGGGTCCTGGCTCTTCACCTGTTCTAGGTATGGATACTTTGAGACCCCAATGTGGCATGGACCCTCCCGCACATGTTCACGCCTGTCTGCTGCTCTCTGGCTCTCTTCCTTTCAGCATCCTGTCTTGGGATCACCATCTCTCTCCGTTGCTCTGTGTGGCTCACCTCAATCTGTCTCTCCTTTCTCTTTCTGTAAGTTCCATCTCTCACACAGTTTCAGAGATTATGAGGACCTCACTAAGTCCACATGAACTATAATTTTAAGACCTCCTAGATTAAAGATTTAAGTAGGGAGTTTCCAGCTCTCAAAGGAGAACAGATGTTTGAGATAGAAAATAAGATTAGGAAAAAAAAAAAAACCTCTGCTTTTTTTTTAAAATCAGTTCGAGAGGTTTTGGTTAATTCTCTCATCACCAATTACAGAAAGAGGTGATTCTCTATGGCTCTGGGGTATTCTGTGAGGATGAAACACTATAGATTGCACATATTGATTCCTCATGTTGAGATTACAGCCAAAAAGAGCAAGGTGCTATCCTAAGTGCTGTAGAAAGATATTTAAGAAGAGACAACTTATTTGTCCCTTATCCATGAGCTATCGGAAAGGAGGTCTGAGTCAGGAATGTGCCCTTTTAAAAATCCTATCAGCACCAAAGGAGTAATTTTGTGCTACTAACAACAGAAAACCAAATAGTAAATCACTCACCCTCAAGCATCTTGTGACCTGGAGGATGTGTTGGATTACACTTTATGTAAATCATTTAGTGACCTGACGAGAATCAATCTGGTAGCCTCAAATATTCCCTGACTTCAATTTCTATTTTTGGTAACCACTGGGTGGGCCATGATACTGCAAATAAGTTCACAAAACTGCTTCTAGAGATTAACTGGGGAATTTCAAAATAGCAAGTGACAATGCACTATTTATTATTATGTAGACACATATTTTAAACAGAAAGATTCGAGGCAAGAGTCTTTGCTTGTCTTCTCTGACTCACTCTACGGGGTAATTTTACTATAAACTCCTGGGACAGTCCATCTCTCCATCTCTCTTTTATGAGCCTTTTCACCTCAGGCAACATTCGCTTCATGTTGCTAAAAAGGAGGACAAGAAAAGGTGACTTTTGTGAAAGTATATTCCTTCCACAGAACAACCACTTCCAGGCATGAAATCTCTTTAAAGGAAACTTCTGACCCTATGCATTTGAAAATGATTAATCAAGTCAGAGTCTAAATATAAGAAAATGTCTATTAATGACAAAAATAATTCAAGTCCTATTGAAAGAGACCAAGACAACTGACCATTGTCAAGACTTGTGTAGGGTCTAAGGTTTTACACTACTGTAAGCTAACAAATTAGCCTGTCAGTTTCATAGATGCTGGTAGAAGACGCTACACTCCTGAGTCAGAGAGGAAGGACAGTTACAGCAATAGCAGTGGCTAGATTATTGGCATTTCTTGAGTCCCAGTTCTCCTGGGGTGTTGCAAAGGACAGATGACACCTGTGCATGCAGTGGGTTGCATCCCAGGAGAGGGGCTCAACACTTAGGGAACCCAGATATTTTGTAATAGACAACTCTGCTCTGCAAGGAGACATTATCTCTAACTTCCAAGGCTATTTGCTATACATATAAACATTCTTGGAAAGAGGGTCTGGAACAAAGGCAGTCTCTGCTCACAAGACATGCAGAACCATGAGACCCATGTAGAAATGTCTCCTAACAGCTCAAACACTGAATTACGATTAAGTCTATACAGCGCCTATGTTTAGAATGCACTCTTCTTTACTCCCTGTGCTTGCTGGAACTAATTACCTCCTAGAATCCATTGGAACAAGGTGAGTTCAAAGAAGGCCACCCCGCTAGTTTCATTTACACCCCACCGAGGAGACTGAGTGTGAAGGAAACACACACCAGACACTAATCTGCCCTTATTTATCCAATTGACTCAATAAAACAACAGAAAAGCAGGTTTCTTAAGGACTTTGTTTGTAGCTGTTCCAGTATCAGTACCTTATTGAAATGTCTGCTAATGTGTTGTGATGGGAACACCCACAGAGCCACCAGAGGTAGAGAACAATCCAGTCTTAAAAGAACAATCCATCCCCAGGGAAGATGTGCCAGTCAACAAGAGAGAACTGGTTGGCCTTCATGGCCACACCAGAAGGCTATTAGTGAAGCATTTCCAGCATTTGTTCCTGAGTGGGGGTGGAAGGGAACTCCAAGAAGTCTGCACTGTTCTTTCTCACTCATAGAAGACTGAGAAGCCACTCCATTTGTCACAGGCAAATTACAAACACACAGTGGGTTGTACCCCAAGCCCACAAGGAAATGAGACTAGTTTCTGAGGAATAATTCTCCAGGACTATTTGGGTTAAAATTAATTCAAGCAAAGAGAAACCAGTAGGGAAAATAGTGGTATGCTTGTGTCCAATTTGAAAACGGCTTTCAGAAAGTTCCAACTACCCGATAGGAGTTGTTTTCGTAGACAACAGACAAGGGCCCCCGCCATCCACAGCATTTCTCCCTTAGGCTATGCAGCAGCATTGAAGGGTGCTGAGTCCTTGACCCTGAGCACCCAAAGACAAGAGTCAAAGGAAGAAGTAGATAGGGGCCATAGTGGGACAGATATGACTCATGGCTACACAGGCTCACTCTCAAAGTGGCTAGATTCCAGGGAAGGTTCCCAAGAAGCAGAGGGAAGCCCCAGAACCTTTCATTCTGGCAAAACTGGGGTGGGAGAGTAGGCATGGGGATGTGTCCAGCAGCTGTGGGCTTGCCACTCTCTTGCTAAACAGCAGTCATGTCAAAAACAGCTTATGTTTCCAAAAGCTGATTCTGCACAGCACACCATCTTTTATGGAGACTTTAGGTGATTGTCTTAGGCTGTTTGTGTTACTATAAAGAAGTACCTGAGGCCAGGTCATTTATACAGAAAAGAGGTTTATTTGGCTTGTGGTTCTGCAGACTGTATAGGAAGCACGGCACCAGCATCTGCCTTTGGTGAGGACCTCAGAAGTTTCCAATCACGGGAGAAGGAGAGCTGGCTTGTTACATGGCAAGAGAGGAAGTAAGACGGAGAGGTGAGGAGGTGCCCAGTTCTTTTTAACAACCAGATCTAGAGGGACCTAACAGTAAGTACTTGCTCAGTCCCAGGAGAATGGCACCGAGACGTTCATGAGGGATCTGCCCCCATGACCCAAACACTTCTCACCTCCAACACTGGAGATCAAATTTCAAAATGGGATTTGGAGGGGACAAATATCTAAACTATGGCAGTGATAAATAAGTGAAAATCTGTTTAATTCCTGTGTTTCAGGAACTGAAAATCACCTTGTCCTGAGCTGTCTTTCTCAGGAAACTGATGACTGGATACTCCTTGCTCAGCTGCTAAGCCCAAGTCCAGGAGCTTTACGTTATGGGAAAAGGCAAGAGGACGCTGGACAAGGAGGGCCAGCATCACAGGGCCTGGCTGCGCTGCAGGTGGGGAGCAGGGAGCCCCTCAGTTCCCAGGAGTGAAGAAGAGCCCCACAGGTGGCTGGGACCTCCTCCATCCGCAAAGTCTCCACCCCTACCCTGCCAGCTCAGGGACCTGGATCATTTTAAATGTGGTTCCCAGGGTTCACTCTTGTGAATGGGACTAAGCGTAATCCCCTAAGAGTGGCAAGAGAGCCTAATGGTTATGGGACTTTGGAGCCAAATAGGTTTGGGTTTGACTCTCAGTGTTGTAGCCGTGTGGACTCAGGTAAGCTGCTAAGCCTGAGTTTATTTTCTTATCTGTAAAATGAGAATAATGGCACCTGCCTCATAAGGTTAACGTCAGGATTAAATGAGGTGAAGCATGCACTTAGCACAGTGCTAACTTTTATTATGATCGTTACAAATGGAAGCCACTCCATGAAGTTTACATTGAGATTTCCCACTGTTCAAGTGAGCACAAAGTTGGCACTAGAATTTGGATAATTTGGAGCCATCATCCTAGTGAGGAGACTCTGTAAGAGAAATAGCCAATATAACGTCACAGCTGCCACCTGCTGTAATAGCATAAACATGGAGAGCTGAGGTCAAGCTAATGCATCTGGCCATCCAATGGCACAAGAGTGACCCAAAGGCCCAGTGATGCGCAAGCTGGAGAGTTTGAAAACAAACACCCCAGCTCTTGTCCTAGAGATGCTGATTTCACTGGTCAGAATTGACTGAGGCCCAGGCTTCCAATGTTTTTAAAGCTTCCCAGGTGACTCAAGTGTACACTCAGATCTAAGAACCAAAACTCTAGCTGGGAAGAAAACAGTGGAGTTCTTGAATCTTTTGTCATATTCATTCAATTGGCAAACACACATCAATCTCTTTGATGGGCCAAGCCTAGGACCAGATGCTTGGAGAAGTCCAGATCCCCAGCCTCAAAGATCCTAGATTCTAACAGAAGACACCAACAAATGGAGAGACAATAATGATACTGTGGATGCGTTTACGATGGGGTATAGGCTGGAGCTGAGGGGGAACAAACCTAGGAGGGGATCTAACCCAGCTCTCTGGACAGAGCCTGTTGGCAAAGAGGGTGTTCCGGGCCAAGGCAACAGATTTTACAAAGCATCAGAGAAGCAAATACATAGAACATGCCAGAAACTCCAAGGAATTTGGCAGAACTGGGCATGAGTACAAGGCCAAAAGATGAGGTGGGAGAGGCAGAGACAATATTTCTCATAAGGCATGCAGAGGGGTTTGGTTTCAAGCAGAGGGTGGAGTCATCAGACTATTCTGGCAACTGGGTGGAGGATGGATCAGAGGGAGACAAGCCTGGACATGGAGAATCCAATCCCAAGGTGGTGGCAGCAATCCAGGAAAGTTGGACACAGGATAGATTTGAGACATATTCACAGAGGACAAGCTGGGTGACTGGGAGCATACTGGGGAGTCAAGGAAGAGGCCCAAACTTATGGCTGGAGCACTCACAGGGATCAGGGGATGCCGGGCCCTGACAATGGCAGGGGGGAAGGTGGGGAGGGGATGTGTGGTGGGAGCAGAGGCCTTTGGAGGAAAAGTCTATTCTTACTTCATCTGAGACCATCACATGGGCTGGTCAATTAAGCCTAACAGAAATCCTGCCCATTCTGTATTTTTCTGACTTCCACGGTGCAAGGCATTCTAACAATAAGTGAAATAGTGTATGAATTTGAAATGTTTTTGAGGGTTCTTGTCAGACAGGAAAGGGGAGTTTTAATTAAACAAAAGGAGGTTGGCCTAGGAGAGTGCCAGGCTGAGCACACAGAGCTCATCTTCTTTCTCAGCCCAAGAATGTGGCCCAGCTCCTTTGGTTTCACCACCTGATCTGAAGACGCCTGAGGAGAGGGCCAGGATTACATGCCTAGAAATACTTTGAAAATGAAAAGCTAGACAGACACAGGTGCTTGGTCTTCACCTCTGCAGAGAAACTGACAAAGCAAAACCATCATGTTAATGTGTTGTGCAAGCCACACATGTCAACAGGCTTGTAAGCAGCTCCATTTATTTGAGTAAATATCTTGTAAATAAATCACTGGTAAACAATACAAAATTAAACACATTTTCAAAAGCTTGCCAGTATACGCAAAATTCACAAACATAGTTTTTTAAAAAAATTAAATATGTTCAGAGCACCCTTGATATAAAATGCCTGACCCCCATCCTTGGACAAGGCCATCTGGAGACATCTTACGGTAGGTGGGTTTCTGTGGGAGGCAGCAGGGAATTCCTGGAGGAAAGGAAGAGTTTCTACTCTCACCTATTACCCATCCCACATCCCATCTGAATTTTGATCCTTCTCCAAAGAGCTGATAACTGAGAGGGCTAGAACATACCACCAGGCCTAGCTCCAAGCACGGGGATCAGGGTGCACAATTAGGCCCAGGAGCACCCAGAGTCCTCAACACAAGCCATTGAGAGAAGCCAGAAATGCAATCTCCACACTTCCAAATCAGCAGCGACTGTCTTGAGAGAATGTGAGGCTTTCTCACCTTGACACTTAACACTCGGTTTACACCCACTGGTCTGATGCTACCCAGGCACAGAAGCTACCAGAATGTATTTCTAAGGAAGAAGACACTCGATCTGCTAACCTTCTTTTGATCTGCTTTCCTGGAGACAGAATAATACACAGTACCAGGTGGAAAGCAGACGATTCATTTCTACACAATGCTTCCTTTTTCCAATGCAAAATATCACTTAGCTAGAGTGGGCATTTCTCTAGAAATCAAGTTAGTTCTTCAAATTAAGGGTTCATACAACTTTAAAAGACCACAAATGAGACAATAAGCACATGACCTGGCAAAGCATCCCAACCAATGAAATAATAGAAATTCCATAAATTAAGCCCTTGACCAACTTAACATTTCTGTAGTGTAGCACATTAAAATAACGGATACACTGAATTCTTTCACTTTGGTGCATAAAGTGAATGTTGAAGTCAGCAGCACTCAATGAAGAATGCTTAGTGGCCTCTTGAAAACACATGTGCTGGGACCTCCAGTTAAAGGACGACCACAGGTTTATTCCATCCATGTGAAATAAAACTCACATCAACATTTTAACTTACTTGTGTGTAGATATATACAAGTATGAGAAATTTGACAGCTGAGTCAAATGTACAACTTAAGAAAAAAATATTACCAAACTACTTGTAAGAAAACTATCTTCCCTGTATCATAAGGTACTAAACATCTGAGTCCTTGCAGAAAACGCAGCCTGGCACGGCCCTTCAAGTGTCCACCTGCTTTGATAATCCTTGGTTGGGCTGTGGCTAGAGTCATGATATCTTTGCTATTAAAATATTACATTAACAAAAACCTTTAAAACCAAAAATGGAACGCTCTTGAATAAATGTCTAATAGAACCCCCACCTTCACACTAAAAAAAGAAGAAAAAAACAAAAAAAACAAAAAACGTTGTTCATAAGGACACCTATTCTTTCACAAAGTCTTCATGAAGTACAAATCCCAGGACCCTTTCTTCGTTTCCAGGAGAGTTCCACCCTGTTCCAGAATCATACAGTCTTCTTCTGCGGAGGGCTCAGTTTCCTCATGCCTCTTATCCGAGAAAGCAGCTCTTTGATAAATTCCTAAAAGAGATCAGAAGAAGTTAATATGAGGGTCACTATTAAAATTCTGTGTTTAAAAATCTGTTTAAAGTAATTGATGTCAACCACAGTTAACCTTAGTTGATGAGTTTGGTTGAATGTGTTAACCCCCATTGATATAATACAGGATTTTTAAAAACAAGAGTACTAAAACTTCACACCACAATGCCTTCTTATTGTTCTACTTTCTTTAGGGGGGAAACCAGGCTACTTTCACTACTGACATGACCTACTTGGCCCCTGAGGCATGTGTGTTGAGATCAGAGCTATTTAACATTACCACGAAAATAAATTACCTGGTGATCTCACAGATTCTGAGTGAGCCTGTCCAGGTTGGGGTCGGAGATTCTGCATTTCCAACTAGCTCACAGGTGATGCCGGTGTTAGTCCTTGAACCTCACCAAGAATAGCAAGGCTGGACTAGTGGCTCTCAAATTTGAGTGTGCATCAGAATCACCAGGGGGACTGCTATGGTTTGAATGTGTCCTCCAAATTTCATGTATTTGAAACTTAATCCTTGAATTAATATGTTGATGGCATTTGGAGGTAGGGCCTTTGGGAGGTAGTTTGGATTAGATAAGGTTGTCAGGGTAGGGCCCCCAAGATGGGACTGATGACTTTATAAGAAGAAGAAAGTCCTGAGCTGGCACACACTTGTCCTCTCACCATGTGATAATCTCCACCATGACATGATGCAGCAAAAAGGCCCTCTCCAGATGCCAGTGCCATGCTCTTGGACTTCCCAGCCTCCAGAACTGTGAGCTAAATAAACCTCTATTACAATAAAATACCCAGCCTGTGATATTCTCTTACAGCAACAGAAAATGGACTAAGACAGGGACTCATTAAAACACACTGTGCTGGGATCCACCACCAGTGTTTGTGATTAAGTAGATCTGGGCGGGGCCTAATAAGGTACATTTCTGACAAGCTCCCAAGTGACACTGATGCTATAATCACTGGAGAATACTGCACATCACTGGTGTGGATTGCACTAAGAGTCTTTGGACTTTTTTGACAGCAAACTATAGATAAAAAATCAAACCAAAATAAAAACACACTTTATGTCACAATCCAGTACCTACAAACACACATCTGAAATTAAAACTTACAGGATACTTACTACATGCCATGCACTCTGGCATTTCTATTCTACTCTAATTTCATTTACAAAGTAATGCTAGGGAAGACTCACTAAAAGGATTTCATGACCTCTAAATTGATCAGAACCTAAAGATTGAAAAATGATCCAGAATGGTTCCCACTTTACACAATCAGGAATCTATCATTTTTGTCCCCTGTTTTAAAATGTTTGGCCACCAAATAAGTCATATTTATTAGGTAACAACTACCTGGTCTTCCTGTTTTATATCTGTCAAATACAAAGCTAACAGCCAGTCAGACTTTCTGATCAGCAGTGACAGTCAGTAAGTGACAGAACTGAGCACATCAGGGACTATCTGAGAGCAAAAACACCAAGAAACCTTGCTGTCCATGGAGCCATCTGAAAAAACAGCTCTCATTCTCCCTTACCAATTATAACCCTCACTCATGAGCTCCCAGACTAAATGAGCCATGCACTACTCTCTGGCTCTAAAGCACAGTAACCTTAAATATTTAATATTTTATTGGCATCAAAATTTCTTTTATGAATAATCTTTTCCCTATTATAAAAGTAATATGTGTTTTTTCTAGAAACCTGGAAAATACAACCAGCAACAATGCAGTACTCAGAATTAACTACTATTAATATATTTTCTTCTAGGGATATTGTTTTCACCTAATTAAGATTATACCATATAAATATATCCTTTTTCTTCACTTAGCATTATGTCAGAAGCATTTTTCCACATTAAACAATATTCCTAAAAATTAATGTTAGTGGTTATATAATATTTTTGTAAGGATATTATACAATCTACTTAATTCCCCCTACCACTGGATATTTGGATGGCTCCTGACTTTTCAAAATTATAAACCATGCCATAACTAACATCTTTGTGCGTAAATCTTTGTCTGTAGCTTGGATTATTCCCTTTGAGAGCCATCCCAGAAGAATGTAAAGTGACTTAAATATTTTAATCACCACCATTTCTGAACTTGTACAGAATGGAATACAAGTAAAGTAAAACGGAGGCCTTATTTTAACTTTCTGAACACTATCTATTCTGATTTAAATAATTTTCTAGGATAAAATCATGCCACATTTTCCTATTTATATTCAATTTTCATTTTGCAAATGTAAATGCATTTCCTATTGCCTCCTGTGTTATGTAGTTTAACCAATACATAGTATTCTGCACATACAGTTTCAGTTTTGCTGTTTTCGGAATCTGTTATGCAAGTGACTACTACAAAAAGTTTCAGTATTTGAATATAAGCTTGTTTTTTTTGTTTGTTTGTTTTTGGGGTTTTTTTGTTTGTTTTTTTTTTTGAGATGGAGTCTTGCTCTGTCACCCAGGCTGGGATGCAGTGGCACGATCTTGGCTCACTGCAAGCTCCGCCTCCCGGGTTTACGCCATTCTCCTGCCTCAACCTCCCGAGTAGCTGGGACTACAGGCGCCCGCCACCACGTCCGGCTAATTTTTTTGTAGTTTTAGAGGAGACAGGGTTTCACTGTGTTTGCCAGGATGGTTTTTTTTTCTTTCTTTCTTTTTTTTTTTTAAAGCAAAGGTAAAAAATCACAAATCCTATAATTTATTTTGTTAATAACTTGTAATTTTTCTGCACTATTTTAATAACACATTTTCACAAAGACTAAAATTACACAAGGAATAATCGACCCTACAGACCTTTCTCTTCACGACAATCAAATTTAAATTTGGATAATTAAAACCAAATTTGGTAACCTAAATCAAATCAAATTCAAACTTTCTCACAAAGCTAACCATGATGTACATAAATCCCAGAGATTAAAAAGTTTAAATAAATGCTATTTGCCTTGTGCATATGATATATTCACATTAATGAAATACTCATTTAAAATTTTATATTAACATAATTTATACATCTATATCTTAATGCACTATATTGTACATAACATGCATATTTTAAACTGTTCATTAAATTTGCATAATGGGGTGTTCAGTCAAGTAAGTTAAAAAATAGCAAGACCAATATTTATGCTTCATACAGAAACTTGGCAGTATTACTTGCACAGAAGGATTTTGTTGATTACAGATGATTTGTAAAGAAAATTCAAGAATCTCAAGTTAAGAATACTTTGATGGCTGTTGGCTCCTATTACTCAAAAGCACTCTATTTCAGTAACAATATATCTCATTTGCTCCTAAAATACTATCACTCTGACTTGGGTTACACTTACTGATTTAGTCAGAGAATGGCTGCTCCTTTGAGGAAGTCACCTCTGAGTTAAGACCTGAATTAACAGAGAGGGGCCATCTTGGGAAGATCTGGGGGGCCTAGGTCACAGCACATGTGCAGAGTCCTGCAGATAAATAAGCAAGGAAGTGGAAGTCCCTGGCACAGAATGACCAGGGTGACTGTGGTGGACCAATACCAGAGGGCTGGGCCCAGTCACCAGGGCCTCATAGGCACAGTAAGGTGACAACAGAGCATGGCAGTGGCAACCTCTTGGAGGCTCTGGAGTAGGGCAGCAGCAGCATCTGATTTATGGCTCCGGAAGATTCCTTTGGCCACAGTGGGTCTTATGAAGATAACAGTGAATCACAGACCAGTTTAAAGCTACGGCAGTACTCCAGGCAAGAGACGCCAGGGGCTTAGAGTACGTTGATAGAAACCCAAATGAAAACAAGTGGGTAGACCTGGGACCCATTTAGGAAGCAGAGCCAACAGACCTTGCTGCTGGACTGAGTGTGGGAGTAGGGTATGGCGGGGAGCAGGGACAGGAAAGCAGAAAATTCAGGTCACTGTTCCGCATCAATTGGAGGAAAAGATAGTGCCATTTGCTGAGACGTGGGATAACTGGAGGGGAAAACAGCACACTTACAGATTTGTGATGAGATGTCAGGATGACAAATATGACTTTGGACCTCAGCTCATGGTTGAAAACATTAACATGGACATCATTGGCATCTAGATCAGTGCCTTTCAACTTACATACAAAACCAAACCAAAAAAAAAATAAAACAAATCTATGTGTGAATGTGTGAGCCCTAGAGATACCAGCCTGAAACAAACATTTTGTGAAAAATAGAACTTCTTTTATTCTGAAAAAAAAAAGTCAAGACCAGCAAATGTGTTCCTACCCACAGCTTGTAAACACACAGTGATCTAGACCTGGACTATTCAATACGGTAGCCACTAACCATATGTGGCTATTTCAATTGAAATTAAATTAAATAAATAAAATTTGAAATTCATATGTTAGTCACGCTAGCCACATTTCAAGTCACAGCCACAGATGGCTAGTGGCCACCATGTGGAAATGCCAATAGAGACTCCTCCTATTATCCCAGAAAATTCTGTTGGGATGTACAGATGCTGCTGCTTTAAATTGTAGGACTAGGTGGGATAACCTTGGAGTTGAGTAGAGTATAAATAGAGAGGGAGATAGGGTCAAAGGCCCTCTAACAAGTGACATTTGCTAGAGGAGTTGCAGCCACAAGAGCTAGGGGAAAAAACCCAAGAGAATGTGCTGTTCAGAAGCCAAGAGAGAAAAGTGTTTCTAGCAGAAAGAAGTGCTCGCCTAAGTCAAGTGCAATGAGAAGTAAAGTAAATCAAGGACAGAGACAAATATATTGGATTGGGCAAGAAAGGGTCAGTGTGTCTTAGATGAGACAAATTTGAGTAGAATGGTTGGGGAAGAGGCTACAATATTCCCAGTGATTTTTTTTTTTTTTTTTTTTGTAAACAGCTTTATTAAGGTATAATTGAAATGCCATAAGCTGAACATATTTAAGGCAAACAACCACTGCAAGCATACTATCTGTATGATCAACATCATGGACACATCCAACACCTCCAGAAGTTTCTTCTTCATGCTTATGTGCAATCCCCCTCACTTCCCATTCCCAGGAAAAACTAACCTGCTTTCTGTCACTCCAGATTAGTTTTCCTTCTCCAGAGTTTTACATAAATAGGATCATAACACTGTACTTTTTAGTGTGGCTTCTTTCATTCTGCACTATTATTTGGAGATTCAGCTACACTGCTGCATGTGTTAATAGTTCATTTCTTTTTTGTTGCTGAGTAGCATCCATTATAAAGATGTACCACAATTTATCTATCCACCTGTTGGTAGAAATGTGGGCTGTTTCCAGTTTGGGGCTATTATAAATAAAGTTATTTAAAATATTCATGTACAAATCTTTGTATGGAATATGCTTCCATTTCTTTTGTGTAAATATCTCTGAGTGGAATGGCTGAATCACTGATCTATTTATTTGTCTATGTTTATACCCACACCACATTGTTCTGAAAAGTATGGATTTATTTATAGTAAATCCTGAAATCAGGTAATGTTAGTCTACCAACTTTGTTGATCTTTCTCAAAATTGTTTTGGCTATTCTAGGTCCTTTAAATTTCCTTAAGAACTTTAGAGCTGGGCGCGGTGGCTCATGCTTGTAATCCCAACACTTCGGGAGGCCGAGGTGGGTCAGTCGCCTAAGGTCAGGAGTTCAAGACCACCTGGACAACATGGTGAAACCCTGTCTCTACTAAAAAAAATACAAAAAGTAGCCAGGCATGGTGGCAGGTGCCTGTAATCCCAGCTTCTCAGGAGGCTAAGGCAGGAGAATTGCTTGAACCTGGGAGGCGGAGGTTGCAGTGAGCCATGATTGTGCCATTGTACTCCAGCCTGGGGGACAGAGTGAGACTCCATCTCAAAAAAAAAAAATAGAATCAGCTTGTAAATTTCCCTGTTTGGGTTTTGATTGAGATTGCCTTAAATCTGTAGATCAATTTGGGGAGAACTGACATCTCAACAATAATGAATCCTCTCGTCCATGAACACGATTTATCTCTACTCTCAGTTAAGAACTAACTTATCTCAGCAATGGTTTATAATTTTCAGTGTACAAATATTGTTCATCTTTTGTCAGATATACTCCTATCTAATATTGTTGATGTTATTGTAAATAGTATATTTTTATTTCCAATTGTTGCTGGTATAGGGAAATACAATAGATTTTCATATATTTATCTTGTATCCTGCAAGCTTGCTGAATTCCTATTAGTTCTACGAGATTTTTTGTAGATTCTATTGAATTTTCTACACAGTCGTGTTGTCTATGAATGAAAACAATTTTACTTCTTCTTATTTAGAAGGCCTGTATTTCTTTTTGGCCTAACTGTACTGGCTAAAAGCTGCAATACTGTGTTGAATAAAAGTGGTGAGAGTGAATACCCTGACCATGTTACCAAACTTAGGGGGCAGCACTCAGTCTTTCACCAGTAAGTATGTTACCTGTAGGTTTTTTGCAGATATTCTTTACCAAGTTAAGGAGGTTCCCTTCTATTTCTAGTGTGGTGAGAGTCTGTATCAGGAATACAGGCTGGGTTTTCTCTAATGCTTTGCATCTACTGACATGATTAAAAAGGTATCTCCCCCTCCTACTTTTTTTTTTTTTTTTTGAGATGGAGTCTTGCCGTGTCGCCCAGGCTGGAGTGCAGTGGCCGGATCTCAGCTCACTGCAAGCTCCGCCTCCCAGGTTTAGGCCATTCTCCTGCCTCAGCCTCCCCGGAGTAGCTGGGACTATAGGTGCCTGCCACCACGCGCTTCCCCCCCCGCCCCAGTTTTTTAATGTGGTGAATTACATTGACTTTCTAATGTTAAACTAATCTTGCATTCCTGGGATAAACCCCACTTGATCATGATGGCTTTTTTACATATTGTTGAATTCAATTTGACAGAATTTTCACATCCATGTTCATGTAAAATACTTGTCTGTACATTTCTTTTCTTGTAATATCTTTATCTTTAGTATCAGGGTATTGCCAGCTTCATAGCATGAGTTGGGAAGTATTCCTTCCTCTTCAAGTTTCTAGAAGAGTTTATGTAGAGTTGGTAGAATTTCTTTCTTAGATGTCTGGTAAAATTCCCCCACTGAAGCCATCTGGGCCTATAAAGCTTTTCGTTGTTGTTGTTGTTTTGTTGTTGTTTTGTTTTGTGTTTGAGGGGAAGTTTTGTATCAAGTAATTCTCCAGAAGACATCAACAGAGTGTCCTATGATCCTACGATTCAATTAAATTCTGACCCTTTTTTTTTTTTTTTGAGACAGAGTCTCGCTCTGTCATCCAGGCTGGAGTGTAATAGCATGATCCTGGCTCATTGAAACCTCCGCCTCCCAGGTTCAAGTGATTCTTGTGCCTCAGCTTCCCAAGTAGCTAGGATTACAAGCACATGTCACCATGCCCAGCTAATTTTTATATTTTTAGTAGAGACAGGGTTTCGCCATGTTGGCTAGGCTGGTCTCAAACTCCTGGCCTCAAGTGATCTGCCTGCCTCAGCCTCCCAAAGTGCTGGGATTACAGGCATGAGCCACTATGCCTGGCTGACTCTGACACTGTTTACCTGGAGTTGGAGTTATAGTTAGATGCCACAGGTTAAAGCATCAGGCCCACAAGCCTGACTCCAGCTTCAGATGCCAATTCTAGGTCCTAGGTTGTCACCTATACTTCTGGCTGAACAGCTATAAATTAAGGTTCTCATGACCCTCTCTGTGGGTACAATAATTTGCTAGAGCAACTTCCAGAACTCAGGGAAACACTTATATTTACTTATTACATTAATAAAGGATGTGATAAAGGATGCAGATGAACAGCAGATGAAGAGACACACAGGTCAGTGCTTGAGGGAAGGAGCATGGAGCTCTCAAGCCCACTCTGGGCTCCTCTCCGGGCTCCTCTCCTAGCACATACACATGTTCAGCAACCCAGTTTTCTGAACCCCATAGTTCTTCAGGGATTTTTATGTGGGCTTTATCATATAGGCATGATCAATTATTAACTCTATCTTCAGCCCCCTTCCTCTTTTTGGAGGATGGGGGTAGGGCTGAAAGTTCAAAGTTTCTAATTGTGGCTTGGTCTTTCCGGTGACCAGCATCCACTTAGGCGCCCACCAAGAGGTTCCTCATTAGAACAAAAGAGACTCCCATCACCCAGCAAATTCCAACAGATTAGGAGATCTGGGTCAAGAACTGAGGTCAAAGATGAAATATTAGAACAAAAGATGTACATAGCACCTGATTGCTCAGGAAATTATAAAAGTTTTCTGAGTTTTGTGCCAAGGACCTGGAGCAGAGAGCGAATATGTGTTTCTTATTATATTACAATGTCGAGGCAGGAGAATAGGGTCTGGAGGCAGGGAACCTAAGGCTGATTTGCACAGACTGACTAGAAGTGAATCAAAAGGAAAACCTTAACTTTCCACACTCACGTAACAAAAGGATCAGAGGCTATACTCTTTGCAACCCTCCCCACTTTCTACATTGTAGATGAAAAACGGAAGGTACCTCTGGTAGGTCCCCTCCTGCAACCAATCAGACTGGTCACAGGCCTAGTCTTCATCTGCACAGGGATGTAACTGAAAATTCACTTCAGGCTCTGATTGGCTGCCTTCTGCAACCAATCAGACTGGTCTCAGGCCACTACTTCATTTACATAGGGTGTAGCCAAGTAACCAGTGGGAAACCTCTAGAGGTTTCTGTAACCAGCACTCCTGAGCCACTTGCTCGAGCCCACTCCCACTCTGTGGGGTGTACCTTCATTTCAACAAATCTGTGCTTTCATTGCTTCATTCTTTCATTTCTTTGTGTGTTTTGTCCAATTCTTTGTTCAAAACGCCAAGAACCTGGACACTCTCCACTGGTAACAATATCATGCCTATTTCAACTAAGTTGTCAGATTTACTGGCACAAGCTTGTTCATAATATCTATAGAATCTGTAGTGATGTTACCTCTTTCATTCCTAATATTAGTAATGTGTCTTCTCTCCTTATTTCCATTTATCATTATGGCTACAAGTTTATCAATTGTATTGACCTTTTCAAAGAATCGGCTTGTTTCACTGATTTTTTTATTGGTTTTCTTTTTTTTTTCTTCTTCTTCTTCTTTTTTTGAGATGGAGTCTAGCTGGGATTACAGGCATGCACCATTACGCCCAGCTAATTTTTTATATTTTTGGTAGAGATGGGGTTTCACCATGTTGGCCAGACTGGTCTCAAACTCCTGACCCCAAGTGATCCATCCACCTCAGCCTTCCAAAGTGCTGGGATTACAGGCGTGTAATTACACTGCACCTGGCCTGTTTTTCTGTTTTCTATTTCACTGATTTCTGTTTTTTTCTTGATTATTTCTTTTCTCCACCTTGCTTTGGGTTTAATTTGCTCTTCTTTTCCTGGTTGCTAAGGTGGAAGTTCAGGCCATTGCTTTGAGACCTTTCCTGATGCAGACATTTACTTCTATATATTCCCACCCACCCTCCCAACCCCACCAGGAGCAATAAGCATTGTTTTAGTGGCATCTCACAATTTTTGATATGATGGGGTTTTATTTTCCTTCAGTTTAAAATAGCTTCTAATTTCCCTTTTAATTTCTTCTTTGGAGTGGGTTATTTAGAAATGTGTCATTTAGTTTCTAAGTATTTGGAGATTTTCCAGATAGTCTTTCTATTACTTATTTCTAATGTAATTCCACTGTAATCAAAGAACACACTTTGTATGACTTGAATCTTTTTAAATTTGAAAATTGCTTTCTGTCCCAGAATATGCCTGTCTTCATAAAATTCTGTGTGCATTTTATTAAAAACCAGTCTGTCTCCAAGCCAATGTTTCACCACTACCTTTATACAGCCTCCTCCCGTGTAACTTGTACATGCATTGAACATGCTGAAAGGATGAACACGAGTGTTCCCCTGTTGCAGGATATTCAAGTGAAAATGATCAGTTATTTAAGGCAATTTTCTAACCACAAAGGACATGATCTTTTGCAATATTCTGAAAAGGGAATCCGTTCTTTTTTGAAGTTTCAGTGCCTGGCTAAAAGGATGGGTGAGGATCGACGAGGAACTCCCTGGGGGATGTGGTTTCTGTGTGGGGATCTGACATTGCTTATGCTCGACTGCCAAAAAAAAGAAGGAAATCCTGATTGAAGGCCTCCTCTTTGTGGCCTCTTTACATGTTCCCATATTTAATTTAATGTAGTAGAGATTTTACAGTTCAAAAATACTGATATTCTAGTTCATTACAAGTCATTGCCTAAGATCACAAAGCAAATATTTGAATCCAGGCTTCTTGATGCCAACTGACTTTGATAAATATGTACTGAGCCCATGCTCTAATCTAAGTAGAGTCTATGCCAGAAGTGCTGAGATGCAGAGCAGAAGGTGGCACAGGCCCTGCCTTCCAGGAGCTCCCAGGCCAGCTGGGAAAGAAGACACAGAACACAGGCCCTGCTACCATATGGCATGAGGTGCAGCTGGGGGTGCACTGGTGGCCTGAGGGCAAAGGACAGCCCCTGTCAGGCCAATTCAGGCTCCTCCTACACTGCCTCTCACAGTCAAAGACTGCAGAAGGCAGCCAGAGCTCTGAGAGGCTTCGAAAGACCTCTGTGTTCATTTAAAGGCTACAGAATCCAGAAATGACCGCTCTGGAAGGTCCAGCTCCCTCCCCTTCCTTCCTCCCTCCCTCCCTCTCTTCTCCTTCCCCCACCACTCCTTCCCCCAAAGGAAATTTTTATTAACCGACTGCCTCTCCACCAGTTTCTAAGATCTGGCCATTCTAGCTTCCTAGCAGTTGAAATACAATTTCAGCTAACTGCCATAATTTTTAAAAGACAAACGAACATTTGCTTGACCTAGCTTTCAAGACAAGTAGTATCTATTTTCCACACTGCCTCAGTAGCTTTTGTCCAAATATGTCTCAAAATACTACCTAAGAGGTCCTGGGTCCACACCTTAGAATCTACCTCTCAGCAGAAGCATTCTGTGGGCTGCTGTGCCCAGCCCTGGGCAGGGACAGAACTGCAGGTGGACACATTGTCACATGTACTGCTTGTGATGAGGCTGGGGCCGTGTCCTGAGGACTATGGATCGTATAATGGTGCAAGAAGGAGAGAAACAGAAGAAAAAGGTTTGTCTTACAAATACAGGAGGACCCTTTGAAACAGATGCCTAAAAAAACCTAATGGGTTTGTTCCTATCAGGAAGGAGTCATCCAATCCACACATACATGGTAAGAAGCAGTGTAGCCACATGCCCACGAGAGGGACTCTGGAGTCAGATGACTTGGGTTCAAATCCTTCTGCACCACTTAGAGATGAGTCATTTTCTCCATGCCTCAGTTTTCCTCAACTATAAATAGGAGCAGTGACAATAAGACCTCACCTCAAGGATGCTGTAAGGATTAAATGATCCGATGAATTTTTGCATGCTACATGTTTAGAAAAGTGCTTAGATAGTAGTAAGTGCTGTACAAGTGCTTGATACTGTCATCATCATTATCATCATCATCATCAGACTACACTGACCTTTCCAGTCTACACATTCAAATCAAGAATATGCTACTCTGGGCCAGGCACGGTGGCTCATGCCTGTAATCCTAGCACTTTGGGAGGCCAAGGCGGGCAGATCACCTGAGGTTGGGAGTTCGAGACCAGCCTAACCAACATGGTGAAACCCTGTCTCTACTAAAAATACAAAATTAGCAGGGCATGGTGGCACATGCCTATAATCCCATCTACTCAGGAGGCTGAGGCAGAACAATCACTTGAACCCAGGAGGTGGAGGTTGCAGTGAGCTGAGATCACACCATTGCACTCTAGCCTGGGCAACAGAGCAAGACTCCGTTTCAAACAAAACAAAACAAAAAAGAATGTGCTACTCTGACCGCAGTAAGAAAAATGTAGCTTATTTCCCCCTGGCCCACCCCTGCCCATTTTCACCATGGGGAAGGTTTGACATTGAAGACAGAGGAGTAGTATGTTGTGTGACACCAAGTGAGACCATGGGTGCTCAGGCTGGGGCACAGACATCAGGCTGGGCGCAGCACACATGTGTTTCTTCTGAGGAAGCTGTCAGTGTCCTGCCAGTGTTTCTCCCTCAGTGATTGTCAGTTTTCCCAGATTAGGCAACAGAGGCTCTAACCGCTGAGAAAATCCACAGCAGGCTCTCCGTCCCGCCTGGCCAAGGGCCACAGTCCCTGTAGCTCCTTCCTCAGATTCCTGCCTGGGACCGCTCCTCCCCACAGCCTGAGCAACAGCCCAGGACCAAAATCAGCCACTCCAGAGCCACCCAGAATGTGCTACTTCCCCTCTCAAGGGACTACAAAGGAAAACATATTTATTCTTCACATCATAAAGTGCTCGAATTGCACTTGAAAACATTCCTTAGGTGGCATTTCCCAACAGCTCCCTCCTGGCTAAACACACACACACACACACACACACACACACAGTGGCACCAACCACCTCCTCCGCTTTCAGCTCCTCCTCCTCATGCGGGCTCCTCTGAGTCTTTGGATGTAGCCGCTGTCACACTGCAGGTGAAGTTTTACCCTCCCACTGAAAACAATGAAAAGGTCCTCTCTTCAGTAAACTCCTGGGCCCCTACCTCTCACCTCAGTCCTGAGCACTATTTTGGCATCTGAGAATGCACCACATGTACCTTTTTAATGCATTCACTCACCTGAGACTTTTCTTTCCCATGTGTGTGCATTTCTAGTTTGTTTGGCACGGTACCGTGCTCTCACGGGTACTGAATATATCTGTCAGGGATTCAGATACAGCACATACTTACTAGGCACCTTTCAGGTGACAGCCACTCTCTTTATTTTCACATACTATCTCATTTGATCATTACAAGTATTATAAACCAGGCTCAGAAGGGTTTAGAGGTTTGTCTGAGGTCACACAGCAGCTCAATGCAGCAGACCAAGATTCAAACCGTAGGTTAATATAAAGGCCAAAGGGACCTGGTATCACCGCCCTGGGGTGGAGGGCACAATTCCCTTTGCACCATGCTGCCTGGGGTGAATAGTCTTTATTATTAAGCAACTGGGTTAGGTAATTGTAGTCTAATTACAAACTAAACTAAAATGACCGAAAATGTGTTATGATAAACACAGCAATCCTTCATTTTCCAGCATTGGAGGAGGGACGAAAGACGTGCAAAGGTCAGTGTCCACAGCTAGACTGGAAATTCTCCCCTGAGTACGATGAACCTCTTCCTCCAGTTCTGCCCACAGCCTCCTCCCAAGGGGACAATAAAAATCTCCAGATCCCTCAGTAGTTCCCTTCTATTCTAGCTGTCTTATAAATTAGAAAAAAAGAAGAAAAAAATGAGGCAAAGCAGGGAAAAAAAAGAAGAAAGAAGGAGGGGAAGGAGGAAAGGGAGAAGAGAGGGAGTGGAATGCTGACTTTTCTGCCCACTGAAATTCTACCCAGACAGCCCCCAGAATAATCAAGGCTCTCCTCATTGGCACGTCCGGTGTGCCCAGCCAGGTCCCTTGACACTGCTAAGGACCCCTTTCTTTCCTTTTCTCTTTAAGTTATCAACTTCATTGAGGAGTAAGTTAAGAACAATAAACTCCATCTATTTAAAGTGTATCACTGAGGAGTGGTGATGATTGGTTATACCCGGGAAATCACCATCACTATCAAGATGCAGCACATTCCCTCCCTCCAGCTGGGTGCAGTGCCTCACACCTGCAATCCCAGAATTTGGGGAGGCTAAGGCAGAAGGGTCACTTGAGGCCAGGAATTTGAGACCAGCCTGGGTAATAAAGCGAGATCCCATCTCTACAAAAAATTTAAAACATTGGCCGGATGTGGTGGTGCGCACCTATAGTCCTAGCTACTCAGGAGACTGAGGCAGGAGGATCATTTGAGCCCCAAAATTTCGAGGCTGCAGTGAGCTAGTATTGTGCCCCTGCACTCCAGCATGGACAACAAAGTGAGATCCTGCCTATTAAAACACAACAAAGAAAACACATTTCCATCACCACTGAAGATGTCTTACTCCCCTTTAGAGCTCCTCTGGTCCCAAACCCAGTTATCTGTCACTATAAATTAGTTTGCATTTTACGTAAATGAAATTATTCCTCCTATGTATTCTTTTTACTTTCACTCTATTTCTGAGATTCACCAATACTAGATACTATTGTGTGCGTCCATAGTTTGATTCCTTTTTTGGAGACAAAGTCCCACTCTGTCGCCCAGGTTGAAGTGCAGTGGCACAATTTCAGCTCACTGCAACCTCTGCCTTCCAGGTTCAAGCGATTCTCTTGCCTCAGCCTCCTGAGTAGCTGGAACTACAGGTGTGAGCCACCACGCCTGGCTAATTTTTGTATTTTTAGTAGAGACAGGGTTTCACCATGTGGGCCAGGTTGGTCTCAAACTCCTAACCTCAAGTGATCTGCCTGCCTTGGCCTTCCAAAGTGCTGGGATTTCAGCATGAGCCACCACACCCAGCTGTCTTGATCCTTTATATTGCTGAGTAGTACTCTATTGTATAGCTAGACCACCATTCGTTTATCTATTCATCTGCTGATAAATGTTTGGGGTTCTGGTCATTGCAAATACAGTTGTTATGAATATATTTGTACAAGTATTTTTATGGTCTTTTGTTTTGTTTTGTTTCTTTTGAGCCCATATTCAGTAGTGCAATGACTGAGTTGTGGAATGTGTATGCTTACCTTTTTCTGAAATCCCCACACAGTTTTCTAAAGTGATTGTGCCATTTTACACTCCCACCACCAGGGAACAAGAATTTCAGTTCTTCCACATCTTTCCCAACACTTGGTGTTGTCAGTACTTTTCATATTAGTCATTCTAGTAGGTGTATAGCAGTAAAATTTTGGGGGGAGTTTTTCAAGGAGCTTGCCTACTTCCCTGTGCAGCAGGGTCTCCAAGAACATTGGTTTGTTCCACATTGTTTTGTTATAAGGTTGAGGAAAAATAGATTCCCCCCAGAACCACTGTCTGTGTAGGAGTTCGCACACTCTCACCATGTCTGCCTGAGTTTTTTCCTGGTACTCTGGTTTCCTCCCACATCCCACAACTGTGTGTGTTACATGAATTGCCATGTCTACAACGTTCCAGTGTGAGTGAATGTGGGTGCAGGTGTGAGCATGCCCTGCAATGGGGTGGCTTCCTGTGCAGGGCTGGTTCCTGCCTGGTGTGTGCTCTTAGCTGCCAGGATGAGCTCCAGCCACTAGCAACACTGAACTGGAAAAAGGGGGTGGAAAACAAATGAATACAAATAATTATAAAACAAAAATCATAAAGAATATGATGATCACTCAAAGGCATGACAATAAATAATGCAGTCCAAAAGTGCCTGGCCAGCCTCCCATACTGGTTACTGATTATTTTGGAACCACGGGATGGGAGGGGGGCACGTCTTACAATTTTCACTTTGCACACATTTATTCCTGGATTTAACCCACTACCGCTATGATTACTATCACTCACAGATTCACCACAAATGGGGTGACTAATTATCCAACTTGATTTTATTAGTCTTTCTTAAATGTCTATATAGCTCACATTTATTTCAAGGTTTAATGTTAGAAGTGTTTGGGGGTCTTTATTTAGAAGTTTGGAAATGTTTTTGAGACCAGAAATACATTGTAGGAACTTAACTTTTGTGTATATCAATTAGCCTATGGGTCAAATTGGTTTTGTTTATATATAGTTTCACTTAAAATCTCAGTTTCCAGGAACCTACTGATGATGTTAAGTGAAGACTTGCTGTACATTCTCTACCTAGGTCTCTAACCGCCCCTCCTCACTCCCCTTTTTGCACTCCCACCACCCACCAGCTGATTAAATGCTGGCCTCCAAAGCTCTGTTCCCAGGCCCCTTGGGGCACTCTCTTTTACCAGCCACACTAGTGACTCAGATCTCATCTTTAGCTCTGGTTTCACCCTGAGATCCAGACCCACATTTTCTGGGGCTACCAAAGATCTCCACGGATGTCCCATGGGAACATTGGTCTCAAATGACCAAAAGTGAACTAACTCACTGTTACCCATCCCTTCCTCCAACCTGTCCCTGCCCTTCAGGAAGTTATAGTGTCCATTTTTGTGTGTCCTGAACAAATCATCATCAAGATCTCTTCTCTCACCAAATTAACTTATACATTTAATGCAATTCTGGTCAAATACAAATATTCAAGAATAGTTAAGACACTTTGAATAAGGAAATTGTAGGCTTACTGGACCCTTATTAAGAACTTATTATAAAGCCCTAGTAATTGAGACAAAATGCAGGGGTAGACAAATAGCCAGAAGTAGTACCTACTTATAAGGAAACTTGACATACAACAGAAGTGGATTACAGAGCAGTGAGAGTACACTGAACTGACTGCTTAATAAATGGGACTGGGACAATAGGACAAAACATAATTAGATCCCTACCTCACACCATACACAAAAACAAATTCAAGAGGGTTTGAATACCTAGGTGTAAAAAAGTGAAAGTGAAAGCTTTCAAAACAAAATATAAGGAAGACTGTATTTAAGACCTTAGAGACATGAAAGATTTCTTTCTTTCTTTCTTT
>NW_012115389.1:4722505-4726465 GCF_000951035.1 Colobus angolensis palliatus
ATACTTGTCACCCCCACAATTCCAAAAGTCTTACTCATCTTTGTCTTCCTAGCATAGTGAGTGCTTAAGAAATAAGAGGAGCTGCTCAAAGTTTTGCAGAGTAAAGGATTGTATGAATGAACCGATTAATTCCTGTAACTCTGGCATAAAAGTGAAGAAAATGAGAGAGGAGACACTGAAATTTTTAAATGTCAATCGAGGAAAAAAACTAGACAAAGTGTCAACTGGCCCAGCAACTATAAAGGCTTCAGACATGCCCCTTCGAGCACTGGAAGCTAGCCAGACTTAGGGAGTGAGGGAAGACACAGAGCATTAGGGGAGGGGTAATCCTAGGATGTTCCTTTACACTCACACACACTAATATAGGGGAGACATCGAAGAAGCAATAGAAAGACATGCAACAATTCCAGGGAGCTTGGAAAACTGACTTTATACAACATGCTGCTGAGAGATTTCTAAGAAAGAAAGAAGTCCAAACATGTTTCTGAGGGGATCTGGCAATGGCCATGAAAACACAAGGTCCTTTCTCCCCCTGGAGTTTCTACCACAGGACCTGGAGGTCCTGTCACAGGGGCGTGGTATCACAGTGGCCACGTTCTACTCTGAGCTCTGCCTCCTGCACTAGTCCATCTTGGGGCCCATGACTTTAATATTCCACCCCCAGCACCCCACCTGCTCTAGCCAGTACCAGCAGTGGCAGATGGACACACATTTTGTAATTATCACCACAGCCAGCTATCTGGTAGCCTTCCCTAGTCATTCAAAGTAATTCATCTGTTCCTCTCATTGATGATAATGTGCTGCTTAAAAAAGATGGGCCCATTGGAAAGTAGGAAAAGGGGAAATCAAAGTATCAGTGCAAATCCCTGTTCTGTGCATTACCTTGTACTTTTGTCCTTCTTTTAAGAATTTTGAGTCATTTAAAAAGCTAAACGAGATAAATGGATATTATGCAGTAGCCCTTGGATTGGAAGTACTTCCTGACAAAAGAAGAAATGCTTAAAATCCCTGCTCAGGAAACAGTCTCACCAGTGGTAGTGATTGTGTACATTATGCAAGCTCTAATAAAGGATGCGCAGAAGAAATCCAGATGCTGACCCAGCTTTTCCAAAAACAAACAAACAAACAAACAACAACAACAACCCATCCACTACCTATGCAGAGGGTCAGGGGACAGGGGAGAGAAACAGCAGATGAGGATTCCAAAGGCTGGGATCCACAAGGGTCATGCACCTTCCCATGTGTTGCCTCTTCTTTGTGCCCCTGACCAGTTACTTCCTTCAAGGTGCACATTCACAGGGGCCATCTGCCCCAGGCTTTGGGGCTGGCTGCCAACTTACAGCAAATGAGTCAACTCCATGGTGAGTTTCCTGTGAAGCAGCTACCAGACACTTCTTCCAGAAAGCCTGACATTAGCAGACGGGTGGGAATCAGGCAAAGTGTGAAGAGGGTGGTGGGAAGGGAAGAATTTCCAGATCCCCAAAGTTTAGATGAGTGAGGAAAATGAGCAGGTGGTGTGTGCCACTGGGAAAAGGTGAGAATAATACCTGCAAATTGTTCCAAATGGCAAAATGTCCTCACCCAAAGAACCAGCTAAGCATTTAAAAATCACACTGAAAACTCCTGGATGAGGCCAAACAGGCAGGCAGTTGACTCAGTATTGAAGAGCTCAGCTTTGGGGTGTTCCCCAGCTCAGAGTGACACGGGGATTTGCTCCCAGAAGTCACAGCTCCACAGCAAGCCCTATCGCCCACCATCACTCACCACTGACACATTTAATTTCCCCCTTCTTCTTGGGGGGCAGGGGGTGTTTTTTCTTTCGAGAGGTTCATTTGCTGGCAGGGCACACCAGAACTGATCCTGTTTTTCATTATCTGAAAAGAGGCTTATGGATCTGTTATGGGTAAGGGTTTGTGGCTGCTGTTGTTAAAATGACTTCTGCCAACATAAATTCCTGAAGGTCTTAACTACATCCTGGTTTTTTCCCCCTCTCCTTTAACTTAAAACCACTGACACAATGTTGTCCATTTATTTTCTTGACTATCTGCCTTTAAATAGTAATTTGTTCCACTGTGAGAGAAGTCCCATTAATCTATTTTATAGATTCAGTCCATTGGTCTTGGGCTAATTTTTTTTTTACCCAAATTCCAACCTCTATTTGTATGCAGCAGAACAGTTCATTAACCCTCCCCTAGATTCAATCCTACAGCATTTAATTAACCCCTCACTTACTAACCAGTGTCTCATAATCTTTACGTTTTCAATTTGGGCAATGTAAAATAAAATTCACATATATCATCCAGCCACAGTAAATAATCAATAGAGTAAATCTGGCAAAATTATATCTCCCCCTTTAAATCACTGAGGAACTAAAGTATAAATAACTTTACCGAGATTCTCATTCATTGTCAATGAGGGAGCATATTATTTGCTACAAACATCTGAATTTTGCCTAAATAAAAGAAACCCATTTCCTGACTTTTGGGGACTTGTTTTTGATTATAACTCTGTTATAGACATAGAAATTAAAGTCATGTGTCACATTGTCTATATTTTATATTCTTTCTTTTGTCTAGATAAGGCTAAGTATAGGAAGAGAGTGTAGAGCTGTTTTTAATACAGGGTTGGCCACTCTGAGTTTAACAAATAAGAAAAGGCCATAAAATCACAATCAATCATTTGAAAATGGTAACTGGGTCCACTGCCCTTTAAAGCTTGTGCCTTCTCTATTGTGTCTCTTATAAAAATAACAATTATTAATTATCAAGAGAAAGAAGGCATCCAAAAGCAAGGCCCACATGGGTTTTACTATACTACCATCTAGTTTCTTCTGATCACCATTATTATTAGTGTTATTATCACCATCTCATGCTCATCCTGCTTCTAAGAGTGTATAGTGAAAAATTTAATTTGCCCTCACCTCCTGAGAGGCGAGTTCTAAGCCCTTAGAATATCTGCCCGAAAAAAAAAAAAAAAAGCATCTTCATTTACTTGGGGTATGGTGCCAAGTTAGATAGTCTAACAATGTGATTTAGAGTAGACAATTTGAGTCATTTAGTACCAGCTAGAGACAAGGTCAGCCACATGGGTAGTCAACTATGTCTACGTGATCAAGCCCCAGTAAAAACTCTGGACACCCAGGCTCAGGTTAGCTTCTCAGATTGCTAATACTTTCTGCATATTGTCACACATCACTGCTAAGAGAATGCTGTCCATTCCACAGGGAGGAGATAACGTGGAAGCTTCACATTTGCACTTTCCTGGACTCTGTCCCATCTCTTCCCTTGACTATAGCCTTTCCCTGTAATAAATCAGAATCATGAGTATAAAAATTTGAATTCTTCTTGAAAATAATCAAAGCTGAAGTTGATTTTGAGGACGTGTGAACTTGTAATTGGTGCCAGAAGTGAGAGCAGTCTTTTGGACAGTTCCCTAACTTTACAAAGAGTGCTGAACAAAGGCCAGGAAATAAATGCAGAGTTTTGCTTCATGACTGCATGTCTTCAGCAAGCTTACCTAACATTTCTGGGTTGATTTTCCTCAATGAAGATAATCTTAATCAGCTTTATAAACATTCTAAAGTAGAGCTTGTGCTCAATTAGTAAAAATTCAGAAAAAGGCAGTGAGGAGTTGACAGAGCATAGGATTTGGACTCAAATGTGGGTCCTATTCCAGCTCCAGCATCTACGGCTCTTTTACCTTGAGCAGATGAAGTCTGGTGCATAGAGTCCTAATGAAAGTATGTGAGCAACTGTAATAATGGGACCAAAATCCTCTGGGCTATTAAGTAAAGCTAGACATGTTTCTGGCTAATAAACTTCAATCCTTTAATACTTGCCTGTCCAATGACACTAAAACATCATAAGGCTTTTGTAGCCAGTGGCTACAACCACTAAAATGTAGTTTTCATCTGATTCTGGTCTGTCTTTCTCAATTTCTTCTCTATTCAGAAACATTGCT
>NW_012115389.1:4728545-4730550 GCF_000951035.1 Colobus angolensis palliatus
AGAAGCTCCTCCTAAGTCTGGTTAGCAGGCTTCCAGACCCCTACCTCTGAGTTTTACCATGCCTACTAGGCTAACACTACTGATCATGCAAATACAAGTAATATCCAAAATAAAATTACTCTTTTGCCTCTTGCATTATATGGAAACATCCTTTTGCTACCCTTAAGTCAGATCTATTTTAATATTCACTACATTAGAAATGGCATTTACTTAAGGAAAAAAATGAAATCACCATTCTTACTAATCAATCACTTATACATTAGTGAGGTGCCCACAATTATACTGCTGTGTTTCCCAGCAATCAGGAAGATTTACGTGACAAGAGTTCACAGATTGACTATGAATCAGTCAGGTCAGCTATGGATTTGGGGGGGAAAATGAATATGAATCAAAATGGGGGCACACAAGTCCTTTCCCTATTGATCAGTGGCCCATATAGGATGAAGCCATAGACCCAAAGTATATGACAGAAGGTGACACACCAAAAACAATATCACTTCTGGGAAGTTAGCAGATTCTTTAAAGTCAGCTCTTTAAATTTAATAATCCAAGAATATCATTATCGGTAAACTTGGACATTTTGCATATTTAACATGTGACAGGGAAGCATTACTTTATACAGAATCAGATTCAACTAGCATACTAAGGGCCTACTATGTGTGAAGCTTTATGTCATGTGCTTTAATACATACCCTGACTTCTCCACTCATTAACTGTGTGAATTTAGGCAAATTACAGAACACTTCTATGCCTCAAATTCCTTAAGGGACAATAATGGTGTCAATCTATTAGCTTTGTTGTGAAGAGTAAATGAGACTTCCTGTTTCCAGTCAGGTACGTAAGAAATTTGGAAATTGCCACTGCATCCTAACAAAAGTAAAAAGCTGAACAAACTAAAAATCCATAACTCTTTCTAGATCCACAAGGGAAGTGAGGTCACTGAGCAAACAAATGCCCCAGAAGTAGAGGGACTGACAGGTGAATACAGAAAATCACCAACTTCCTGGAAGAGAAACTCACAAGTAACAACCTTTGTGGGAACCAAAAGATAAGTAGAAAAACTTGAACTGGAATTGACAAATTGCTAGTCTCAGAGTGGACAAGTTTTAGAGATTAAAATTCCATGGGGATCCAGTCACGGGCAGAGGTAGGAGCATATCTTTGTAGGACCTTTGTATGAGTTTCACCTCTAAGAATTCTACCAGGTCCTCACAGTGAACACTGGAGAAGAATTCCCTTGAACTTCCAGCAGGATGAGATTAAAAGCAACCATTTTGAAATATACCAGAGCATTCTCGCCTTCTTTCTTTCTTCTCTTTCTCCTTCTTTATCTTCTTTTTTTTTCAAAGTCTAAAAGTTTATTCAACAAGATCTGTCCTGAGGAGAAACTATTTAACCAGAGTCTAACCTGACATGGTTTTACTAGAGCCTAAGTGACCTGGGGGAAGGGAAATACCAAACTCCAGCTGGCTCTGGCTATCTATTCTACCTAAAGGGGAATGGGGGTGAACTGAGAAGCACTTGTGAAGTTCACAGTTCAAGGACACAGGCTCCCTACAAGACTGAGAACTAATCACAGGACTGTGGATGCTTCCCCTCTCCTCACACCTTACTACCACACTACTTAAGGCCCATTTACAGCAGTTCCTTTTACCTAATTCATCATGTTCAGTTGGCAAAAAAATTATAACACACAGTAAAAGGCAAAAAAACACAGTTTGAAGAGACAGAGCAAGCATTAGAACTACTCAGATACAGCAAGAATGTTGGAATTATCCATCCAGGCATTTAAAACAACTCTGTTTAATATGCTAAGGGCTCCGATGGATAAAGTAGACAGCAAGCAAGAACAGATGGGGAATGTAAGTAGAGAGATCAAAATTCTAAGAAAGAACCAGAAAGAAATGCTAGTGATGAAAAATACTATAACAGAAATAATGCCTTTGATGGGTTCATTAGTAAACTGCACACAGCTGAGGAAAGAATCTTTAAGCTTGAGGATATC
>NW_012115389.1:4730600-4733386 GCF_000951035.1 Colobus angolensis palliatus
AAGGGAAGTGAGGTCACTGAGCAAACAAATGCCCCAGAAGTAGAGGGACTGACAGGTGAATACAGAAAATCACCAACTTCCTGGAAGAGAAACTCACAAGTAACAACCTTTGTGGGAACCAAAAGATAAGTAGAAAAACTTGAACTGGAATTGACAAATTGCTAGTCTCAGAGTGGACAAGTTTTAGAGATTAAAATTCCATGGGGATCCAGTCACAGGCAGAGGTAGGAGCATATCTTTGTAGGACCTTTGTATGAGTTTCACCTCTAAGAATTCTACCAGGTCCTCACAGTGAACACTGGAGAAGAATTCCCTTGAACTTCCAGCAGGATGAGATTAAAAGCAACCATTTTGAAATATACCAGAGCATTCTCGCCTTCTTTCTTTCTTCTCTTTCTCCTTCTTTATCTTCTTTTTTTTTCAAAGTCTAAAAGTTTATTCAACAAGATCTGTCCTGAGGAGAAACTATTTAACCAGAGTCTAACCTGACATGGTTTTACTAGAGCCTAAGTGACCTGGGGGAAGGGAAATACCAAACTCCAGCTGGCTCTGGCTATCTATTCTACCTAAAGGGGAATGGGGGTGAACTGAGAAGCACTTGTGAAGTTCACAGTTCAAGGACACAGGCTCCCTACAAGACTGAGAACTAATCACAGGACTGTGGATGCTTCCCCTCTCCTCACACCTTACTACCACACTACTTAAGGCCCATTTACAGCAGTTCCTTTTACCTAATTCATCATGTTCAGTTGGCAAAAAAATTATAACACACAGTAAAAGGCAAAAAAACACAGTTTGAAGAGACAGAGCAAGCATTAGAACTACTCAGATACAGCAAGAATGTTGGAATTATCCATCCAGGCATTTAAAACAACTCTGTTTAATATGCTAAGGGCTCCGATGGATAAAGTAGACAGCAAGCAAGAACAGATGGGGAATGTAAGTAGAGAGATCAAAATTCTAAGAAAGAACCAGAAAGAAATGCTAGTGATGAAAAATACTATAACAGAAATAATGCCTTTGATGGGTTCATTAGTAAACTGCACACAGCTGAGGAAAGAATCTTTAAGCTTGAGGATATCACGACAGAAATAAATGGAGAGGTATTCTATGTTCACAGATAAGAAGATGCAATATGGTCAGTATGTCAGTTCTTCCCAACTTGATCTACAGATGCAATGAAATCCCAATAAAAATCCCAGGAAGCTATTTTGTGGATATCAACAAACTGAGTCTAAGGTTTATATACAAAGACAAAAAACCCAGAACAGCTGACACAATGTTGAAGGACAAAAAACAAAGGTGGAGGACTCACACTACCCAACCTCAAGGCATACTTGAAGCCACAATAATCAAGACAGTGTGGTATTGGTGAAAGAATGGACACATAGATAATTGGAATAGAATAGAGACCCAGAAACAGATCGACATAAATATCAACTGATCTTTGATAAAAAAGCAAAGGCATTTGAAGGAGCAAAGGTAGGCTTTTCAACAGATGATTCTGGGACAACTGGAAATCCACGTGCAAAGAAATGAACCTGGACCCAGACCTTACACTCTTCACAAAAATTAACTCAAATGGACCTAATGTAAATTGCAAAACTATAAATCTCCCAAAAGGTAATGTAGGAGAAAAATCTAAATGATCGTGTGTTTTACAATGATTTGTAGATACAACACAAAAGGCATGATCCATGAAATAAAACATTGATAAGGTGGATATCATTAAAACAAAAATTCTTGCTTTGTGAAACACACTGTCAAGAGAATAAAAAGAGAAGCACAGACTGGGAGAAAATATTGCAAAAAACCTGTCTGATAAAGGCCTATTATCCAAAATATTCAAAGAACCCTTAAAATTCAACAAAAAGAAAACAAACCAATTAAAAGATGGACCAGAAACCTTAACAGACCCCTCACTAAAGAAGATATAGATGACAAATAAACATATGAAAAGTTGCTCCAAATCATACATCACCAGAGAAATGCAAATTAAAACAATAATGAGATACCACTACACACCAATTAGAATGGCTCAAATCCAGAACAATGACAACACTAAATGCTGGGGAGGATGTGGAGCAACAGGAACTCTCTTTGCTGGTGAGAATGCAAAATGATACAGCTGATTTGGAAGACAGTTAAGCAGATTCTTACAAAACCTAAACACACTCATCTTACAATACAGTAATCCTACTTCTTGGTATTTACCCAAAAGACTTGAGAAGTTATGTCCACACAAAAACCTGCTCAGGAATGTTTATAGCAGCTTTATTCATTAATTGCCAAAATTTGGAAGCAACCAAGAGTATTTCAGTAGGTGAATGAATGGATAAACTCTAGTACATCCAGACAATAGAATATTATTCACTGAGAAGAAATGAGCTATCAAGCAATGAAAAGACCTGGAGCAAACTTAAATGTGTATTACTAAGGAAAAGAAGCCAGTCTGTAGCTGCGAAATGTTGACATCAAATTTTTTAAAAGCCATTTTGGGCTAGGCACGGTGGCTCATGCCTGTAATCCCAGCAATTTGGGAGTCTGAGGTGTGCACATCACCAGAGGTCAGGAGCTCAAGACCAGCCTTGCAAACATGGCGAAACCCAGTCTCTAGTAAAAATACAAAAATTAGCTGGGTGTGGTGGCACACATCTGTAATCCCAGCTACTCGAGAGACTGAAGTAGGAGAATCACTTGAACCTGGAAGGCAGAGGTTGCAGTGAGCAGAGATCATGCCACTACACTCCAGCCTGGGAGACAAAGCAAGATCCCACCTCAAAAAA
>NW_012115389.1:4734956-4746659 GCF_000951035.1 Colobus angolensis palliatus
GGAGGAAAGGCAGACTCAGAGAGGTTGAGAACATTGCTTAAAGTCATAGAGTTGGTGCTAGCATTGGCATAAGACTTTGACTCAAATTCCAGTATTCTTTCCACCACTCACCCTACCTCTGCAATGAGGGGTTATAAAATAAAAGTACTTAAATCAGCATAGACACCTTCCTTACATTTCTAACTTCCAAGTGGCATAACAGTTGTAAGTAAAATAATTTTGATCAAAAACAGCACCTTTAGAGATCCCTACTTAGAAAAGAACACCTTAATTGATAGGCATTTAGTTCAGATAAGGCAAAGTCCTATAAAGTTCTAAGCCTCTTGCTGAGTCAAGTAGCTTGGGAAGACTAGCAGATTGGAAAGAAAGAGTACAAGATTAGGCGTCAGAAACTTGGGTTGAGTCCTGACTCTCTTGCTCACGACTCTGACATCATGGGCAAGCTACCCAAACCCTCTCTACTTGAAATGACGATTGTGAGGATTAAATAAAGTAATGTATGTTAGTGCAAATGTGAACTACAGAACTCTGGAAAAAATAAGGTATTGATTGTCATTATCACAATCCAGGTGCCAGTAAAATCTGTTTCCTAGGAACATACGCTCAAAGGCAAAAGTGTCCAGCCTTTTTGAAATGATCCATTAACAGATAAGGGAACTTGAATGAAATTCCTCAGCATTTTACATCATTTCCATTCCTAGAAACATGAACTAAAAAAAGAACACAGATATGTTCACTTAGAGACTCCAGCTCCTTTTTCTGCTTTCAGAACTCTGAAGAGTGTTCAAATATTATATTCTTGCATCTCCTGACCCTCTGTATAGAAACCAGATGAGAAATATTTTTGCTCCGGGGACAAGACCCACCATTTTCATTGAATGGCATGGCTCTCAACTAATGTAAATATTGATTCCCCAAACATTACAAAAACTAGGGAGAGAACAGGCTCATTTCCATGAGAAAATGCAGTGCCTTTCACTGTTGGCTGCGAAGATGGGCAAAAGAGAAATCTGCAAGTCCAAACTTTCTCACCCGAATAACCAAAGCATGAATTTCTTCACTTAGGTGGAGAACTGAAGAAAAAGGGCTTGATGAAATGAGTGAACGCATGTCTGCAGTGGCCAATGGGGCTTCCTCTCTGCAGCAACCCCTTCCACCCCCATATTACATGTTCATTCATCTGCATCATTCATCATTTTTCTTGACTACAATTCTATTATTCTTGTCTAACCCATCACACAACTTAAAATCGCTTTCCTATATTAATTCCCCAGCTACCTATAAATAAAGAAGGTTTAGTCCCCAAAGAGCTAAATGGTAAAGTCTCCTGCCTTCTCCTCTCTTGGAGGAAATTTGAGGGTCAAACTCTAAAAATCCTGACTCTCTCCAGATAAGAAGAACCAAACATCGACATTTTTGAGGAGCCATCCCCTTCCACACATAACAGATTAAGAAAATAAATCTGGCTTGCAATGTGGTCACTCCATAATGAGATCCAGCAATAACCAAGCAGCCCTGGCCGGGCGCGGTGCCTCTTTCTTGTAATCCCAGCACTTTGTAAGGCCAAGGCAAGTGGATCATTTGAGACCAGAAGTTCCAGACCAGCCTGGCCAACATGGCAAAACTCCGCCCCTACAAAAAATACAAAAATTAGCCAGGCATGGTGGCCCACACCTATAATCCCAACTGCTCGGGAGGCTGAGGCATGAGAATCGCTTGAACCCGGAAGGCAGGGTTTGCAGTGAGCCTACATGGCTCCACTGCATCCCAGCCTGGAGTGACAAAGCAAGACTCTGTTCAAAAACAACAACAAAAAACCAAGCTGTTCTTACACACACAAATGCAAATCAGCTTACTGTCTCCCCATATTCAAATGTGACTATGCTACCAAAAATCAGCAAAGACATGAAAATAGGCAGAAAAAGGTAAGATTCAGAGAAAACAGAGACGATGCAGAGAGCAGAATAATTTTAAACATAAACACAAAGAAAAATTTCTCCAGATTGTTGTATAGGGGCTCCAGGAGAAAAGTCTGGGGGCAGGGGGATGGTAGTGATGTGTTTGAGCAGTCAGGAAATATATTGCATGTTTGACAAACACACTAGAGAGTTCAACAAAAAATACCAATTGGTATTAGACAAAACTAAAGACAAGGGTTATGGCCAGGCACAGGGACTCATGCCTGTAATCCCAGCACTTTGGGAGGCCGAGGTGGGTGGATCACTTGAGGCCAGGAGTCTGAGACCAGCCTGGCCAACATGGCAAAACCCTGTCTCTACTGAAAATACAAAAATTAGCCGGGCTTAGTAATCCCAGCTACTCAGGAGGCTGAGGCACAAGAATCACTTGAACCTGGGAGGCAGAGGTTGTGGTGAGCCAAGATTGTACCACTGCACTCCAGCCTGGGTGATAGAGCGAGACCCTGTCTCAAAATACTACTACTACTACTAATAATAATAATAATGACAAGGATTGTCAACTCCAAGAGAAACAAAAGGCTACACAAAAAGGAACCATGATCATATTTTACTGTTGGCTTAACAGTAAAAAACATCTGTTTAAATCATAGTATTATAAACTTGACTACTAATTTAACAAAATACTGTTAAATAACTTTGATGAGGGTGTAGATGAAAAGGAATTGTGTGGAGAGTGAGAGAGTGATCATCTTTCTCCTAAAGTCAATAAATGAAAAAAAAAATAGTAAATGCATATTTAAGAACAAAAGAATAAGTAGGCCAGGCACAGTGTGGCTCATGCCTGTAATTCTAGCACTTTGAGAGGCTGAAGCAGGAGGATAGCTTGAGGCCAGGAGTTCAAGATGAGTGTGCGCAACATAGTGAGATACAGTCTCTATAAAATAAAAATAAAAATAATTTAGCTGGGTGTGGCAATGCATGACTGCAGTCCTAGCTACTCAGGAGGCTGAGGAGGGAGAGTTGCTTGAACACAGGAGTTCAAGGTTGCAGGGAATTCTGACTGCACCACTGCACTCCAGCCTGGGTGACAGAATGAGCCCCTGCCTCTAAAAGAAAAAAAAGAAAGAAAAGAGCAAGTAGCAGGGAAGAGAAGCAGCCAAAAAGTGCAAAAACGTTGCTTATTAAAATATAAAAATATAATACATAAATATAATATAAAATAAGGAAGGGGCCTGAAAGGTGGAGAAAGTCACTGTTACCTTTTTAAAATAAGCCTCAGAATTTTTTTAGGGGGGAGGGTTCAGATGTATTAGTATGTATTTGTATTACATTAACTTAAATATATATATGTACAATTTTTTTTTCTTAAGAGATGAGATCTCGCTTTGTTGACCAGGCTGGTCTTGAACTGCTGGGCTCAAGTGATCCTCCCACTTTGGCCTGGGATTACAGGTGTGGGCCACCAAGCCTGGTCTAAAAGTATATATTTTGATGGCTAAAATTAAAATTAAAAATCTCTATGACTGCAAGATGTAATCAAAGCTGGAGGTTGGAATAATAAAGCTCAAATAGGTAACTAGTCCCAAACCAAGTCACTGAAATCAGATACTTGTCAAAGCATGCTTTCCTCCCCTCTTTTAATTAGATCTCTTCAAAAATCAGAAGTCTTACCACTATGGCTTTGATGTTACAAATAGACTTCAAAACATCTGACGGATCTTATAATTTCTCCAGTTTATCACAGGAACAAAGTACTTCTCTTGCTAGTATTTTCATAACTGATTAAACCTTAATTTCTACTCTGTGCTGTCAGTCATTAGAGTCTACATTAAATGCTTTAGTCTAATCACATTAATACCTATTTTTATGCTAACGTTTATACATTATACTTCATAAATATCTAAACAAAGCATAGCATTTTTTCCCAATAAAAGTAACTCTTTGGAAAGACAGAGCTGACTTTAAGCTTTTAAAAAATACATACCAATAAACTAATAGGATGTATAAACCAGTTATAAACCTAAAACTTTTACTAAAATGATTTCAAACCCTTTTACAATTTCCTTTGAAGTTTGGCTTTTATCTAACACAAGCAACACACTCTGCTCCATTAATTTTAAGTATCTCTGAACTCGACATGTTTAGGCTTAGAAATAATGAAGTTAGAGCTATTCAAACATATGCACTCATGGATAATAATTGCTAATTGGTATACACACACTCAAATCCACTTATTGTGGTTTGCTTTAAAAATAGACAAATTGATTTAATAAAAACCAGTTCAAACATGGCATTTAGGAAAAGCGATTTGTTTACCTCTGTTGGTTTGTAGCAGTCTACAAGAGCTTCCTAGAATTAAACACACAGAAGATCAGTTTTATTATCTTAAAATTCAGTATTATTTTTAAGGCAAAATCAAACATCATTTTATATTCATAGTATTATTTTATAATGGTAAAGCAAGATTTCATACTATCTAGAAACACACTTCATTTCAGCACCAGTTGGTTGTCTGAAGATATAAAACGTTTAACCTTCATAAATTCTTCAGCCTGCACACATACGTGCTACATGAAAAAATATTTTGAACAGGAAAAGATTTATTTATTTATTTATTTTTGGCTACCATAGCATTGAAAACAAAACATAACCCTTGGCCAGTTTTTTTGTTCGTTTTTTTTTGTTGTTGGTTTTTTTGTCTGTCTGTCTGTTTTGAGACATAGTCTCGCTCTGTCTCCCAGACTAGAGTGCAGTGGTGCGATCTCAGCTCATTGCAACCTCCGCCTCCCGGTTCAAGCAATTCTCCTGCCTCAGCCTTCCAAATAGCTGGGACTACAGGTGCACACCACCACACCCAGCTAATTTTTGTATTTTTAGTAGAGACGGGTTTTCGCCATGTTAGCCAGGCTGGTCTCAAACTCCTGACCTCAGGTGATCCACTCGCCTTGGCCTCCCAAAGCACTGGGATTACAGGCATGAGCTACCATGCCGCGCCCCTTGACCAGGTTTTGAATGCCTTGCTGAGGAATAGTTTCTTTTAAAGAAGGACAGGTAGGCTCAAGCATCCATTAGGTTGTAAACTTCAGAGAGATCTGGACTAACTCAGTAGCTCAAATCCAGGATGGCCTTCCACAGGAACCAAATCCCCCTTTCCAGTTTTCCTTTAATTAACTGGATATAACCCAGCAAGATTCAAATGGTTTCAAACCCACTCCTCTGGTCAATGACTTTTTGCCTCCTCTGTGTGCACATGCACATGCACACACCATTCCTTTGGCTGCCAACTTGGTGGATATTCAAGTTGAGCCAGCCTGTGCAAGACGGTGGCACCCACACTGCACTCAGAAAGCAAAGGGTTTAAGTGCAATGTAGCCATAAACCAGCTTGGGTCCTCACCTGGGAACTGGGGGTTGAGGGGTGATGCTAGCTTAAAAACTCCTTTCAAGTTCTTAATGTCAAGAAAACTTTGTTATGGCATTACATTTTCTATAGAACTGATACCTGCATTATCTTTTCAAAATTTTATAACTAGGATGTTATTGTCTCCCAGCTAAATCTACCAAGAAGAACTAATTTTCATAACTGAGACTGTTCACCACTCAAGGGACACTAGTAATGACTAATGCATTAAACACATTAATACATTAAAATGTGCCCTTTGATTGCCGTAGTGGCCATTTGCCATTTGTGGTCACCAACAGCCATTAACAGTAATTATCAGCGGACATTAAGAACAATGGCAAGTCAAAAGTCAACTGGTTTTAGAAACTCCCAAATGTAGATTTAAAAATGATAGATTTGACCTACTGTGGGAAGGGAAATAAGTACTGTACTTTATTGCTGTCCACTAAAGAAATACTAGACATCTCAATATCCATCATTGTACTGGAATGCTATGAGGTGAACACTGTCTATGAAGAGATTGTCTACTAACTAGAATTATGTCATAAGCAATCATATTTAAAAATTAATTTCATGAATGATACAGTCCACAACTGTGATACTGGAGCCCTGGGCTTGGATATTCCAGTGCTAGCTCAGTCCTTCTCTTTCTCATACAAGTGTGGGGTATCAATTCCCTTCCCTGGCAAGTGGATCTTTGGAAGCAGAACCAGCTGTTTCTCCCAAGAAAATGGGGCTGGAGAAAGTTACACCCATAAGGTACTTTGAGAACGGACTATAGTCAAGAGCTGCTTCATCCTCAGAGAGGCAGTTTAAGAGGGTGAACACTTAGCAGCCCATTGCTTTCCTCTCTGCAAACAGCCATGGCCCAGGTCCCGGTGCCAACTCTACCACAGGGCGGAATCAGTTCATGCCAAGCTCTGGAGACCCAAGTAGACTCCCGAGTATCCATGATTAGAATTTTGAAAACTGCTTACCTGTAATTTTGAAGCTCTCTCTTCATCACTGTCTGCATCAAGAAGATCATCAATGTCAATTTCTACCTCTGGCATTTCTTCTTCCTGGGGGACAGTGGGAGGATATGAAGGCATTTAATTTAGTAAGAAACCTAACTGTACCCCACCAGTTAGATTAAGTTGAACGAACAACTAGATCATCAATGGAGAAGGGCTGACGGATAAGAGGGGGAAGGAGAGGCTAGGAGGAGAGGAGGGAAGGAAAGAGAAGAAAGGGGAAACAGGATGAAGGGGTATAGAGGAGAAGAGGGGAGAAGAGAGGGAAAGGGAAGGAGGGATGGGGACAGAGGAAGAAAGGAAATGAAGGAAGGAAGGAAAAGAAGAGTGGGGGAAAAGAAGTGGGGGGAGCAATGGAGAATTAATAGTCACAAAGCCATAAAAGTAATCTTTCAAAAAAATGAGAATTTTCTACTTTCTAGCAGAAAGCTGCATCTGTAAGTATATAAGGGGAGATTGGCAGATGATAGAGCTGGGAGATGGTAGTTTCCTATCTAAGAGCTACTCTTTGCTGGGTGATTACCCCAATCTTTATTTGGGGGTCCACATCTTCCTTCACGGCTCTGGGTCTATGGAAAACCTGATTCCACCATGGGATTTAGGGCATCAGCAGTGCTTTAGCCCCAGTTACTGACGTAAGAGAAGACACGTGGTCCAACTAAGAACTAAGGGGGCTCTAGGAAAAGGTGCTCTTTTAACAAGAACGTCCCCTTCACTCCCTCTGAACCGAGGAAGTGTGGCACCGGAAATTACCGGTGGCCACCATACAACCCTGAAGAGAGGCTGAGTTTAGGACGAGGCGCTGACTCCACGGTGGGCGGAGCTGAAGAGAATAAGAAAACAGGGTTCTAGGTAAAATCACCACATCCCTGCATCAAACCACCTCTGAAGCCTGCCTATCGGTTGAGTGAGTCAACCCCTTTCATGGTTGCAGTCAGCGTGGGTCTAGTTTAATATTCCTGCCACCAAAGACATCTAGTCCGGAAAAGAGGGAATAAGGGCCAGCTGGATTTGGTGCAAGACCTCACTAACTTGGAATCTGAACTTCAAAGGAGATCTTGGCTATTTCTCATCTCTTCTGTTACCTAAGTCTTCTCTATACCTCTCAGAATAGCATTTTAAAATGTCAAAATAAAAGAGCATTTAAGAGAGTCCTGCAATTTTGCATTTCATCAGGAGTCACCGCAACCCAACTCCTTCCAGCCACCGGGATGGCTAAGAAGCATCTGCAGGAGCTAGAGAGAAAGGTGTGCATGGAGACACTGGGGACACCTGGGCATTCCCTGGCTGTGGCCTCTCTGTGTCTTGGCTCCAAGAGCTGTTTGTCTTGGCTTCCCAGGAGAGGCTGACTTTCTGAATGTTTCCTTCCTACTAAAGTGCATTTATTCAGTAATAGTACTCAACCTCTCGTGTGTGTGTTACAACACAAAAGTGAGGACCCTAGTATACTGAGGAAGTCAAGGAATATGATACACTATCCTTGCTGACATTAGCTCCATGGGCAGGCACTCAATGGGCAAGAAAATTCCAGAAGCAACCTCTCTAGTGATTTATTCCTGTTTCTGTGGAGAATTTCTGTTTTGATCCTTTGCTTGGCTCTTAAGGGGAAAAATCCACTTCAAAAGCAGTATTTATCAATGTGAATGTTTTAGATCTCATCTGTGCGGTTCTGCCTAATGGAAGAAAGATCTTGTACTCCTCAACATAATTTTCATATTTGTACTTAACAATCATGTAGCTATTAATAGAAGCTGATGATGTAGAAACAGCAAGTTGAAATGCTTTGATGATAATAAAGCTGAAGGATGACCTTTCGATGGCTAGGAGCATCGTTGTGCAAGCATCACAGAGTGAATTTACACAAATCTAGATGACCTAGCTTACCACACACCCAGGCTGTATGGCACAGCCTACTGCTCCTAGGTTATAAACCTGGACAGTATATTACCATACAGAATAATGTAGGCAACAGTAACACAGTGGGAAGTATTTGTGCATCTAAACATAGAAACGGTACAGTAAAAATAGGGTCTTATAATCTTATGGGACCACTGTCATATATGCAGTCCACTGTTGACTGAAATGCTGTTATGCGGTAGGTGACTGCACTCACAAGCTATACCACTGTGGGTCCTTAAATCACAACTAAGAGAGCTTGGTGTCTGCTATTTTTAAAGGAAATGAAAGAACGATTAGTAACTAATGCCCTCCTCAGAACAGCACAGCAATGCGTTTTTCTGCAAATATTCAAAATGTTTTGATGCCAGCCAAGTTTGGCCAAACAGGCTTTGACTTGCATAGCAGTGTAGCGCCTCGCCCTATGCAGTAGGCATCTTCAATTAGGCATCTTCCCATTAGGACTGTGCACGGCTCTCTGTTAGGTATTGCACTTACGCATTTTCGCCAGCCCCTGAGATCTGGGCTGTCCCATATGGTAAGCACATGTGGTAAGCACATTTGAATACAGTAAAATGAAATACAATTCAGTTCCTCAGTCACAATAGCCACATCTCAAGTGCTCAATAGCTACACGAGGCCAGTGGCTACTGCACTGGAGAGCACAGGTGGAGAGCGCTTGCACTGTGGCAGAAAGCGCTATTGGACAGTGCTGCCCTGGAGTACATTCGCCCTCTGGCCCAGAAGTTGGGAAGTAAAGCTCCTTTCCCTCTCAAAGGGGCTTGACAGGAGTAAAGAAAACAAATGCCAGGCATCTCAAGGTCACTCTCACTACCCAAGGGCACGTGATAAGAAACCCTGAGCTTGGTTTTGCAAGCCAGAAAGCTGATGCAAACAAAGCCCAGATCTCAAGGGTTGGGGAAAACCTCAAGTGATTGAGTCATCACAACAGTCATTAAGCATCTGCGCTTTTTACCAACCTATGCTGCTTCTCAGAAATCCCACCCTGATTTATCAGAGGCATAGGAGAGGAGAGGCATCCTGCTCCCAGCTCAGCATGCGCCCCAGGTGTTCTGAATGCCAGTGAGGCTGAAACAAAACCCAGGTGAGAAGAACACAGAGACCCAGAGGCTCTTGGGAGGCAGAGTCCTGGGAAGCAAAGACAGCACCTAGTACCAAGTAGAGAATCCTGTAGCTTGGTACTTAACATTCTGAATGAGAAGTATGGAAATACTCTAAATTTCACTGAAGTCATATCTAACTTTCTCTTCTGTATGCTGATCTTAAAGCAGTATCACTGAATGACCTTAGTAATAGATCAAATCACTTACAATGGAGGGAACACACCCACAGCCCACCATGATGCCCCAGAGCTTAGTTGTGTTTCGGCATTTTCCCACATTAAAGATGGGTCCCTAAACAGTGGCTCTGGTGACACAAAGGAAAACAACTGTCTTCAGAGCTGCTGGTGAAAGTTATCAGCTACACCCTGCCCCACATTAGTGAGAGGCCCTCCTATTGGTACCCATAGCATGAGGCCCTGGGTCACCTCTATACACCTTTCCTGTTGTAGATTTGTTGAGAACCCACAGTCCATAGCGAGCAAGGCGCTGTGTGTCAGCCACAGTGAGGCCCTGGCCCTGGGGGATGGACCGTCTAAACACAGCTCTGACAAACACAATGACATGCAATGGCCCCAAAGCCACAGACAAACCTGGAGTGCTTTAGTAATTCAGGGAGGGAGAAAACTCCGCCAACGGCAGGCAGGGAGGTTTCACATAGGAGGGAGGAGGTAAGCTGGCCTTGTGGAATGACGGGATTTGAACAGGTTTAGAGAGAAGGGGGAGAACTCTCGAGAGGCAAAATGGTAGCAGGAGGCAAAAAGACAAGATGAGTTCTAACTGTGGGTGTAGAAAGGTCCCTGACCTGGAAGCCAGTCAACTCTGGGCTGCAAACACGCATGTTGATGGGGGCCAGAAAGGTGACAGAAATGAGGCAGGCTGAGGGGCTATACCATAGAGTGAGGAGTGCAGCAAACTGCAGAAAACACGGCCCGAGGGGAAGGAGCAGGGAACACACCATTCCCACCTCCTGTCACCTTCTAAGAATATGTGCTCAGTGCTGCTGGATTTTCTATGTTTTCAGGAATAACTGACAATAGAGTTTTTTAATGTAGAAAAATCCAGTTTTTAAAGCTGTCTGGCAACTTCTTAAAATATTGCATAGGATAAACAAAACCCATTGGCCCATAGGCTGCCGGCTCCCCTTGTCCTGCAGAGATTGTCACCACTGAAGGTTCCATGGCTCCAGAACAAGAGAGGGGAATGACAGAAAGAAGAGCTGGCCCCGCTGCAGAGCCCGGGGTAACAGGGAGGAGGCAGGAGGCAGTGCGAAGCCCATGCATCAGGTGCGAAACAACAGGGCTTGAAGATGATCCCGGCAAGAATAAGATTTTAAAACAGTGATAATAGGGAGGAATAAACAGATGGAGTTTGGAGATGAACTGGATGGGGGATGAGGGGGAAAGAAAAGGTAAAGATAAGATCCAGGTTCTGAGCCTGAGAGGTTTTGGAGGACAGTAATGACAGGAGCACACCGGAGCCCTGAAGACACCTCACAAACCAACACGCAGTGCAGGTGTGGTCATCACCAGCTCCCCTGCCCCAACTTGCAAGCAGCAGCGGTACCCCACACTGCCACCACACCGGGAAGCGCTGCAGAGCCTGGTGCTGGGCATGCCACGGATGGAAGGAAGCTCAGAACAGGCTCAGGTACCAGGATGCAGGAATGCAAGCAAAGCAGAGTCCTGAAACACAGCTGACCTGCAGTGACAACACACACACACAAATATATACACAAACACACACACACATGAATACACAAAATTCATACCACTCATACACTCACAAGCACACACACACAAATATATACACAAACATACACACACATGAATACACACACTCCATACCATTCATATGCTCACATCCACACACAAATATATATACAAACACACACACACATGAATATAGACACTCCACACCACTCACTTAAATGCACACACACACACACACACAAATATATACACAAACATACACACACATGAATACACACAATCCACACCACTCATACACTCACATGCACACACACAAATATATACACATATGAATTAATACACACGCTCCATACCATTCATACACTCACATCCACACACACAACTATATACACAAACATACACACACATGAATATATACACTCCACACCGTTCACATGCACACACACACAAATATATACACAAACATACACATACATGAATACACACACTCCACACCACTCACATGCACACACAAATATATACACATATACACACGAATACACACACTCCACACTACTCATACACTCACATGCACACACACAAATATATACACAAACATACACACACATGAATACACACACTCCACACCACTCACATGCAC
>NW_012115389.1:4747296-4747576 GCF_000951035.1 Colobus angolensis palliatus
CACACACACACACAAATATATACACAAACATACACACACATGAATAGACACACTCCACACTAGTCATACAGTCACATGCACACACACACACAAATATACACACAAACATACACATAGATGAATACACACACTCCACACCACTCATATGCTCACATGCACACACGCACACACAAATATATACACATACACACAGATGAATACACACACTCCACACCACTCACTCACAGGCGCACACACACACACACACATATATACACAAACACACAGATGAATACACACA
>NW_012115389.1:4747626-4771868 GCF_000951035.1 Colobus angolensis palliatus
ATGAATACACACACTCCACACCACTCACTCACAGGCGCACACACACACACACACATATATACACAAACACACAGATGAATACACACACTCCACACACACTCATACACTCACATGCACACACACACACACACACAAATATATACACAAGCATACACGCAAAGGAATGCACACACTCCACACCACTCCACATGCATACACACACACACACACAAATAAACAGATATACACACACACTTCTAACTAGCCAGAAAGTTTACACTGTGAGCCCTCTCCGATGTCATGTTAGCTTCCAAAAAATACAAATGTTCACCCCTGCCCACAGCAGTGAAGGTGGCAGGCAGGAATGTTTAAGCTAAAACTTCACCTGAAAAATGGATCATGGTCTCCAAGCTCTAGGAGACACAGCTTAGCAACTCCCTGAAAATGACCGTGGCTAACAGCTCTCATCTGTCTCCATCTCAAAATAGGGATGGCGACGTAACATGGGATTAAACTGCTGTGCAAATTGCAGCAGCTGACGGAGAAACGTGGGGTGGCAGGGGTGGGGAGTGGCAAATGCCAGTTTATTATGACCTGTTCAACCACTCATCTGAACAATAGCCACGATTTCTTATAGCTCACCTTTCTATAGGCCTATGGGAGAAAACTGGCATAGGAAACATATAAAAAGAACCAAATTCCTTGGGATTATGTGAGCTCTCTATGAAAACATTTACATTTCATGTTTTTGTTGTAATGACAATCCAAAATAATTCCTGTAAGCAAGCACAGTCTAAGAATAGTCTGGACAGCCGTGCTATAACCACGCTGTGCCGGGCTGCTCTGTGTTTACACATTGGCATCAAGCAGAATTATGTTAATTATTGTGGCTAATGAGAAAAAAGCCACAGGGTAGATTTAATATATACATGACTCATTCATGTCAAGTGAAGCCAAATGTTATCACTCAAAGGACACTGAGTGACAGCAATCTGTACCTAATTCCTGTGACAAAAGGAGTGAAGCCAGCCATCACATCAAAGTGATGTTGAGCATTTGAGTTTCATTAGCTGAGTACTTCATGTTTAATTTGCAATTTGGATGTGATTTTTACAACCATAGCATAAGGAATTTATACCCAGTTTTAAGTGGTATGTATTTAAGTAATATAACATTAAATATTTAAATCAGCCCTGGAATCTGCAAAAAAAAATGTTCCCACTTAACAAGGGGCCGAACCTACCCCATGACACATCACTATACAATGTCAGAACACTGGGGATAAAGGGAGGATCCTGGAAGCTTTCAGAAGAAAACCAGACCACACATGGAAGACAGATAATTAATGTCAGTGGGTTTCCCTAAAGCAACAGAGCGTGGAAGCTGACAGCAAGGATTCCAGAAACCCGAGAGGAAACCATTTCCAATCTCAAGGCCTACATCCTCCCTGCTATGATTTGGATGTGGTTTGACCCCTCCAAACCTCAGGGTGAAATTTGGTCCCCAGTGCAACAGTACTGGGTGAGAGGCAGTGGGAACTTTCAGAGGTGATCAGGCCACGGGGTCATGCCTCATGTGTGCATTAACACCGTTCTCTAGAGACTGGGTTGGTTCCCATGAGGCTGGTTGTTATAAAGTGGGTTGGCCCCCTTTGCCCCATCTCTTTATTCAAGCACTCGCCTGCCCTTCCAGTTTTCTGCCATGCTATGACATGGGATGAAGGCTCTCACCAGAAGCCAACCAGATATGACCCCTCAACCTTGAACTTCCCAGGCCTTGAGGTTGGAAATTGTTTCCTCTTGAGATTCTGGAATCCTTGCTCTTGGCTTCCATTGGGAAGCCTGCTGACATTGATGATCTTCCTCCAGAACTAAAATAAATAAGTTTATTTTCTTTATATATTACCAAGTCTGTAGTCTTCTGTCACAGTGACAGAAAATGAGCTAAGACATTCCCAAACTATCTAGAAAGAGTAGAGAAAATACGACAGATATTTTAAGACACATTGGGTCTTAGATCTTCATATATTTACCTCCTATTTTAGGAAGGAGTGCTCCAGCAAAATAGAGAAACAAACTTTGATTTTCTTATATCCTCTACAGTTGTGGCTCATGAAGGCCAGAGGGCATGTTCCCAAATCCAGATTGAGGAAGGTACATGGGACGCCAGAGTGAAGAACAAAGCAGAAGGAGGCTTGACAAGCTGGGGAGCACGCAAGGCATGCAGATGAACCTGCCTGATGCCAACCGACAGCCCAGCCCCACTGGGTACCCATCTGCACAGGCGGTTGGGCCATTTAGAGTGGCTGGGGTAGGATGGCCTCACCTTGCGCCTTAGACAGAAGTAGCATGGGTAAACAAGCATACGCCTTTCCAGTGGCATCCCATATTACCAGTATTTCCCTAATACACATTTGTTTTAAAAGTTAAACAAATGGCTAAAGCTTGCTTAGAGCCAGAGAGCAAAGTCCTCCCAAAGCCCTTTTTAAAAACATCAAAATAGGCCAGGGGCAGTGGCTCACACCTGTAATCCCAGCACTTTGGGAGATTGAGGCAGGCAGATCACGAGGTCTGGAGCTCAAGAACAGCCTGACCAACATGTTGAAACCCCGTTTCTACTAAAAATACAAAATTAGCCGAGCATAGTGGCATGTACTTGTAATCCAAGCTACTCAGGAAGCTGAGGCAGGAGAATTGCTAGAACCCAGGAGGCAGAGGTTTCAGTGAGCCAAGATCGTGCCACTGCACTCTAGCCTGGGCAACACAGCAAGACTCTGTCTCAAAAAAAAAAAAAAAAAAAAATAGCCTGACTGAACCTGACGCCATGGTGAAGTGAAGGAATGTTTTACATAATATTTACAGGAATCACTGTTCTTATCACCCAGGAGAGCAGGTCCTGACCTACCTATATCCTATGAAAGTTCACTTCTGGGGCACTGACACAGATGCGAACGACAGCTGTGGCAGAGAGGAGAGCTCCTGGCAGGGGCCATCCCCACGCCCCATATAGAATGCCTCCCTTTCCTCCTGCTCATGAAGACACATTCCAACACAAGTGAGCAGGAGTGGCATTATCTCACAAATCAACACTGTAAAACAAATACCAGTGCTCACACATGAAGATTCACATCACGGGTTATGTCAGATTATTCTAGAACCAGGCACATCTACATCAGGATCTCAGAACGCCAGGCAAACTCCTGCAGCACCAATTTACTGAGCACCTACTACCTGCCAGGTGCTGTCCTAGATGCCAGGGATAAAGAATAAACAACTGACAAAAATATTTGCTCTCATGGGGATTAAACTCTAATAGGGGAAGACAGACAATAATCAAATAAGTATAATAGGTAGCATGGCAAAGGGTGATAAATACTTTGCAGAAAAATTAGGCAGGGGAGAGAGATAGAGAATAGGGGGGCTGGAAATTTAAATTGGGCAGTGACAGGGTAAGGCTCAGCGAGAAAGGCATCAGATTAAAGACACTGCATCAAGGGAAAACACATAATGCCAGGCTGTGTCTGAAAAGCTGCCAGGAGCCCCGGGGTCACTGTAGCAGAGGTGGGGCCATGGCGGGGGAAGGGACAGAGCATGTGGAGACTCAGAGGCCCATGTAAAGTCTCTAACTTGACCATGAGCAAGAGAAAAGCCATTGGTGAGTTAGGACAGAGGCACAATGGATTATGGTTTACCTGTAAGAAAGGAAGATATACACGAAAAGACCACTTTAGAAGCCACAGAAATAAGCTAGGAAGAGATGACACTGGCTTCAACTAAGAGGTAGCATGATATATATTTCTTTTTCTTTCTTCTTTTCTTTTTTTTTTTTTTCGGTTTGTTTGTTTGTGAGATGGAGGCTTGTTCTGTCACCCAGGCTGGAGTGTAGTGGCGCTATCTCGGCTCACTGCAATCTCCGCCTCCCAAGTTCAAGGGATTCTCCTGCCTCAGCCTCCCGAGTAGCTGAGATTACAGGTACCTGCCACCACATCCAGCTAATTTTTGTATTTTTAGCAGAGACGGGGTATCACCATGTTGGCCAGACTTGTCTCAAACTCCTGACATCAAGTGATCTGCCCACCTCAGCCTCCCAAGCATGATATATATTTTGTTCTTACAAATGAACTCTTATCTGGGTCACCGCTGATCCAAACCTCAGAGAGCAAACGGGTATCTCAAGAGCTCCACCAGGTACTGTAGTTGGGTGAGCCATTGAGCACATTGCGAGATGACAAGCACCAAACTCACGCCTATGCAACAGCAGCAGCAGGCCAGTGTGATGGCTCTTGGTCCTAGAAGTTCAGTGAGGCTGCTAGACACTGACTAAGCCCAGGCTGAACTGCCTGGGGGAGGCAGCAAAGCAACAAGGAACTAGGCTGAGGAGGTCTTTTCCGGGTCCTGAACCCACCCACCAGGCAGGTTTCTCTTTCCCACCCACCAGGGAAGCTGCCAGTATCACTGGCACCCAGCGCAGGCTTCAGTCATGCCCCCAAAACGCTCTCCTACATTTAGCAATTCATTTTAGCAAATGAATATCTCTGGAGAGATTATCAAAGTGCTCCAGACACAGTTTAAAAAGCAAAGACTCTGAATTGGAGCCACGGTGGTGTTCTATGCCCAGCCTTGATCTCAAAGGGCTCAAGAGGCCACTTCCTCCTGTGATGGGAGGACCCTAGGGAGTCTGGTGAACAGAGCACAGCATGGGAATAAAGTGACTGAAGCCTCCGACTTCCCATGTATGTCCCAGGCTGTCCTGCTTCTCAGCACAGAGGAGGTCCCTTGGGTAGGGGCCAAGTGGTGTTGCACCCAGAGCACGGAGTTTGGAGAGAGGCAGGCCCAGGTTTCAATTTCATCTCTGCCTCTGACAACCCATGAGAGTTGGGCAGCGTAATGCATCCCCTAACCCTTAGTTCTCACACCTGTAAAATGCAGACTGCTTGCTAATTCTCAGGGCTAGATAGAAATCTGGCACAATCATGCCCGGGCATGTTGTGCAAACTCAACAAATGGCGACAGGACCTCAGCGGGTGCTAAGTTGACTGGGCACATCTGATTCCTCTTCATATAAGTAAATATTCCATGCAAATGTCTCTTCCAGGGAATCTTGTACTCCTGATGCCTGAAAATTGTAAGTGAAAACTGATCACATTACCAACTTGTTCAAAACCACAGCATTCAAAGAGAAAAAAGGAAAAGTAAATGTCAGCAAAAAAACCCAGCTGCAGAGCATCCCAGAGACGATCATACTTTGCTCTGCATATGAACACTAAATACGCACAGCTGGTCGTTAACAATGCCCCAGTGACGAGAAAGTCGGCAGGTTGGTCCCCATGAGGAAAGTGAAAATAAGTGATGGCTGAGACAGTTCACAAAGATGGCAAGGACAATCTTCTAAGCCATGGCATAAATGAGGACACTGAGGACACCTTGAAAGCACTGGACATAGTGGCCAAATGGCCACCACCCTCATGGCTCCTGTGCTGACAGCAGCCTCTCCTCTCAGCACCCTTCTTTCCCCGTGCAGCACCTACATGAAGATCCCCAGGCGGGAGAGGAACGCCACGCAGCACCCACAGCCTTGGTGCTGGTCCTGGGCTACAGGCAATGGATAAGGACACTGGGAAAGAATAAAGGAAGGGCTGGCACAACCCAAGGACAGAGCAGCAGCAGTCCAGCCTGTCTCTAAGAAGTCACACTTGTCTATGTCTTGCTTCCCATTAATTTAGGGATTGAGCTGAGCTGTCTCTGATAGAAGATGATCCACATCCAGATTTGCAGTGGAATTCTCTTAGACTGGAAACACTCAAATTACCTGATGATGGAATAAAAGCAGTGGGCAGAAGCCTGTTCTAGCCAGTTCTTGGAGAGAAGACAGTTCCCCTGCACTATCAACTGCCCATGAACGAGGCATTCGGGGTTGCTGCAGTGTTAGATTTCCTAATACAGAACATGAAATCCAGACCGTTTCACCACCTGCCTTGGGAAGGCTTCTAGATCAGCAATGGCCAAATATGTCCAGCACTGGCAGGTGCACAGAAGCCTGAGAAGATGATATAGAAAAGCTGCTTGGAAGACACTGAGAGGAAATTGTGAATCCCATGGCAAGGCCTCCAGCTGGTGAGCAGACACATTGCACTTGGAGTATAAAAGACCATTGTTGATATGGGCCATCAAGCATGAAAAGACACGACGGACCCTTAAATGCACATCCCTAAGTGAACGAAGCCAAACTGTAAAGGTACCCCATACTGCATGATTCCAACTACAGGACATTCTGGAACAGACTAAAATATGGAGACAGTAAAACCATCAGAGATTGCCAGGGGCCAACAGGGAGAGAGAGATGACTAAGGCAGAGCACAGGGCAATGCTCAGGCCAGAAAACTTGTATGATCTTGTAAGGGCGCGTCTATGTCATCATACATTTGTCAAAACCCAATTAGAGAAAAAGGACACACAACCCCAGAACTCGCAGGATATACAACACAAAGAGTGAGCCTGAATGGAAATGAGGAGCTTTAGTTAATAATAACATAGCAAGATTGTCTCAGCAATTGTAACCAAGATACCACACTAATGCAAGATGTTAAGAAAAAGGGCAACTGGAATGGAGGGAGGAGAAAGAAAGGGGTAGATGAGAATTCTCTGTGCTTTCGGCTCAATTTTTCTGTAAATCTAAAAGGCTTTAAAAAAATTAAGTTATCAAATTAAAACAAAACAAAAGTCCAAGACTAATATGTTGGTGGTGGCTGAACCTGGGAAGGTAAGGGCCAGGACTTCCTGTGACTGGCTCTGCTGGTTCTTCTTACAGCCGAGGGCTGCGCAAAAGGTCCAGGTGTGAGTCGCACAATGACGTTCGGCCAACTGAGGCACACCCAGGTCCTCAGCTTCAGCCCTGAGACCAAGCCAGGCTGTGTGGGAAGGCACCATGGGGAGCCTCCCAGAGAAGAGCCTGCAGGGCTGTCCCAGCGGCAAAGGAGTGGCAAAGTCAGCCGAAGCCTCTTCTGCCCAGTGGGGACTCCAGTTCCTGGTTGAGAGGAGCCAGGGTTGCCGCTGACAAGACACGGGCCTGCCCCAAACCTAAGAACAGCAAGGGTGCCAATGAGAAAGGGAAAAGCAAAGCCAGGCGCCAGGACAGCCTGAGGCAAGAAGGCATGGGCTTGATTTGGGAAAAACCAGCCGGAGGAGGCAGTACCTCTTCCATGGGGCCCAGCCTGTGTGTCAGAGTGGGGATACAGAGGAAGGACACAGAGACTAACAGAGACTCAAGGTTGGCAAGCCTTGTGGGGGGGCTGGGCACCCACCAGGGATGTTCTGCAGGAGGATGAGAAACTTGCTAGAACATTCCTTGCACTACCTCCCTCACACCACACAGGAGAGGGGAGAGAGGAGCTCACGCTTGATGCAAGGCTACACCAGGGTCAGAGGGCAGGCCCCCTGGGCACATGGGCCCAGCTGCCTTTGGTCTTAGGGAATGCGGCCAGTCCAAAATAAAAAGTCATTTAACCAGAGCTGCCTTGTGAAATGAGTAGACCAAAGGGCATGCTTCTTTGTAAATTATTACCATAATCGTTTACGTGTAATGCATGTTTGTGCAGGCAATGTGACGGTTCATGGAATACTCCACTGCTGACCCCTCCTCTCCCTGTTCCCACCATCCAATCCATCACCATAACTATCAATTCTATGGCTTAATGTCTCCTAAACCTGCACTTTGTACCACCTCCACTGCCCCCCTAGTGAAAGCTAAGTCATCTTTTGCATAAGCTATAGTAGGAGCCTCTTAACTGGCTTCCATAAACCCACCCTCATTACTCCTCCATCCCAGTTTCCACTCTGTAGCCAGAGTAGCAACTTTAAGAACACAGATCTGTCATTCACCAGCTTAGAGCCCACGGGTGGCTTCCTACTTGTCTTAGGACCAACATTCTTACCTCCGCCTGGAAGGCTTCCCCTTCTGGGCTCCCAGCCTCCTCTCCATTCAATGCCTCACCTCGATTCCCTGAGCTCTAGATCTGCTGGTCTCCCCCGATCCCTCAGGATACTCCCCAGCCAGGCCTCCACAGGGCCTTTGCACATGCTGGGTGCATGTATAGGACACTCTTCTCATTATCTCACATCAGCCATCACTTCCTAAAGCAAAATGTCTTCGCCAGACTTGTGATGAGGTCAACCCCTCAGCCCTGGAAACTCAGAATGCCCTGCACCTCTCTTTAACTGTACTTTCCACACACTTCCAATTTACATTTCTCAGTCTCCCTCCCTATACTGGAGCACCAAGAGCAGTGCCTGGGACACTGCCTGACACACAGCCCTGATAATCATTTTGTAAATAAAATAACAAACAATTCCCTGAGGTGGGTATTATCATCATCTCTATTTACAGATGGAATGTCTAAATATCCTGCCCAGTGGGGCTGATCGCTTCCTTAGTTCTAAACCTGGACAATCTGACCTCAAAATGTATGGCCCCTACAACTTGTGCTGTGTGCCTTTTAGGATGCAGCATGACTGGGAAAATCATTTCTCCCTTTTGACTTCCGTGACTTTTGGAGCAGCAAGGGAGGAGAGCAGAGCCCTTTCATACCTGCGGCTCCAGGCACCCAGCACTTTAAAGAAGCCCTGGTATCCATAGCCAGCTGGAGCCCAGGAAACTCCATGGACACTTAGAGGATAACAACAGCTTTCTCACACTCAGGGGACCACACTCCTTGTGAGGCAGCTATGAATGCATTCAGGCTCTCAGTGAAGACTTGGAGGAAAGAAGCAAGTTTGGGAATAACTAGCCATTTCTGAAGAACATGTTAATCCCCCAGCTGGAGGTCTGGGCCTCTCCTGTTACAAATGTAGGGGATATGGCTGCTTCTTACCTTGCTCTTCTGCAGACCTGTTACAGAGGAGGCCACAGCTGCACCTCGGGGTGTGTCCAAAGAGAAGGGAGCCAGGGGCAGGGCCATGAGATGCATCACTGTGTCTCCTGCTCTGGTCTCCACTCAGCAGTGGAAAAGGAGCACTCCCCACACTGAGAACGGGAGCTGGCCGGTTCACCTCAGGGTGAGAAGGACGAACCTAAGTCTGCAGACTTGGTTAAGGAAAGGTTCGATGCAAGATCACAAGGGAGGGAGAAAAGGCAGCTTCCCAGAGAGGCAAGTAATTCAGACCCTGGCCCCATGAGGGGTAGCCGAGACTACTGCCAATCTCCAGGGCTCAAATAGAGTCTACTTAAGATCCTGTACTTTGGAAAGTTAACTGGTTTTTCATTATACGTCCTACAGGTGTGTGTGTGTGTCCTATAAAAGCCCTCAAATATTAATATATCAACTGGTTTCAATAATGCTACCAAAAACGTAAGGTGTACCACAAGGTTAATGTTCAAGTGTACCTAGGGGATTACACCAGGTGTGACAAAAATTAAAGTGTGAAGCACCCCAGGTGTAAGAAAGTGGAAATGAGACAGAGTTACCTTCCTCACTGTTTATTCCTCACTTGGAAAATCCTTCCAGAGCATGTCTGACTTAGTCCATCTGTGCAGCTCTAACAAAATACCAAAGGCTGGGTAATATATAAAGAACAGATTTTTTTTTTTTCTTTTTTAGAGACAGGTTCTCGCTCTGTCACCCAGGCTGTGATATAGTGGCATAATCATAGCTCACTGTAACCTTGAAATCCTGGGCTCCAGTGACCCTCCTGCCTCAACCTACTGAGGAACTAGAACTGCAAATGCGTGCCGCTAAGCCTGGTTCATGTTATAAAATTTTGTAGAGACAGCATCTCACTATATTGCCTAGGTTGGTCTTGAACTCCTGGGCTCAAGCAATTCTCCCATCTTAGCCTCCAAAGAGCTGGGATTACAGGTGTGAGACACCATGCCTGACCATGAACAGAAATTTTTTTCTCAGTTCTGGAGTCCAAGATCAAGAGGCTGGTGGGTTCATTGTGTGGTGAGGGCCAGGTGTCTGCTTCCAAGATGATGCCTTCCTGCTGCACCCTCCAGAACACTGTGTCCTCACACAGATTAGAGGAGAGTGAAATTGAAAGCTGCATGAAGCCCCTTTTACAGGGGCCTTGATCTCATTCATGAGGGAGGAGCTCTCAGAGCCTAATCACCTCTTAAATGCAGATCCCTAAAGGGCCACCTCTTAATACTATCACATTAGCCATTAAATTTCAACACCTGAATTTTGGACGGGACACATTCAAATGATAGCCGTGCCTCAGCTGAAAGCCTGAAGTGTTCTTTTTCAAGTTATGATTCACATTCACGAAATACCTGCCCCAGAATCACCCCCATGAACTTGTAAAAATGCAGATGCCTGAGAACCCCTTCCAAGCCACTGACCCATCACATCGTCATGTCGGAGTGAGGTGTCACAAGTCGCCATAGCTGGGAGCCACAGGCATTAACCTCTGAGAGCCATTGCTTCCAAAGGTGTTCAGTTTAAGTAAAGGATGTCATTCCATTACAGATGGTGACAATAAAAAAAACAAGGAAGGCCACCACTTCTGTCTGGTCACTGATTTCTGTGCATCTTTTGGGGAAACAATCGTGCGTGCTATGTTTCCTGGCGATGTTACCCCTACTGCAGGCAGGGCACTGTGCTAGGTGCTGAGGATTCAAAGATCTGCAAGGCATAAGAACTACCACTTGGTAGGTAAGACAAAACCATCACAAGTGATGATGAGCAAGGCAGATGGCTGCTACAGAAAGACACCCTGCTCCCTGGCTGTGGAAGCCAAGCTCAGCAGCATGAGTGCCAGTGGGGCTGCCCAGACTATGTCAGGGGCACCATTCCTCGGCCACCGCTCATCTTTGCTTCTCCTGAGCCCCTCTGAGAACAGATGGCATTGCTGAGGTCCCTCCATGTTTCTCAGTCCCTGTTGGCACCTCCATTGCAAATAAGAGTCAAGAAAACGATCTTCCACAACTTTTGTAATCATCCAGGTCTTAACCCACAGGACGTGGCAAGACTGGTCAAAATGTCAAGGAATGCGACATTCTGGCAGGGGAACGAGTCACGCACACCCTCTGTCAGCGAGGGGCAGCTCTCCCCTCCCTGGAGAGGATGGTCACCTGATAACCATGCAGCCAGAGCAGGGGCACACAAAGCCGGGCATCCAGGCCCTCCTCCACCGTGGCAGCCAGGGGCACACAATGCCAGGCATCCAGGCCCTTCTCCACCATGGTGGGCAGGGACACAGATGTCATGGCCAGATTGCCTCCACATTGGAAAACAGGAGGCGCTTTCTCTCCACCCCGCTACAGCAACCTGGATACCCACCACCAGCCTTCCCACGGCAGCCTGGAAATCAGCGATGTGCCAACCATAAAGCATCCCATTAGCTTTTACGCCACCTGTTCCCTTTTCACTAATCTCACTGACCCCAGGCCAGCAGCGAATATTCAGTTCAACTCAAACATTTCTTACCTCTCCATGCAAGACAGGTGGCCTCTGGAGCCAGAGCTCTGAGGCCGCCTCCAGGGAGTGACTGCAGTGGGTAAGAGGCCCACAGTTTAACTTTCTAGACCAACAACAGTGGCTGGAAAGTCCAGCTGTTCCCATGAATTGGACCTGCGGCAGGTACAGGGAAGTGCTGCAGGCGGGAGCTGAGCCTCTCACACTGGGCTCCTCCCTTAGTTCTTTCCTCTTCCACAAAGACTCCCTCATCCCCCACCTCTGGGAGGCCTGAGGAAGGCAGGGGCAGAAACAATCCTTGTAACCTTCTCCAGTCCTTCAACAGAGACTTCATTATCTCCCAAACTCGGGGATCTAAAGGGGTGAAGCAAGCAGCAGCTGGAGCCTGAGGGGAGGGTGGAAGGTTGTGTTTACTGGAGGGAGGGAGAAGGGAGGACAAGCACATTCCAGCCTTCCTGAGACCCAGGAAGTTCCTGGCATCTTCTGCAAATGCCATTGGCACTGATTAGGCTAGATTTCCACCTTTACAACAACAGCTTTGTAGCTTAAGACTCCAGACAAGTAGTGTAGAAAAAAATTCCAATTAATTTTGAAAACCCCAATTTTGTTATTCTGACTCAGCCATAAAGTAGGTTTGCATTGAGGCAGTAAATTGTTGTCTCATCTACCTCTGTTGCTTCTGCTCCTAGAACAGACACTCAAATCAGATCACGAGTCACGGCAGATGGACAGGGAGAAGGAGAGGCCATGCTTTAATTTTAACAAATGAAGTGATTGAACCACATCTTTATTTTTCAAAGGAAAAATAGTGGCAAATACTAATGGGACAAATTCTTTATGCTATCTAAGTTTCCATTCCCAGAAAGAGATGTTAAACGGTACATGGTTAAATGGTTAAGCCTCTCCCCAGAGCAATTTGGATTGAGGAGGACATACTCAAAACAACCTTAGAGATTCAAAAAAAAAAAAGTCCTTGGAAGAGAAACTAGATTCAAGAATTGGATGCCTTGCTACTACTACTTCTGCTAAATATTGACATAAAAGAAAGGAGAAACAGAATGTCTCACACCTAGTGGGCGGTCCATAATTATCTGCTAAGTGACTGACTGAATGATTTACTTTGAGTCCCAGTGGCTCTGAACCAGCAAGCTTACACAGACACTATAAAGGCAAGCAGGGTTGAAGATTTATGATTGCCCAGTTGCCCCCAGTGACCATAAATCTTTGCCAGCTTCTAGGCTGTTCCAGGCAGTCCAGTTAGAAGCTGAGAAGGCTTAACAACAGTGTATTGCAGTGACTTCCTTTGGAAGGCCCTGTTGATGCTCCTATTTATAGAAAGGAGTGAGAGGTCAAGTAGGACTACAGTTTCAGTCTCTCTGACACAAGAGAGGAGAATCCCAGTTCTCCACTCACTGAGACAGGTTCTTCAGCCCAGAGAGCGACCAGGCTACAGAGTGGCAGGTCTTCAATCCTTGGACACAGCAGAAGATGGGCAAGGGGCATTCAGGCCGATCCCTGCCCGTGACCTGACACTGCCTTAGCACTGGGAGTTTCCTGTCCTCTGGCCTCCCATAGCTCTGTGGTCCTAGGCATATTAAAATCCATCAAGAATGGGCACAGTGTCCATTCCTCTCCTGAACTTTCTCCTGAGAAAGTTCAGGAGAGGAATGGTGGGGATGGTTGCAAAAAAAATAATAAATGTACTTAATATAACTGACCTGTACACTTAAAAATGGATAAAATGTTAAATTTTATATTATGTGTATTTTACAACAATAAAAAAAACAAAACAAGGGGCTGGGCATGGTGGCTCATGCCTGTAATCCCAGCATTTGGGGAGGCCAAGGTGGGCGGATCACTTTCAGCTCAGGAGACCAACCTGGGCAACATGGCAAAATCCCATCTGTACAAACACACAAAAATTAGCCAGGCATGGTGGCAGGTGCTTGTAGTTCCAGTTACTTGGGAGGTTGAGGTGCAAGGATAGCTTGAGCCCAGGAGGAAGAGGTTGCAGTGAGCCGAGATCGCACCACTGCCTTCTAGCCTGGGCAACAGCGACACTCTATGTCAAAAGCAAAAAACATCAATCAAGATGTGTATCAGTTGTCTCCACTAGCAAACTAAGAGCTCATTGAGGGCAGGAACTGCATTTCAATTTTTTTTAGCCCCCATGTATAACATGGTATCCACACATACACATACTGCAATTTGTTATTGAGTGAATAAACTGGAGCTGTCTGCCATATAAAATGCTTAGGTTGAAAACTACCATAAAATGCATTTTCTGAAATGTTCAAGTTAAGAATAAGAGTAACCCATATAATTGCATGAGTATTTAACTTCCTCTTGAAATTGACACAGATCTGAAGATGGTCATACAGGTTATATTAAAAAGGCTGTAACTAGTAACTGCTCTAGGTATGTAAGTAAAGTACAAAGCAAAAGCAGACACATATTCTTTTTATAACTTTTGCCTTTATTTATCAATTTATTCCAGACAGAATGCCTCCTAGATCAACTGTCATATTTATTAACTGAGTCAATCTCACCTTTAAATCAGTGTCAATAACTGTATTCAACATGTGTAAGTACTCAAACAAGTAGACTTCCCCTGTACTCACTGAGATGCTAAAGAATAACAAACATCAACCCCCAAACGGTGGTCAAACAAACAAAACAGGATCTTAAACTGTGCAACAAATTATAAGAGCCTCTCTTACATTTTATAGCAGAACAAGAAAATCATTTTATCGGGTTCACCAAGGACAGAACTGTTTGTGCTAACTGTTTGTGAGTCAAGAGTAGTCAGAAGCCAAGGTGGTTTAATAAAATGTAAAATATTTTAAATAAAACACTAATCATTTTTGCATCCTACTGGTAAGCAATCAAAGAGCTACTCCTTTAATTAATGGAAAAGAATGATTTATAATTGGCATACAAATTGTGGTAGAACATTATTTGGTTCTCTTCACTAAATTACACACGCCACTTAAAATCCTGTTTACAGTATCATTTTGTACATACTCTCAAGAGACAAAACAAACAGGGGTTGCCAAACAAAGATAAATCTTGGCTCAAGCTGTGTCCAAATCCTTACAAGGGTTTTGAATTTGTTGAGTAACCATTTCTTGGGATAAGTGGAAGGTGACAGAAATGGAAGAGGGATTTAGAGAAAAAAGGAAATAAGAAAACCATGACCACTGTATTAGTCTGTTCTCATGCTGCTGATAAAGACATACTCAAGACTGGGTAATCTGTAAAGAAAAAGAGGTTTAATGAACTCACAGTTCCACATGGCTGGGGAGGCCTCACAATCACGGCAGAAGGCAAAAGGCACTTCTTTCATGGCAGCAGCAAAACAGAAATGAGAACTGGACAAAAGGGGTTTCCCTTTACAAAACCAGCAGATCTTGTGAGACATTCACTACCACAAGAACAGTATCAGGGAAACCGCCCCCCAAGATTCAACGATCTCCCACAGGGTCCCTCCCACAACACGTAGGAATTATGGGAACTACAATTCAAGATGAGATTTGCGTGGGGACACAGCCAAACCGTGTCATCCACATTAAGCATTAAATAAATGCCTACTGAAGAAATGGATGAAAGCTGGGATAAGGAGGCTTAGGACAGGGGGCTCCAGAGCCACATCCTATGAATGGCAGAAGGAAATGGCGGATGAGCTTTTATCAAGAGCAGCTGTTCAAAATCAGAATGGGCTTCCTTGCAAGGACATTCCAAATCTGAGTGACCCAGCAGAGGCAGATGTCATCCCCTCTCTCCTCCAGATGTATACAGCTACCTCCCACCCCTCACTCCTCCGCTTCTCCCTGGGCCTCCATCAAGCACTTTAGCATTTACTCATTACGTACAGGATGCAAGCCAAGTTCACCTTCTCATTTCCTATCTCTTTCCCATCATAACTCTCTTCTTCATCTTCCTATCTCTTACTCACTCCTGGAAATTATTTGAAAATGCAGACTCTGATACAGACATCCACACACTCCAATTCTAATACAGAAAATGTATTTTTTTTCTTGTTTTCCTGTTTTTCTGAGTAGTGTGGCATGTGGGGACCACTGACATAGCCAACTTTCCATCTAGTGTAGCAGTCTCTGAGATTTTCCCACATATGAGACATCCTTGTCTCCTCCTCTTCTTTTTCCTCCTCTTTTTCTGCTTCCTGTGTCCTGGAGATGCTGATTAAACAAGCCTTGTGTGACTTTTTAAAGCTTCCTTGGTGATTTGGATAATAAGGAGATTTGGGAAGCACTGGTCTTGGTAACCTCTAAGCTTCCTTCTCTCAATGAATCAAATCTTGGCCCATGTCTGCCAGGAACAGCCTATACAAAAAATGATTTATACTCTGTATTTAAACAACAGAGTAAGAAAAAGATAACTGGGAAAAGAGAACTGATCAGAATATTCCAGGGTCTATCTCCCTCCCACTAAAAGGCCAGCCAAATGTGTGACTGCCATGTCATCCTCTAGCGCAGGGGTCCCAACCCCCAGGCCATGGACTAGTACTAGTCCTGAAAGATGAGAGGCCCTGAAAGATGAGACACTGTGTGGAAACAGAGAGGACAAGAAAACAGGCCTGCAGGTGAAGGAACCATTGTGGAAAACCAGCCCAGTCCGGTCTTCAGATGATTCCAGAGCCAGTCACCATCTGACTCCCACTGTGTAAGAGAGCCCAAGAGGGAACCACCCAGCTGAGCCCAATCAACCCCCAGAACCATGAAATATAATAATACATATTGTGTTAAGCTACTGAGATTTGGGGGTGTTTTGCAGCATTCAACAACAGACACCTGGAGCAGATAGGTAATTTGCCAGTCCAAATCTCCTTTAAAGCATAGTGGTACTGGTCCGTGGCCTGTTTGGGACCAGGCCACACAGTAGGAGTGAGCATGGACAAGAAAGCATTACCACCTGAGCCCCGCCACCTGTCAGATCAGTGGCAGCATTAGATTCTCATAGGGGTGCAAACCCTATTGTGAACCACACACGAAAGGGATCTGGGTTGTGTGCTCCTTATGAGAATCCAATGCCTGATAATCTGACATGGAACAGTTTCATCTCAAAAGCATCTGCTCCCAACCCCCTGGTCTGTGAAAAAAAATTGTCTCCCATGAAACCGGTCCCTGGTGCCAAAAAGGTCAGGAACCACTGCTCTAGCAGACTTGAGTACAACACAAACAATCAGGGTCAGGATTTGGAGACAACAAAATAACCAGGCAGCCCAGCCAGCATCCAAATCAAGTCCACAGAATGAATGGGAAAAGTCAAAATGGTCCAGCCTAAACCTGCAGGCAATCAAATCTCATGCATGGAATTTCATGCTCTGTGAGGACCCTGAGAAGAGGATTCAGTAGCACCTTTTAGGGAGACATTGAGAAACAAACAGAATCTGGAATGGTACTCACTCCCAGACACTGAGTCAGCAAGCTCCAGCCTCTGCGCACAGTCATCTGCACCTGGAACCCTCTTCTTTCCCTATCTACACCTCAAATCCCAGTTCAAAGACCACTCCGGTGCCTGAAACCATTTCCCTCATGAATAGTCAGCAGGGTAAGGTCTCCCTCCCATAAAGTCTCACCTTTGAATTTCATGTCAATAACCACATTCAATGTGCATAAGTACTCAAACACACAGATTTCCCCTATACTTTCTGAGATGCTAAAGAATAGCAAACATCCACCACCAAGCAGTTAAATATACAGGTACTATATTGCCTCCAACATAAAAGATGACTTGATACTATATTGCAGATGAGACTAGAACATTTCCCCAATCTTCCACAAGGAGAGCATAATGTTTTCCAAATTCAATCAAGGATCTATGACGCTTAAATGAAGATTCTAAGAGCAGGTGTTATGGTCTCTGCCCCGTCACACTGTTGCAGACGCTCTGAGAGACATACCGACATCTGATGTACTTGTGTCTCTCCCAAGTTCGAGAACTGTTCTTTGCACACAGTCAATAAATAAACATCTGGTGGATAAATTCACTCCACAGATACTTATTGAATGCCTGCTATATGCCAGGCATTGTTCCAGATGCTGGGAATAGAGCAGGAAACAAAATTGACAGAATCTTTGCACTCCTGGCTTTTAGATGTGCAAAATAATGTTAGTAGGAGATAAGTACTATAGGGAAAAGCAAAGTAAGAAAAGGAGCCAGGAAGTGTGGAGGCTGCTGCCACTTCAACAACAGTTCATCCTGGAAGGTTCACTGGGAGTCTGACGTACCATAAAGTCCTGAAAGTGGTGAGGGAGGGAACCATGTAGAACGTTCCAGACAGAGGGAACAGTAAGCTGCAGAGCCCAGAGGAGAAAACATGTGAGGACCAAGGAGGCCAATATGGGGAGCAGAGAGAGTGAAGGGCAAAAAAGTGGGGGATCAGAGAGGTAACCGTGGTGGGGGAATCAGATCACACAGGTGGTGTAGACCAATGTAAAGATATAACTACTGTACAGCATTTGACTTACATTAACAGGATCACTCTGGCATCTGGTTTGAGGATAGGGCGCAAGAGAAGAAGAAGGGAGGGCAGGTAACGGCTGCAAAAGTAATCCAAGCAAGAGAACTTGGTGGTATGGACCAAGGTAGAGGAGGCCAGACTCTGGGTCTATTTTGAAGGTAGAGCCAATGGGATTTGCTGACAAATTGACTATAGAATGAAAAATATGGTGGGTGTGGTGGCTCACGGCTATAATCCCAGCACTTTGGGAGGCCGAGGAGGGTGGATCATGAGCTCAAGAGATCAAGACCATTGTGGCCAACATTGTGAAATCCTGTCTCTACTAAAAATACAAAAATTAGCTGGGCGTGCTGGCGCACGCCTGTAGTCCCAGCTACCCGGGAGGCTGAGGCAGGAGAATCGCTTGAACCTGGGAGGCGGAGGTTACAGTGAACCGAGATCATGCAACTGCACTCCAGCCTGGCGACAGACAGAGACTCCATCTCAAAAAAAAAAAAAAAGAAGGCAAAATAAAGAGATCTAGGATGACTTTGAGCAACTGTTAGGATGAAGTTGCCATTCTTGACATGCATAAAGTGGGGAGGAAGAGCCGTGGAGAAAAAGAGGGTTGAAGATCAGGAGCTGGGCTTTGGGCAAACTAAGGCTGAGCTTCCTACTAAGTGTCCAGGTGGAGACATTGAAGAGGAAGTTGGAGATATAAGAATGAACTTTCATAAACGGGTCCAGGCTAGAGATATGCATTTGTGATTCACCAGTATATAGACAGCATTTTAAGCCATGAGACTAAGAACCTCAAAAGATAGCATGTAGAAGGATAAGAAAGGTGACATGGTTTGCCCTGAGTCAGGCATCAAGGGAGAATTTGACCAAAACCATCCTTTTCCCGCCTTTAACCTACAAGTTGGAATCAAGGACAGGCTACACACCTAAGAAAGCCTTGCTGAAGGGTGATCATTGGCTTTCACCTTCCTGTAGATGCCTGGAGGGGTTCTGTGTTGGGGGGTTGAGGGACAGATTTATGTGACTCATTTGAAAGAACAGAAAGGTAGTAGAAGCTGCTGAACTCAGTTAGAACTACTCAGGGTCAAGATTCCAAACTGTGGTTGTTGATGCCAAGGAAAGCACAGTTTTATCCAGAGATGTGCTTGATAAGAAAACATTCTATATCAGTCTGAAGAGAGGCTTCAAAGGTTTCAAATGGGAGCAATCCTAGAATGTAAAGTCAGAAATGTTCCCTACTGAAAGAAAAGCAAAAGCATCAATGATAAGTTTAGCCATCAACAGAAAGCCTCCAACATAAAAGATGACTTAATACTATATTGAAGACGACACTAGAATATATCTCAGTCTTCCTCAAAAAAAGCAGAATGTTTTCCAAATGCAATCAAAGACAGCCAAGTATCTTCCTTATCCAATCAAGAGGCTAGAGTGTCACTCAAATCCAGTAACAGTGGCCCTGAGAAATGGGACTAGAATGTACAGCAAGTCATGCAGGAACACTAACATCTGCTCTATTGCATTATGATCCCTGTCTGGGGTGGCGCTGTGTCAACAGAAATAGACTAAGAAATGCAGTGTGAGGGGTGGAGAGTGCTATCAAATAGTTTAAATGCATCACTGTTCACCTGGTGCTTTTGGGGAGAAGGGAGTACACAGACACTCAAGGATTGATCTCAGTGCTGTCCAGAAAAAAAAACTTACAAGAAGGAGGAATTTAGTGAGTGAATAAAGGTTAATTAAAACATCCTATAAGGGCCAGGCGCGATGGCTCACGCTTGTAATCCCAGCACTTTGGGATGCCGAGGCAGGCGGATCACCTGAGGTCGGGAGTTTGAGACCAGCCTGACCAACATGACAAAACCGGTCTCTACTAAAAATACAAAAGTTAGCCAGGCAAGGTGGTGCGTGCCTGTGATCCCAGCTACTCAGGAGCCTAAGGCAGGAGAATCACTTGAACCCGGGAGGCAGAGGTTGCAGTGAGCCAAGATTGCGCCATTGCACTCCAGCCTGGGCAACAGAGCGAGATTCTGTCTAAAATAAATAAATAAATAAATAATTTAAAAAATTAAAAATCCTGTAAGAAAAAACATGCCATAAGAAGGTAATTCCTGGCCGGGTGCGGTGGCTCACGCCTGTAATCCCAGCACTTTGGGAGGCTGAGCGGGGTGGATCATGAGGTCAGGAGATCGAGACCATCCTGGCTAACACGGTGAAACCCCGTCTCTACTAAAAACACAAAAAATTAGCCGGGCACGGTGGCAGGCGCCTGTAGTCACAGCTACTCAGGAGGCTCAGGCAGGAGAATGGCGTGAATCCAGGAGGCAGAGATTGCAGTGAGCCGAGATCGCTCCACTGCACTCCAGCCTGGGCGACAGAGCGAGACTCTGTCTCAAAAAAAAAAAAAACAACAACAAAAAAGAAGATAATTCTTGTTCTTCTGTTCCCACACCAATCAATCTTCCGCAGGACCCGCCCATCAGGAAGGCATGCCCTGAGCACAGAGGTCTTTTTAAAATTCCAATTCACCTTCGACCTCTTCTGAACAAAATGTATGATTTTAGAATGTGTTGTACAAACATTTGTCTGATCATTTAATTAAGCTATTACCAAAAGAAGATTCATGAAAATACATTATTTCACCATCAAACCAGCAAACCAGTTAAAAGCATGCAAACACACACACATACACACACACACACACATATAAAAGCCAAGGTAGGCGGATCACCTGAGGTCAGGAGTTTGAGACCAGCCTGGCCAACATGGTGAAACCTTGTCTCTACTAAAAATACAAAAATTTGCTGGGCATGGTGACAGGTGCCTGTAACCCCAGCTACCCAGGAGGCTGAGGCAGGACAATCGCTTGAACCCAGGAAGCGGAGGTTGCAGTGAACTAAGATTGCACCATTGCACTCCAGCTTGGGCAACAAGAGTGAATCTCCGTCTCAAAAAAAAAACAAGACTAAGCCAGGCATAATTTAAAAGAAAAGTCAAACCTGACCACCCCACACACCGCTGCTTCCATGGCTCCTCACTGAGCTGAAAATTCTGACTCCCTGGCTTGGCCCACAAGGTCTCCTCCTGGTTGGACCACAGAAACTTCTCCAGCTTTGCCTCATGATTAGCAGCCACCCCGGCCTGGTATCCATTTCCTAAACATTCTCCCCCTTTCCTCCCCAGGCTCTCAGTGCTGGGTCTTTGAGTCGGCCACCTACTGGCCCAGGCCGTCTCCAGCTTCAGGTCATCCCCCACTTCAGGCCCTGACCCCATCTTGGCCTCTAGCAAACACTGTCAGTTGGCTTGTCCCTCTCTGGGCCATCATGATGTTTATCAACCACTCTGGACCCCCGGAAGCTCAGGTCCTGACACAGTGCACAGAGGCGCTGCTCCCCAAAGCTTTTCATGCTTCCAGCTTCAGATTGTCAAAATCAAGTAGACAGGATGTAGAGCTCACCTATACAATGACAAGCCTATGGATCAGTCAGTATTGAAGGTCACATAAAGTCCAAAGACACAGTGGGGCTCAGCAAAAGCCCAGTGGAATCACTGAGTTCGCTGAGGGGACTGTCTGGTAACACACTCCCCTCTGAGGCCCAGCTCTAAATTACGTGGGGCATTTGCTCTTCAGACCAACAGTGGAATTATATCCCTTCAAAATGGATGGGAAAATTGCTCCTGAGGGTTTTTGAAGACCATACCAAGAGGAAAAGCCTGTCTGCTAAGCTTCCTGGAATTAATGTCTTTTCTCCCTGATTAAATAAAACAATTAATTATCTGAACTGAGGGTGGAGATGTGGCAAGGGGCATTTCTTTTTAGAAGACCCGAGAACAATAAATGGACCCACTCCATTTATTGCAAATCCATCCTTGGTCACGGGAGACACCGAAGACCAGGCACGAATATTCCGGTGGCCTCCTTCCAGAGACAGGGTAGGGCTGGGTTTTGCTGCCCCTCTGAAGTTGGGTGTGACTAAGGGACTTGCTTTGGCCAAGGAACTCTGACATGAAGTGATGTGTGCACTTCCTGGTAGAGGCTTTAGGAGCCGACAGGTGCCATGCCTGACCATTGCCTGCCTTGCTAGTCATGGCTGCACATGTCCACACAGAGCCTCAGCAGCCTAGGTCCCTGAGTTATGGTGAGAATAGAATCCCACATCAGCCAATATAAGCTACACAGCAAGAGTAAGCATATGACTTGCTTAGTTTAAGCCACTGAAATTTTGGGTCACTCCTGAGTGTAACATACCCTCGCCTATCCTCACCAATACACAGAGCTGATTTGTCACTGCTTGCTGGAATGATAAATGATCATCAGCTTCCTAATACAGACAGGGAGGCCACAGAGCTATTATGCAGAGGTAGCCTTCACTCTGTGGAGCCCTGAGCCCTGCACCCAGCAGCAAGGGTAGGCAGAAACACAGCATCTTCCAATCAAACACATTATCTGTCAGAATCTATGCTAAGTGCTAGGAATATGGTAGTGGACTGTTGCTGGAAACTCCTGTGGTTAAGGTGAGGGTGGTCCCCGTGGCAAGATGAGCAGTCAGAAAACTGGTGAGGTAGTTGGCAAGGGCAAAGAACAAAGGGCAGATGACAGGAGCCTTGCAGGTCTGTGTGACTTTCATGAGACACAGTCGGTGTCAGGCTGACCATTGCTACACACTTTCCTAAGTGTTTCACCTGCACTTAACCCCTTCATCCTCACAACTACCCTGTAAGAGAGGCAACACCATTGTTGACATATTATAGATGAGGAAATTGATATAGAAAGGAGTTGAGTGAATAATGGACCCATGCAACCCAGCCAAACTGAAAAGCAGGAAGTGAGAATGCTACTACATCAGAAATAGAGTACAGTTAATAATGGCCAGGAATTAAAAGGGGGAAAGACCTGTAACTAAATGTGATAGCCAGGAGCCAACAGATGGTATGTTTAGGTGAGAAGGTCCTGGTTGCCCAACCACGGACATGAGGGTATGAAGGGAGAATTAGTCAATCCCACTGCCAACGGATGAATAAAGCCATAACCTCATGATCAAGCATATCTCAGTCAGGCTATGCAGCTACCCAAGTGTGCCCAGCTTTGGTTTGTTCAAACAGATAATTTCATTCATTCACCAACTAATTCACAAATCGTTTTGGGCACCAGCCCCGTGCAAGGCACTGTCTTACACTCCGGGACACAAAAGTAAACAAAATTGTGTGGTGGCTGCTCTCAAGAAGCCTTTCAATCAAGGGGAAAAACTAGACAGACTGGGAGTAAGGACCCACTGAGAGCAAAACAGAGGCTACTTGTCCACATTTTTGGCAGACAGAAGTCCAAAATATGCTTTAAAACTGCTGTCTCCAAGATATAGGTACAGTAATGACAAAACACACCATATGGCCATGAAGAGGATGGGATGGGGGAAGGGACAAAAGGGATATGTTCTGAGAAATGCATCCATAGGTGATTCTGTCATTGTGCAAACATCATAGAGTGAACTTACACAATCTAGACGGTACAGCCTACTCCATGCCTAGGCTGTAGGGTATGGCCTATTGCTCCTTGGCCACACACCTGTGCAGCATGTGACTGTCCTGTCAGATACTATCTACCAGGAGGTGGCTGGATACCCTCTTCCAAGGGAAGTGAGGCTTGCCTAGGAGCAAGAAGAGGTGGGAATGACGGAGACGGCCCCTCCATACTCCATTTGTGCCTTGGCACAAAGACATGACTGGTCACAGACTGAGTCCCTCCTGTGTTCACATCACATCCTACCCGGGATACTCGTTCTCCACGCGCACTTGGATGTGTGACTACACCTGCAAATTAGTTGCTAAAGAACCCATATATTAACTTCTGAATCTATGACAGAGAAGAAAATAACATTCAACTTGCCCGATTAGCTCACGGGGTTGTCACAACTAATCCTTCTTCAAAAACCAAAAGAATCACTGACCTGCCATCAACAGGAACTCCTTAAAACTTGGGAAAAATGTGAACAGTCGGAAAGTAAGCGTTACGCGATAGCAAGTCTCTGCTGTTCCTCTCAGATGTTTAAAATAAACATGCTTATAAATATACATCAACACGAGATTCTACATAAACCACTGAAACTTTTGTTTCACTTGCTCGTCTTAAGAAATGTCCCAGTTTGGGCCGGGCATGGTGGCTCACACCCGTAATCTCAGCACTTTGGGAGGCTGAGGTGCGTGGATCACAAGGTCAGGAGTTCAAGACCAGCCTGGCCAAGATGGTGAAACCCTGTCTCTACTAAAAATACAAAAAATTAGCCAGGTGCGGTGGCAGTCGCCTGTAATCCCAGCTACTCAGGAGGCTGAGGCAGGAGAATAGCTTGAACCCAGGAGGCGGAGGTTGCAGTGAGT
>NW_012115389.1:4771918-4793874 GCF_000951035.1 Colobus angolensis palliatus
TATCACAAGGTCAGGAGTTCAAGACCAGCCTGGCCAAGATGGTGAAACCCTGTCTCTACTAAAAATACAAAAATTAGCCAGGTGCAGTGGCAGTCGCCTGTAATCCCAGCTACTTGGGAGGCTAAGGCAGGAGAACCGCTTGAACTCGGAGAGCGGAGGTTGCGGTCAGCCAAGATCGCACCATTGCACTCCAGCCTGGGTGACAGAGTGAGACTGTCTCAAAAAAAAAAAGAAAAAGAAACGTCCCAGTTTGGTGACGTGGTAGAACCCGCAGTCAGATGTTAACCAGGTTCATAATAACTCTCTATGTACTATGACATTTGGAAGCATTTTTCTGAACGCTGAATTTCCCTGAAGTCCTAACACAAAATATGTTTATTTTTTATTCTATTTCCTTTTTGTACAGGTGGAGCAATAAAGTTGAATTTACACACCCATTTTCACCAACTCATTTCCTCTTTATAATTTCAGGGCTGACTGTACTAAAGAAAATTCAAGTAAAGTTTATGACTAACATCAGCCAGAATTGCTTGCTAATAGTCCAAGATAACTCACACACACACACACACACAAATCCTCTTCAAATACGAAAAGTCTAATTTGCTATAGTAATCATGAAAGATAGAATTAAAAAACAACAGAATCTTTGCACGATTTGTATCGAGTGGATATTTATGGATTTCCAGCATAATAATGCTTCCACTAACAGTGGACCACATATACAACAGTGGTCCCATCAGATTATAATACCATATTTTTACTGCACCTTTTCTGTGTGTAGACGTGTTTAGATACACAAATGCTTCCATTGTGTTACAACTGCCTACAGTATTCAGGATGGTCACATGCTGCACAGGTTTGTAGCCTAGGAGTCATAGGCTGTACCACAGAACCTAGGTGTGTAGTAGGCTGTACCATCTAGGTGTGTGTAGTTCACTCTATGATGTTCACAAATCAACAAAGTCACCGAAGGTTGTATTTCTCAGAACATATCCCCATCACTAAGCAAAGCATGGCTGGCTACTGTACTTACTTGGTGACAGTAAGTAGTACTGTGCGTCTCACATGTATTATCTCATTTAATCTTCACAACAACCTTATAAGGTAGGTCCACATCTTTATTATCCCCATTTTACAGCCGAGTAAATAGAGAGTGCTACCATGGACTGACTGTTTGTGCTCCCCAAAATTCACATGGTGAAGCCCTAACCCCCACAGTGATGATATTAGGACGTGAGACCTTTGGGAGGTTATTAGGCCATGAGAGTGGAGGCCTCATGAATGGATGATCTCTATCTCTCCATGTGAGGATACAGCAGGATGACCGCCATTTGCAAACCAGGAAGTAGGTCCTCACCAAACACCCAATCTACTGGTCCTGACCTCGGAATTCCCAGCCTCCAGAACTGAGAAACGCATCTATATTGTTCAAGCTACACAGGCTATGGTATTTCGTTATAGCAGCCTGAGGCAGTTAAAACAGAGAGGCTGAATAATTTCCCTCAAGGTACATAGCTTGGAAATAGGGAGGTCAAATTCAAACCTGGCAAGTCTGGATACAGAGTGCATGCCCTTGACCACTACACAGTCTAACGCTGTTCTGCTGCTGACCATAACCTGAAAATCTATAAATGCATACCAATTTCATGAAAATGGCTGAATTTAGTCAAACGATAAGATTAAGTTTTATGGTTTTTAAATATCCTTTACACACAAGTTAGTTAGCTATATAGTCAATTAGAAATTTGGCATATCCAAAAAAACTAATTCTTATTCCACCACTGAATCCTATTTCCCACTTCAACTAGCAGCTGCTACGGACGAAGAGGAAGGGGATAAACATACTGCAAATCATTTACTGCAGTAAGTAATTCTATTTCAAGGCAAATTTGAGAAGCAATGAAAAAGAAAACCTGTCCTAGCTCAAAATCATAAATAAATCAAGTCACATTTAATGAAAGATCTTAACACATATACACAAAAAGTATGCGTGTTTGTCAAAAAGATGACTCACACACACTCAAAGCAAACCTAACAGCTTAGCTCTGCAGCAAGGTACAACTAAGGCGAAGGACAAAGGCATCTTACTATGTTTAGAAACAAGAAGGCTAGGCGCAGAGCTGACATTTTTCCTAATTAAGGTATCAGCAAAAAAAAAAATTTTTTTAAACATTATGTGCAAGCAGCCAATTTGAGAAGTGGATTGCTTGGGGAACAAGAAATAAAGTAAGCGAAGAGACAGGACAGCAGAAAAGAACATTGATAGCCAACAGTTAAATATTCAAGAACATTTTTTTAATGTTCTACCAGATTATTAGAATTTCTCCTCTAAGGACAACCTGAATCCCAGAGCAGAAATGCCCACCACTGTCCACCAACTTCCTGTAAAACACCCTTGAATAATAATAACCTCTAGAGAAAGATTAGCTGGGCATGGTGGTGTGTGCCTGTAATCCCAGCTACTCGGGAGGCTGAGGCAAGAGAATCTTGAACCCAAGAGGCAGAGGTTGCAGTGAGATGAGAGCTCACCACTGCACTCCAGCCTGGCGACATAGCGTGACTCCATGCCAGGAAATCCTTACCAAGAACAACTCGTAGAATGCCAGCCTAACCTGAAGCCCCCAGCCACTATGGATAGACAGACTAAAGGGGGCATAAATACCACACTTTGAAAGGTAGCGCCACTAAATTTCACATTTAAAAAAAGACATCAGTAACTACTCAATTTAAATCTGACCTAAGGGAAGAGCTGTAGTTTCTCTACCTTTCTTTCACCCAAATAAGCCTACACTTTGACATTCTGTCCTTATTTTGGATGCACTATAAGAAGAATGTGGACACTAATTTTTCCAGTAACTATGCAGATTTGCATCAGATTGTCTCTTATTTTTTCCAGAGCCCCTCTTAGACCTGCTGATGTAGTCCAGGCTCATCATTCAGCAATAAAAAATCATCTCTCCAAATAACTCAGCACCAGGCTCCCTTCAACTGAGGGTTTCACACTTCACTCGCCCCCACCCCAGCCATGCTCCTAGGGAGCTTCACAGACTGCCTCTCCTGTGTCGCCCACTACGGTGATCACAGGAAGGACCTCAAGACACACGCCTAAAACAACTCTTCCAAGAACAGCTGTGACAACATGGACATCAGAGAAAACAACAGGAGGCAAACTGAGGAGCTCATGAGATGTACCCACGTGTGCAGAGTTCCTTATACAATGCTGGATGAAACACGGAAGTATTAAATCTTACAGTGCTCATATTTCATTAAACTACTTTCCCCAAGCCCTGTCATGTATGGCTCTCATAGCCACTCTTTCATGCAGATGCAACTAATATCCCCATCTTACAGATGAAGTAGCTGAGACTCAGGGAGTTATTTGCCCACAGTCACACAGCTAGAGCTGAAGTCAACTCTTGTACCAATCCATACTATTCTGTCTCAAATATAATAATAGCAAACATCCACTGAGTGCATCCTATCTACCAGACACTATGCTAAATGCTTTATCGCATAGATCATCTCAGTTAATTCTTTTTTGGTTGGTTGGTTGTTTTTTGAAATGGAGTCTCACTCTGTCATCCAGGCTGAAGTGCAGTGGCACAATCTTGGCTCACTGTAACCTCCACATCCCAGGTTTGAGTGATTCTCATGCCTCAGCTTCCTGACTAGCTGGGATTACAGGCACATGCCACCACTCCCAGCTAATTTTTGTGGTTTTAGTAGAGACAGGGTCTCATCATGTTGGCCAGGTTGGGCACAAACTCCTGACCTCAGGTGATCTATCCCCTTGGCCTCTCAAAGTGCTGGAATTACGGGCCTGAGCCACCACGCCCAGCCCATCTCAGTTAATTCTTACAACATCCCTTTTGTTACCTGTTCCCCCAACATACACCTTACAAATGAGGAAACCAAAAAACAGAGAGTCTAAGTAACTTCCCTAAGATCACACAGTCAGTAATGTGGCAGAGTTGGGACTCAAACCCCTGTCTTTCTCACTAATTCTATGCATGGATATTATTGTTCAGTTTTGTCACAGCTGTATTTGGAAATAATGTTATTTATGTCACCCGTGTAAGACAGCCATCACGGATATTATCCAATTTTTTTTAACAGCCCATAAACCAATGGCAGAGATTTAATGAGAGACAGGTGTTTGGGGATTCAGATTCTAATGAAGGGCAAGTCTGCAGAGTTCATTTCCATTTAAAAACATAGGCCAACATGGAAAAGTCTAGACACTTATCTGGACTCTCTACACCTGGGCTGTCTGTTATAGATAAAGGCTTCATGGACGATCCTCCCTCCCTCCGTCCTTTCTTTCTCTCATTCTCTCTCTCTCTTTCTCTCTTTTTCTTTCTTTCTGTTAGTATCTCACTCTGTTGCCCAGGCTGGAGTGCAGTGGTGCAATTATAGCTCATTGCAGCCTTGAACACCTGAGCTCAAGCAATCCTCCTGCCTCAGCCTCCTGAGTAGCTAGCACCACCACACCTGGCAAATTTTTATTTTGTGTAGAGACAGGGTCTTGCTATGTTGTCCCAGCTGGTATTGAACTCCTGGGCTCAAGCAGCACCCCCATCTTGGCCTCCCAAAGTGCCGGAACTACAGGTATGAGCCACTATCCTTGGCGACCACAGTCTCCTTCCTCCCTGGGTCTCCCCAGTGCCTTCCCAGGTGGGTTCTAATCTCAGGACAGGCAGACACCACAGGCCTCCCTTCCTCCCAAAAGGAAATGCATTATAAGGTGTTTTAGGAAGTAGAACAGAGCTTCTAAAAACACTTCCCTTATTCGTAGTGACAGGGAGAGTATAGAAAGCAAATAAGTGCAGCCACCAAACTTTCCCTAGAGAGTTCCCTTCACCTCCAGCATCTGTGTATTGAGCCAGTCACCCAAGAGCTACACAGATCCTGTCTATTTCCTCCTCTGCAGATGAAAAAATTAGTCCCCTGTGAGATCTGAAAATCTATACCTAGATGTTTCCCTATTTGAGACAAACTAAGTCCATCTCTTCACCTTAGATTGTCATTTTCATTCCGAGTAATGAAATAAACAATAGTATAAAGACCCTCGTTACTATTTCTGATGCAGTATCTTATGTCATCGTGACAATTGTGATGACTGGGAGTAATTTTATCTTTAATGATTCCAAAAAAACAAAGGGAGAAATAAAATAGTTGGAGCTATGCTTAGGTTAGAGATAAACATCTCTTTGGTTGAGACACTTCGTGTAGGTCTACAGGTCTAGAAATCAATTGTATTGACTTTACCTGAACTGAAGAAATGAAATTCAAAGGCTGCCCTGCATATTAGGAGAGGGACACAACCTCACCTGCTGTGACCGCCCTCCTCTCCAATCACACCCACCATCCCCTGACATGCTCTAGCTGGTCTTGCTCCTCAGTCGGCCCACAGAGCCAGCTTCCACTGTCCCCAGGGGCCTCTGTGACAGGCTCCTCTGCCTGCACTCAGGGTTTCCTCCAGCCTCTGACACAGGCTAGGTTGTGGGAAAGACCCGTGGGACCCCTAGGTCCAGACCTACTACCACTGCTCCCAGATGGGCCCAAGAAAGGTCACGGTAAACCCTGCTGAGGTGGCACCAGCAACTGACGACAAGATGCAGATGGAGCAGGAGGGCACACACAAGGGCAAGGCTCTGCACAAAAGGCCTCACGGAGGCTGCATGGGGGGTGAGGACCAGCCATGGCTCCAGGAGACACACGCACAAGCCCTCTAGGAGACTGTAACTATGACACACAGCTGCCTGGGAACAGCACATTCTCATGCAAGGTAAAACATTAACCAGTGAACAGCTGGACAATATTTATATCCCCACCGGGGCTAACCACACAGTGATGAGGGGAAATACACATGCCACAGGGAAGCCCATCTTCCTCATCTGACGATGGGGCCTCAGAAGATGAGTCTGCCCTGGCTTCTTGTTGGGAAAGTTGCTGGGGCTCTGCTGCAGTCCGGACTGGCCCAGAGAAAGTGGCCCACGCCCCACTCCCCACTGCCTACCTCCCTGACAGTTGTCAGGAGTTGAACCTCAGGCCTCACAGGATGCTGAATCAAACGGGTCTCCGAGAAGGACACAAGATTGTGGGACTTTGGGGACAACAATGAGGGAAAGACGACTGACTCAGAGCTGCTCATGTATTTGCACCCACAGATATGTGTATGTTGGACCCTACCAGGGAGAGACAGACAGAGAGGGACTGAGAGAGCAAAAGGAATAGTGAGGCTATCTGTGACCACCGGACCTGCATGGAAGCTCCACAGGCCCCAAAGCCAGGCCTAAGGATGTCCTACACATGACCCTTCGCTTGCCTTCTCTGCTGTCAACAGACAGGTTCCAGCCTTTTGGTCACACCAGCAAGAATTTTCCCTTTTTATCTACCAAGATAGTTCCTTTCCCAATATAAACCTGGCCCTAACACTCACTCCACTAAGTGAGGTCCATATATGGCTCTGAAACTATCACTTAATTTTTTTCCCTCTTCTCCCCAGATTCTTTCACAGAAACAACAGGTAAAGACACAGTCTATCTTAGTTTTTTCAGAATTGCCAAGTGCACCCCTGTTTTCAAATGGTCACGTGGTGCAGAGAAGATCTGTGCTGCTTCCACTGAGAACAGACTGGCTGAATTGTGCCCAGAGAGCCGTCCAGTATCCACAACATCTGCCACAGAGCTACATAGCAGGACATCTGTCAGGAACTAGGGCCAGGCAGAGCCATGGATATCAGGATTTCTGGTATGGAAAAGGCAGCAAACAGGACGTGGAGTTAGGACACAGGCATGCTAGAAGGTAGAGAGAGACACACAGTGGGAGGCCAGATCACTGGTGGGTGGGACCAGCCCTAAATAACTGGTCCTTCCTCGTGATCTCTCCTCCCTCTTCCTTGAGTGTTCTCCTCCATATAAAACCCATCTCCTTGCCCACAGGGTCTCCCACATGATGAACAGGACTGACCTGTTTGAAGCCACTCCTTCAGGCCCTCTGCAAAACCCAGACACCTGCAGCAATGGCAGGATACAGCCCTTACCTGGGCCTCACTCATTATAACAGCTTAAAGGAAAAAATCTCACTTCTGTGATCCAAAAGGGATTTGTTTGAATGTGGACTACTTGAGGATGATAACAAAATTCTTCTGGCCCGGGGACACCAATCCACAAATCTACCAAAATAGCAGTAGAAAGATGCAGATCATGAATTAGACGAACAGCAATTCCTTCAAATAAGCTAAGGACAGTCTCACCTTTATTGAACCCTGAACTAATCTGGTATTTCAAATAAGATAGCAACAAGATGTTCCTTCTTTGCCCTCTCTTTGACGCTGAGACATACAATGAAGGGGAAAGTTCAGCCTAATCCTAAAGGCATTGACTGGAAGCAGGAAACAAGACAAGAGGTAGTTGCCAAGGAAGCCAGACACAGATTGTACCACGGGCACCCTGCCTCCAACGCGATTGTTAGGAGCAATTTCCAGTTTAGTAACTCATAGAAGCCATGGGCACTCCCGTTGAGAAGACAGGAATCCCTCCAGGGCTGGCCTGCCCAGATAGCCAGTAGGGCTGGCTCCAAGTGCTGCCTGGGTTCTACTGCAATGCCCCACACTCCCTCACCCCGTGGTGCCCACTAGGGCCCTCCTGTTCACCCCAATTATAAGAACACTCTCTCTCCAAAAGACAGGTAATTAATCAAGGGATAACCCCCAAGAAAGGGAAAATAACACAAGACCACATCAGCTCACTATTCTAAGTATCCCCAGTGGAGTTCTGAATTCTCCTTTAGTGGAGTCATTATGACAGGTGTGGCCGGTTTAGAGATCCTGTTACCGGAGAGAGAAGTGTAAGATACTCAGGGCCCGCTGAAGAAGACTGGCCAACCAAACAGTGTTATAAAACACCACAGGTAGATTGCGCTTGTGGTTCGAGCTGCATTTTCCAAAACAGGCCAGACTGGGGTATGACATCTAGGTTTTATTTTAACTGGTTCTGCTGAGAAAACACCAGCCTCATACCTAGCACAGTCAAGAGCCATGGGTTATGTTACCTGGTAACACTTGGTTAGACGCTGTCAAATGATTAAGCCTTTGACTAGGGAAATCACACAAAGCAACAGTTCTGGTAATTACCCACGTCTGTACTTGGGCTGACCAAGGTACCACCAGGGAGATGTCAAAGTAACTTCCTTGCATTTGGAAATGTCCTCACCAGCCCTATGCTCAGGAGTTCAACTTTATTTGTGCTTTTCATTGTTGAAGTAATATTTTACAAAGGAGATTACTAACTAGTCATAAAGAGCAGGGAGTTAAATATTTATAAGGACTCACAATATTAACAGACTCACTTTCCCCAAAATATATTCAACATATCAAAGCTCTGCATCCTTAGTAAATGACCACTGTAATTTCACACACAAAAAGAGGCAAGTGCTAGGTCCATGTGTGACCTCTGCTGAGAGATCCCACTGAAGCAGATCCAAGAAACCCAGCTCAGAGGGGGTCCCTTCCAACTTCGTCACCTTCTCCACGGCTCTTAGCAAGTTACTGGACTTCTTCCTGCCTGCTTCCATCCCTACAATGGGACCAGAAGTAGCATCCACCTCATAAGTTTATTAAGAGGATGGAAGGAGTTAACATGGGCAAGCCATAGAATAGAGCGCAGCACATAATAAGCACTATGTGAGCTACTACTGTCATTGCTGTTTCTGGTTTTATCATTTGGTCAACACGGATGAAATGTCATAGTGGTATCATAAACGGTGTTCAAGCCAAATGAGCATACATTCCAAATACGAGAGCAAAAATGGAACATCCTCTTCACTTTTTTTTTCTTTTTTTTTGAGACAGAGTCTCCCTCTTTGCCCAGGCTGGAGTGCAGTGGCACAATCTCAGCTCACCACAACCTCTGTCTCCCAGGTTTAAGCAATTCTCCTGCCTCAGCCTCCTGAGTAGCTGGGATTACAGGCGTGCACCACCATGCCAGGCTTTTTTCGTATTTTTAGTAGAGATGGGATTTTACCATATTGGCCAGGCTGATCTCAAACTCCTGACCTTGTGATCCGCCCACCTCGGCCTCCCAAAATGCTGGGATTACAGGCGTGAGCCACCGCGCCTGGGCTTCACTACTTATTATTAAATTATCTTCCAGGAAATTATACTTACTTAAAACACACTGTTGAACACTGAATATCTGCCAGGCTTTCCAGAGGACACAAATATTATAAGCCAATGTTCCCACCCTCTAGGAGCTTACAGTTGAATTGAGAAGATAAAAATGCACACACATGAGAAACCATACCACAGGCAACTATGGCAAGTGCCCACCAAGATGCCATAGCATTTTTTGTAATTGATTTATAAATACCAAGAATTATGTAAGTTAGTAAGTGCTCTCACAATTTAGAAAATGGTACATATGTGAGGTGATGAATATGTTAATTAGCTTGATTTAATAGTTTCACAACGTATGCACCTATAAAAGCATCATGTCTGTACACTGCAAGTATATATAATTATTACTTTTCAATAATACCTTAATAAATCTGGGGGGGGTGGAGATGTGCTGAGTAAGTAAATTGATTTCAGCCTAAAACAAAAGACCTCATAGAGATGGGGTTCAAGTTGGGCTTTGAAAGATGGACCGGACTGAGAGAGAGGAAGTTTTGAGGGTGGGGAATCCTGGGAATGGCGTGAGCAGAACTCACGAGGCTATCCTGAAGTTGAGATGAGAGAGTGGGATGCCTAAGAGCCTCAGGTCTGCAGTTTTGGGCTCCCATGTCCTGGCTGAGTGACCATGGGCCAGTTCCATAAGCCTCTGCGGGCCTCAATTCCTAGTACTGGCTGGCATCAGCATTATTCTGAAGACTGAACAAGATAAATAAAGCATGTAAGGAACACACAGGGAGAACTAGGCATCGTCAGGTATTAAGCAGAGTTAAAGAGACTCATCTGTCTGCCAAGAGACCCATCTGTCTGCAGAAGAAGGCTGAAATTGGAAAGTAGTGCAAGACCAAGTTGGAAAGTTACAAAGAAGGGCTGTAGGGAGCTCAGATTTCATTCAGGGAGAGATCTGAGCCCCCTGAGAAGAGTCATTCTTATGGTGGCCTCTCTGAGCAGCACATATACAGCAAGATGGGAGAGTCTGGGGGAAGGGAGCCCAGGAGAGGGTGCCAAAGGCTCCACCTGAGTGGGAAAGGCTGGGCCTGGGCACTCACCATAGGGATGGGAAAGAAAAAGGGTGGTGCCAAGTGTGGGAGAAAATAAGAGGAGCTGAAAACAAACTCCACTCATGCAATGTGGTTTCCTGGAAGACATGCTAGAAGAGATATGACATTTGTGGAAAAAATGGGGAGATCTCAATAAAGATTGTCATTAGCTACCTTGTACCATTGCTGATTTCTTAGTATCAAGAAATACACAAGAAAATGTCAACATTGGAGGAAGCTGGGCGAAGGGGACATGGGGAAAACTCTGTGCTTTCTTTGCAAATCTGTAAATTAAAATTACTTCAAAACACAAAAAAACTCCATGTCTATTTGGGTGGCTCATCACATCATCAACGAAGAGGGAGGCCAGACAAGCAGCAGTTTGGAGGTGGATGGGGAGTTGGCTGAGCGGCTTAGAAGACAGCATGGCTGATAGGAAGACCAAGGCCTTGCTCACACCTTGACTGTGAGAGCGACCTTGTAACCCACATCCAGCCACGTGAGGCCTCTAGATGCATCCAGCCTCTTGGGGAGGAGGTGCCATCTCCTGTTACTATCCTCATTCTTTGTCTCCAGTCAGTCTCCCCACGTCAGTTACAGCACCCCTCAAACCCCCTGCTTCTGGTTTCAGCAACTCTGCCCATCAGGAGAAGTGTCAGATGGCACTTCCAAAGAACTTCATTTTCAGGCTAAGAAGCTTCTGTTCTGAGGCCCACAATAAACCAAGAAAAGAAAGTATATGCCTAACACCAGCTCTCAATATCTAAATGATGAATTGAATAAGTCACACACCTAGTGATGCTCAGAGCTGGGAGTCTGCACTCAGCTGTACCTCGCTCTCTATTTCTACCCGCCTCCCTCCCTGCACCACAGGGCCTCGCACAGTAGGCCAGGAATGGTCTGGTGCATTAACACACACACACAAAACCACAGCTTTACAAAAGAGCTTCACTTTGTCATAAAAGCACCAATGCTGGGGGTTACAGAGATCTTCTAGAAAGCTGTCTAGTCTCCCTGGTCTAGGGAAGGAATCTAATGTTTCCCATCTAGAGTGACTCTAACCATTAGTTGTAAATGTCAATGCCATATAATGAATATAGAGAGAGATTATCTATAACCTATCTAATGATGAATTACCCATCTGCAAAGGGTTCCCATCTATAATTCTTTATAGACAGGTGATGAATACATAGCATAAATTCTTTAGCAAAGAAAGGGAGAGATTCTGAACACTGATAAACATTTGTTGATTTTACTTAATGACATGGTTCTGTGATCTTTAAATCCATCCCTACTTAAATAAAATATGTCTTGTGCTAAATTATGAAATCAGGAATCAGGCTGTTTGCATGAGAATAAAATTAGAGAGGAACGAGAGAAAGCGATGAAATTCTAGTCCCAGTTTGCAGCCTGAAGAAAATCCCTTAACTTTCAAATGTGTGCGTCAATCACGGATACCGTGTGGAGATGTGAGAAATCTGAGCAGCAGTGTCCCTGAAAGATCCTTTTACCATGCTATAGATGGAGTCAGTGTGTCAGGCAGAGAGGTCAGGACAGAAGATCTCTCGGGTCTCTTTTAAATGTGAGCTTCTGGGATTCTCCTTATAATAGAGTTTAGATTGTTGTTATGCTCATACAAAATTACAGAGAATCCTGCAACCATAAGACATTAGGTATGTGCAATGGTGTGCTAGATGGAGCTGCCTTGTACCAGCTCACTAGAGACCACTGTTAAATTTTCAGGAATTTTATAAGCCAGCTGTCAAACACAATAATGAGAGAATGTTCAGGTCAGTGGAACTCCTCTGTAACATACCATGGTGGATAAACGTCATTACACATTTGTCCAAACCCATGGAATGTACAACACCTTGAGTGGACCCTCACGTAAACTACGCACTTTGGGTGATAATGGTGCGTCAACGTAGGTTCATCGATTGTGACCAAGGTACCACTCCTATGGAATGTCACGCTGGGGGAGCTGGCGGGGAGGCTGTGTTGGGGGACTGGGCAGAGAGTACATAGGAAAGGTATCTTCCTCTCGATTTTACTGTGAATCTAGAACTGCTCTAAAAAACAGATTTAAATTTTTTTTTATGTATTTTGAAAAAATGTTAACTAAAAGTTAACTTTTATAGTCATAAAAAATAATAAGACCATATCATTTCCCTGCATAAAACCTATCATACTTGGAAACAAAATTCAAATTCCTTACCGTTAAAAAAAAAAAAAAAAAAAGTCGTACTGTAACCTCCAAGGCTCTGTTTCTTCTAACCTCATTGCCTATCACTCTTCTCTCTCATTTCCCTAGAATGTAAAACCCACAAGGAAGGAAAGTGACTTTTGTCTCTTTGGTCTACTTCTACATCATGGGTGCTTAAAAGGTAACTAGCAGCCGGCGCAGTGATTCACTTCTGTAATGCCAGCACTTTGGGGGGCCGAGGCCGGTGGATCATGAGGTCAGGAAATCGAGACCATCCTGGCTAACATGGTGAAACCCCATCTCTACTAAAAATACAAAAAAAAAATTAGCCAGGCCTGGTGGTGGTCACCCGTAGTCGCAGCTACTTGGGAGGCTGAGGAAGGAGACTGGTGTGAACCTGGGAGGCAGAGCTTGCAGTGAGGCAAGATCGTGCCACTGCACTCCAGCCTGGGCGTCAGAGCGAGACTCCATCTCAAAAAAAAAAAAAAAAGTAACTAGGACATGACAAAAGTGTAATGAATATGTGTTGAATTCAGTTCTCATCACCCATATTTTCTTATTCTTTCTTGTGTGGCAGATTGTATTTTCCAAAACTGGCTTCAACAATATTTCTCATTCCACTTCCCTTCCTCACAAGGTGATCTCACTTGACTTTCCTCCCATCAGAAGGTAAAATCTATGTCCCTTTTCCTTGAAACCTTGTTAGAACCATGACTAGAAAAGAAGCGATACTATGTGACCTCCAAGGAAAAGTCATTAAAAGCAATACAACTTCTTCCTGATTGTATTGAGATGTTTACTCCAGAGCCCAGTCCCCATACAGCAAGGAAACCGAAACAGCACATGGAAAAGTCTGCATGCTGAAGAGCTGACACAATGGCCCACGGCCCTAACAGTTTCCTGCATGCAGGAGTGACTCATGTTAAAAATACATACTCAGTTCCTAAGTTTGCCACATCAATTAATTCCCCATGAGACAGAGATGAGTCACCCCCAACAAATGATGCACAAATCGGATTTGTAAGCAAAATAAATGATAGTCATTTCTTAAGCCACTAAGATGTGGGGCAGTTTGTTACATGATATTGGTAATTAGTAAATCTTGGTTCATTCTACTTTCATCTCCTTCCCGCTTGGGCCTTTTCATATTCGATTTCATCAGCCTAGAATTTTCTTCATTCACAATTCACTTGTCCTGTGCCTCTACCTTATACAGGTCTCTGCTTATGACACCTTCTCTTTTATTCAACCATTGGGTTTAGCTGCATGTAACAACAACAACAACCTTTTAACAGCAGTTTGGAGATGAAATATGATTTTTTTCTGCCATATACAGAGAAGTCCAACACAGTTGGATATTGGCATTTGTTCAACAGTTCAAAGACGTCATACGTAAGTTCTTATTTTATTGTTTCTATTTTTAATTTTTTTTTCTCTTCTACTTACATTTCAAGAAGTAAGGAAAAGGACAAGTTTCCCATGACAACTGAATCAATTACCATTAAATTATTATTCAGACACTCCATGCAGTGAATTCATTTCCCTGGTCAAAATTTGTCATAGAATCACCTCTAACTATAATGGAAGGTTATATATTTTTCAGGAGTGTAAAATATCTTATTGATAATTTTATATTGAGGCTGGGCACAGTGGCTCACACCTGTAATCCCAGCACTTTGGGAGGCCATGACGGGTGGATCGCCTGAGCTCAGGAGTTCAAGACCACCCTGGGCAACATGGTGAAATCCCATTTCTACTAAAATACAAAAAATTAGCTGGGCATGGTGGCACGCACCGATAGTCCCAGCTACTTGGGAGGCTGAAGCAGGAGAATCACTTGAGCCCGGGAGGCAGATGTTGCAGTGAGCCAAGATTGCACCACTGTACTCCAGCTTGGGCTACAGAGTGAGACTCTGTCTCAAATAATAATAATTTTATATCGATCATATGTTAAAATGATAATATTTTTGATATATTGAGTTAAATACGTTACTAACATTTTTAGTTAAATTATATAATTGTTTAAGAAGAGTAATTATATAATAAAGTTGTAAATACTCAAAACATGACTTTCTAATTATTTGATGACATTTTCCTATTCTTATGCTCTTAAGGTTACTTCCATCTCCTGCATCTGTATGGAGGAAGTACTTGTCCCTGCTCCTCCCCAGGGACCTCACAAGGGTCACCTGAAATCAACCATGGCGAGAACTTACACCAAGGAAACTGGGCTGCTGTGAATCAAGGGATTTTTTTCTCTCATAAGAGCCAGTTGTTAAACTTTCACCAGCAACTCACTGCATATATGTGAACCTCAAAGACGAAAAAAGAAAGAAAAAAAAATGGGACGCTGTATTGTGTTAGGGAGAAGGAGTAGGGGAGAGGAAAGTAAAAGGGGAAGTTATAACCGAAAGAGAGAAAGCAAGGTGGGGGAGGAGTAGGGGAGAGGAGAGTCAGGAGGGGAGGGACTGCAGAAAGGGTGGGAGGAAAGCAAGGGGGAGAGGAAACGAGAAGGAGAGAAGGAGAGAAAGAGGGGAGGAGAGAAGGAGAGAAAGAGGGGAGGAGAGAAGGGGAGAAAGAGGAAAGGAGAGAAGGAGAAAAAGAGGGGAGGAGAGAAGGGGAGAAAGAGAAAGGGGAGAAGGGAGACATGGAGAGAAAGGGGGAGTTATTTTATGTGTTTAGTATCCCAAGGAAAACAAGGGTTCTATATAGGTAAATTATTTCAACTCTTTTTCTTCAAATCTCTCTAAAGGGATTCCTCGTGTGCCTGCCTTTGGGGTCTGAATGGCTCAGGTCACTCCTATGGCCAGGCGTCCTGCCGCACTGCCTCTCGGGACACGCTCCAGGCTGCAACAGGCTCAGAGCTCTCTTTGCCTTATACAGAGTATAAGACGGCGCTGGTCTTCCAAGCTTTTTATAGATGCTCTGTCCCCTCCCTTACTGTCAGGCTGTCAGCTGTCACTTCTAGATGTTCTCCCAGGATGTATACCTAGCAGCCTAGTTTGCTGCTTCTAAATCTAGTGAACTAAAAAAGCAGAAAACCAAACTTGTTAGAAATGTGACTAAAGTAAGAGCACAGAAGCTCTACGTGGAAGCCCAAGGACCTCTGTGATAAATCAAGAACATACCCCAGCACACCCGAGAATATCATATCTCTTTAGGGTCTCAAAGCTACGCTTTCTGCTTTCTTTTTTTCCTTTTTTTTTTTTTTTTTTTTTTTTTGAGACAGAGTCTCCCTCTTTGCCCAGGCTGGAGAGCTCACTGCAACCTCTGCCTCCCAGGTTCAAGCAATTCTCCTGCCTCAGCCTCCTGAGTAGCTGGGATGACAGGTGCCCGCCATCATGCCCAGCTAATTTTTTTGTATTTTTAGTAAAGACGGGGTTTGCCATGTTGGCCAGGCTGGTCTCAAACTCCAGGCCTCAAGTGATTCACCCACCTCGGCCTCCCAAAGCGCTGGGATTACAGGCGTGAGCCACTGTGCCCGGCCTAATGTTTGTATTTTTAGTAGAGATGAGGTTTCACCACGTTGGCCAGGCTGTTTTTGAACTTCTGACCTCAAGTGATTCGCCCGCCTCCGCCTCCCAAAGTGCAAGGATTACAGACGTGAGCCACCGCGCCTGACCTCTTTCTGCTTTCCTTTAGGTTCCTTCACTCAGTTCCAAATGACTGGAGTTACAAAATTCATGACTTCAAGGTTGGTGAGGTTTCACTAAATATATAAAATATTCACCTGTGACAAGCTGAAAAGGAAAATGGACATGACATTAATTAAATAGGAAAGAGAATCACAGTCCCATCATGGAAGTAACATTAAGCACCAGCTGCCCTGTTCCCTTAGCAATCTGCTTCCTCCTCCTAAGGAGGGGAAGCTACGAGGCTGCCTCTCCCAGTGGCCTCAAAAGGCTTCAGAGCAGCTCAAACTGCAGCCACTGGACATGGGCGATGGTGGACAATAAGTGCTGGTGGAGGCAGCCCCATTTTCCAACAGCTACCTCCTGGAGCTGGCCCCAGTTTGGGGATCTGCTTGTCCCTTGCCCTTCTTTGTTCACATCCATCCCCAGAGGAAAGGAGGAACAAAGAGACCCTGGGACATAACCCCAGGCCCTGGTGTCACCAAGCAAGATGGCGCCATGGGAGAAGCCTCTAGGGCTCTTCTGTTCCCCAGGGGGCAGTTACCAAGAAGAGCAGCACTTGGCCAGGCACGGTGGCCCACGCCTGTAATTCCAGCACTTTGGGAGGCCGAGGTGGGCAGATCACGAGGTCAGGAGATCGAGACCATCCTGGCTAACACAGTGAAACCTCGTCTCTACTAAAAATACAAAACCTTAGCCGGGCGTGGTGGTGGGCGCCTGTAGTCCCAGCTACTCAGGAGACTGAGGCAGGAGAATGGCATGAACTCGGCAGGCAGAGCTTGCAGTGAGCCGAGATCACACCACTGCACTCCAGCCTGGGTGACAAAGCGAGACTCCATTTCAAAAAAAAAAAGAAGAGCAGTATGAGGCATGTGACACATGGTATGTGGCACGTGGCCCACTCACAGTGCGATCTGGTGTACTGGCACTGACTGGCACATCCACAGTCCACACCAACCTCCTGAAAATGCATTCCTCTACTTTTCTAAACTTGGTCTTTGGTCTGGCACTAAATTTTTAAAATGAGAAAAGTACTTAACTTCTTGCTGAATTCACTGTGTGAAATACTGCACTTCACATTTATTTTCACCTCTTTTACTTTGTAGGGTTTGCTTTTAAAATAGTCTGATAGCAACATAAAAGTTCTAATTCTTAGGCCCGTTGCCTATTTATCCAGGCTGTCACACACAAAAATTTTAAATAACTATAATAGAACAATAAAGCTACCTCCGATATGGAGGAATATTCTCAAAATTACCCTCCTTGCACTGAATGTTTAACTTGTAAAGAAAGAAACAACAAATGTTATAAAATTAAAAATAGAAACTCCAGAAATAATCCTATTATTTTGGTTCTACTTTATGCCTGCCACATAGTAGGCCCATAAAAGATATTTATTGTATGACTGGCTGGATGGTTAAATAGATACAGTACTGCGAACTGGACAGTCTGAGGTCAACCAACCTTCCCCAAGGACTTTAGCCAAAAGAACTGGTCCAGAAACATACTTGGGCCTAGAGAAGAAATGTAATTAACTAAGCAAGTCGAGTCTTCTCTAACACAAAATCTGAGTATCTTTTCTTGGAGTGGGAGCCCAGATATTTTAAAACTCTTGCCTAAAGGCAAGTTCAGACCTGTCCACCAACCAACTGATATTTATTGAATATTTACAGCACAGGGGCCACTGCCAGGAAATGCAGATGGGGTATAGTGAGCAAGACAGAAAGGTTCCACCTAATATTCGAACATACTCACTAGAATCTATATAGAGCCATACATATAAGGTCTCCTGTCTTAGTCAGTTTGGGCTGCTTTAACAGACTACCACAGACTGGTAGTTTAAACAACAGAAATATATTTCTCGCCATTCTGGAAGTTGAGAAGTTCAAGATCAAGGTGCCACAGATCCCATGTCTGGTGAGAGCCAATTTCCTGGTTTGCAGACGGCTGACTTCTCAATGTGTTCTCCCATGATGCAGAGCAGAGAAAGAGAGCTCTCTTGTGTCTTTTATAAGGGCACTAATCCCATTCATGAGTGCTCCACCCTCAGGACATAATCACCTCTGAAAGGCCCCTCTCCCAATACTATAATATTGAGGCTTAGGATTCCAACATATAAATTTTAGGGGGATATAAACATTCAATCTACAGTATCCCCTGATTTGTAACTACAGTGCAGTGAGAGAAGATGATCTTTAAATGAATGGTACTGGGTCAACTGGATATCCAAGTGGAAAAAAAAGAATTTTTTTTTCCAAATTCAGGGCAGATGGGTAATGTGCCAATGTCGTAACAAGGTTCAAGGCTGGTACATCTCACACATGCATGTGAACACCCAGTCATCATACTTATGTACTACAAAAGGATCATGAATCTTAATCTCTACATTATACCACACATAAAAATGAATTTCAGATGGATTACAGATCTATATATAAAAGGTAAAATAATGAAGCATCAAAAAGGTAACATGGAAAAATATTTTCATGACCTTGTAGCAGACAAGGGCTTCTTAAATAGGTTGAAAATATACCAAATATAAAGGAAAAAGCTGACAAATTGGGAAATATTAAGATTAAGAACCTCTGTGCCTCAAAAGTCACCATTCAGAGAGTGAAAAAGGCAATTCACAAAGTGGAACACATATTTCCAACAAAGGGCTCATATCTAGACTGTAAGAGATCAATGTCCAGGATATATAAAAGACAACCCAAACCCAAAGTTGTTGTTTTTTCTCTTTGAAATGGGCAAAAGAATCGAACAAGCACTTCACAAAGAGGATATCCAAAGGCCAGTAAACATATGAAAAGGGGCGGGACTTGACTAGTCATCAGGTAAATGTAAATTTGAACCATAATGCAACACCACTATATACATAATGGACGGCTAAATGAAAAAGTCAGAAGATAGCAAGTGTAGGTGAGGATGGGAAACAATCAGAACTTTCACATAGTGTGGTGGGCATGTACATTGGTGTAGTTACTTAAGAAATCATCTGAGAGTACCTAGTAATGCTGAATATATACATACTCTATAAACCAGCAATTTTGCAACTCTGTGTATAAGCCAACAGAAATGCAGACATAGGTTCACCAAAAGATACATGCAATAATATTCAAGAAGCTCAATTCAGAATAGCTCAAAACTGAAAGCCTTCCAAATGTCCATCAAAAGTAGAATCAATAAAAAATCAACTGTGGCGTATTCACACATGGAGTACTATGTGGCAACTGAAATGATCAAACCTCAAATGACATGCAACAATGTGGGTATCTCACACATCTAACGTTGAACAACAACAACAAAAACAGACATAAAAGCTTTTAAGAAGGCAAAATTAATCAGATGACCTTGGAGGGAGGGCGGGGGGCTAATAATGGGATGAGCACACACGAGGGACCCCTGCAGTGCTGGCACTATTCCATTTCCTGATCTGGAAGGTGGGTGGCTTCAATTTGACAAAATTCATCAACTGTGCACTTGCACTTGGGTTTTGTGTATTTTGCATGTTATACTACAATAAAAAGCGTTTTTTTTTGTTTGTTTGTTTGTTTGTTTTGAGACGGAGTCTCACTCTGTCGCCCAGGCTGGAGTGCAGTGGCGCAATCTCTGCTCACCGCAAGCTCCGCCTCCCGGGTTCATGCCATTCTCCTGTCTCAGCCTCCCAAGTAGCTGGGACTACAGGCTCCAGTCACAAGGCCTGGCTAGTTTTTTGTACTTTTAGTAGAGATGGGGTTTCACCGTGTTGGCCAGGATGATCTCGATCTCCTGACCTCGTGATCCGCCTGCCTCGGCCTCCCAAAGTGCTGGGATTACAGGCATGAGCCACAGCACCCGGCCTACAATAAAAAGTTTTTAAGAAAATACTCTCATTCACATCTTCACCTCACAGTTCTTTCTGTTCCTAGTCCCTTGGTCATGCCAAGATTCATCCTGCCAGACGGTGTTTGCATTAACTGAGTCCAGTATGTCCCCCTAGGGCTTTGCACACCGCTGGTGCCATCCCTCATCATGTAGACCCAGATACAAATGCAATGAACTTCCTTGAAGAAGCCCTTCCTGGCCCCACTAACCTTCCCACAGTCTCTCACTCATTATCCTATTAGCTTTATTTTTTTCCTAGCACTACTCATGAGCTGAAGCCATTCTGATTTACTCATTTGCATTTGTTTTTAAGAGCACAGGGACTCTTCCGCTGTTGTATCTAAGCACCTGTGTCCCTAGCACCTAAAAGTGCATGTGGCATTTTGACCTCACTAATTTCTAACATATATTCAAACAAAAGTCCACCCACAAATGTTTATACCAGGCTTACTCATAATCATCAAAAAACTGAAGCAACCAAGATGTCCTTCAGGAGCCAAGTGGATAAACTGTGGTACATTTATACAATGACATCTTATTCAGCCATAAAAAGAATTGAGCTATCAAGCCACAAAAAAAAAGAAAAAAAAAAAACACACAGATGAATCTTAAATGTATATTGCATAGTGAAAGAAGTTAGTCTGAAAATGCTGTATACTGTATGATTTCAATTATATGACATACTGGAAAAGGCAAAACGATAGCAATAGGAAAGGGATCAGTGGTTCAGGAAGAAATGGCAGAGGTTGGCCTGGCACTGCAGCTCTTGCCTGTAATCCCAGCACTTTGGGAGGCCCAGGTGGGCAGATCACCTGAGGTCAGGAGTTAGAGACCAGCCTGGCCAACATGGCGAAATCCCGTCTCTACTAAAAATACAAAAATTAGCTGGATGTTGTGGCGCATGCCTTTAGTCCCAGCTACTGGGGAGGCTGAGGCAGGAGAATCACGTGAACCTGGGAGGCAGAGGTTGCAGTGAGCTGAGATCACACCACTGCACTCCAGCCTGGGCGACAAAGCAAGACTCCGTCTCAAAAAAAAAAAAAAAGAAAACAAAATAAAACAAAAGAAAAGAAAATAAAAGAAAAGAAAACAAAAGAAAAGAAAAGGAGGGGGGTAAATGGGTGAAGCACAGGAGATATTTTAGGAGGTGCAACTATTCTGTATGATACTGTAAGGGTGGATACATGACACTATGCATTTGTTAAAATCCACAGAACTGATTCCACAAAGAATGAATCTTAATGTACAATGTACACAAATTTAAAAAATCATTTAGGAGATTGGTGGAATCCCAGGATGGAATGCAGAATGTGACAAAACAATCTATCTATATTACAAATGTATGCAACAACCTCACTGAAGGGGATAGGAGAAAAGGGTGCTAACTGAAGTAACTAGAAATAAGTAGAGTCTGTTAAAATCAAATGCAAAAGGAGTGCACATAAGCACCATCTTCTAGTTGATAAAGTTGTTTCCCATAGGGATTGAGTTAACAATTCTGATATTGCTGTACATGTACAGTACAACTGAACAATTAAGGGAATGGTTACGGGTGGTGGGAACCACATGTTTGTCTCTGTTGCAGTAGGAGTTTAAAGACAGGGAAAGAAAGGGGACTAGCATGACCCATGTGGTAATGGATTAGAATCGAAGACATCAAATGAGCTGATGTTTAGCTTTATATAGATGCTGATGGTTACATATGGAAATATTTGTAGATATATATACACAAATTAGAATACACACATATCTTTTCTTGCTGTCACGTGAAAGATCTTAGAAACAATGACATTTTAGTAGCAACAAGTACACCTGGCATCCCTTATGTTGGTTTTCTTGGTTACTTTTCTTTTTTTTTTTTTGAGACGGAGTCTCACCCTGTCACCCAGGCTGGAGTGCAGTGGCGCCATCTCTGCTCACTGTAAGCTCCACCTCCCAGGTTCACATCATTCACCTGCCTCAGCCTTCTGAGTAGCTGGGACTACAGGCACCCACCACCACGCCCGATTAATTTTTTGTATTTTTAGTAGAGACAGGGTTTCACC